>NW_017805833.1:80747-105747 GCF_001891065.2 Hippocampus comes
CGTGGGGGGGGGGGGGGGGTCGATGTGGATCAGAGACGACACGGACCACACGCACACGTCTGACGACATCACAACGTTTCGGTGCCCTGCTTGGCAGTTAAAGGCACAAATCTGATGATCTGATGTGATTTTTTGGAAAGGGGGGGGTGGCGAAGAGATGGCTGAAATGGGTTAAGTGCTTCGTATAAAGGTTACAGTAGAGATACGAGACGTGCTGTGCGGTCACGGGCCCGCTCTGACGGGACACGGATGTTTGACACCTGGCGTCCGTGGGAAGAGAGTTTGAGGGAGTTTCCCCGCCCCCCCAAGATGGGAACATCTTGATTTAAATGCAGTGCATTTGACCAGGATTGACTATATGGACAAAAGTAGTGAGACACATGGCATAATTGATTATTCTAGGAACCTTTCAATGGTTGGTCTTGACTCAAGACAGATTAAATTTTAATTGAGTTTTTAATTTCGACGATACTGCTTTACAAAAAAAATAAAATTATAAAAATTAAAAAATTCAGGGCAACAAACTTGACTAAAATTTTAAGTTGGGAAATTCAACAAAATATTTGAAGTTTTGCTGATGTGAAAATTGGCTTTCCTGCATTTTCCACAAAGAAATAAAAGAGTTTACGGTTTCCTGTCCCTTGCATCGTCGTCCCCCAACTTAAAAGATTTGCGATCGCCCGACCGTTGAACAGTTTTTCTGGGTGATTCACATTTATGTAAAACTATCGGAATATCTCATGGCCCAAGGGGCGAATAACCAGGAGGCTGCATGGGCATATATCTATCTTATTTATCTATCGAAACAAATAGACACATACGCTATAGGTCCGTCTTAGCCAATGGGATGCCAGGATGATGTTCGGGAATAGCCAGTGGCAGAGCAGCTATAAGTATGTTATGTTCAGGAAACTCGCAGCTGCGAGTAGCAGCCCATACCGTATTTTTACCTTTCCTATCTTGAAATTTTTCGTAACAAGAGGCAATATTTTCCTGTTGAGGTGTTTCGTAACTTGAAATTTTCGTATGAAGAGACCTTCGTAAGTTGAGGTACCACTGTATTTGGGGTGCTGGGAGATGGTAGGAGAATCTATTAATTTTTTTAAACTCCCGTTTCATTGCCAGCGTAATGCTTGCTGCCCACAGAAGGCGTTATAGTGTAGTTGAGTGTGAATCAGCAGTATTTAAAATTGCTTAACTCCACATTATTGCCCAGTTTCATTGCCTGGAAGTATCCCAATACTTTGTCCATATAATGTCCGTGGATTTAAGCCAGTGAGAAAAATTGTTGGTACTTTTTTGTTAAACTAATAAACAAACAAAAAAAAATAACCCAACGCTAATTGAAATAACGGACTGAGAAGCAATAAATTACAACGAAAAGATTTTTTTGATTTTTTGCTATCCAACCTTTTGAGGAAACTGCTGCAATCAAAGTATTTCTGTAGGTCTCAAACGTCAGTTGACTCGTATTGTGACCCACTCGACATGAGTTAACCGTCTCAGGTTCTTTCCCCAGACAAATATACGATTGGGTTTAGATCAGAGCTAACAGAAAGCTACTTCAGACAACCAATACAGTCAAATGTTTTAGCTGCATATTTTTTGGTCTTTATTCTGTTGGAGGAGCCGCAACTTGCAAGTGAGACCGAGCTTTCTGGCACCGTGCAGCACATTTTGCTCCAAAATGCCTTTTATCCTCTTGAGATTTCATTGTGCACCGAACGTATTCATGACACCCCATGCCGGATGTAGCAAGCAGCCCTGGAAAATAACCAAGCCTTACATGTTTCACAGTAGTGTTCTTTGTATGTTCACTTATTGTATGTAACAGATTGAATAAGACTTGACAATACGGATTTTGGCAAACTACACTTTTGTCAGTTGCTTCACTGACCGTTGTGGGTTTTTCTTTGTTTAACATAAGCGTACCAACAATGGTAATCGTGTGTGTGCGTGCGTGTGTGTGTGTGTTAAGGAAACGGAGAATGGGGAAGAGGGTTACGGATAGAAACGAAATCAGGTGCTTACTAATTATGTCTACACCAGCCGTGTTCCCGTTCTGTCACACGCAGTTATGTGAAAGGACGCAGTTCATCATGGAGAAAAACAGCCGACGTTTGTTTCCATTTTAGTGTTCCAGTCTGTGCTTGTTTTTTTTTTTGTTTTTTTCTCCAAACACTTCCACAAATAAAAGGCATCGATTTCCCAGGAGCCTGGGATGGTAACTCCGGTGTAGTGTTTTATAGACCCTGTCCTAATAAGTGCTTTGCTGTACGGACTGCTATAGATTAATTTTCTGCATAATCATAGGCTGGCTCTTCTGTGTGGCCTCAGACACCTGCTAGCTGGTAGAACTTGTCTAATCTCAATTTGGCAGATATGACCTCTTTTCAAAATGCATTCTCATCTTCGGGTGATTTCATTTGACCTATTTGACAACAAGTATACACTTGGGACCTGATCATCAAGTTCATAGCGATGAAAGAGGGGAATGAATTCTAGCGAGAGACGAGCTTGTCCGAGATACGGCCGCAAAAACGACAGTCAAGTAAAAAACAGAAAGAGATATGCGAGTCAATCATCTTGATATGTTTTGGGGGATTCTCGGGCTTGCCATTTTAGGGCTGCTGTTCATAAAAGCTTGGCGAGGGGGGGTGCGAAGCGTGGCAAACGCATGACTCAAAAAGGTATTGAAATGACACTAAACATTTGGGATTCATGAATATACAAACAAATGAGAACTAGTACGTCTCTGTAAATATTAACCAATACTGCCGGCAGTCTATAACGTCTAGTAAAAATGTTACTTGCCCTCAGGAACAGTATAATCCCTTACAAAATAGTCAACCCAAATGATAAGACATTAAATGAAAAATTACAGCACCTATAAATAAGCAGAATAAAAATCAAAACTAAATGCAAAAAAAAAAAACAACCCATAAAAGAAAAAGCAATAAAACCGAGCTACAGTAAATCATCATATTAAACTACGTGGTGAGAAGATTAATGTAATGGTAACGCATCAAACAGCTTAAAAAGAAGGGTGTCAGTTGTGCACTCGTAGTGTGTGCAAGTAGGTACGAAATACAAAAACACCACACACTCACACACACTCACACACACACACACACACACACACACACACACACACACAAAGGGGAGGCAGTGGGCTGACAGGCACTGAGGGCTTGTGTGGGAAGAGGACAAGGTGATATGCCTTTAAATTTGTAGTGTATACAGTAGAATTGAATGTGGACAAAAAGAGTCCCTGGATGCAAGAAAGACTGGAAGAGAGTGTAACTACTCATACCAGGGTTGGAGTGAACTCACTTTTGAACTAAAAAGTACTGTACATTGCAAAAAACAAACAAACCAACACAACAACAAAAACAATACATCCTATCATCAGGAGCTTGATAACCTAACATTTGTATATTGAACTCTGAGTGAATTGACCTCGACCCTGACTGACATGCAGGCCAGTGTACACACACATACACACACGCACACGCACGCGCACACACGCACTTCCTGATTTGGCCTATAAAAAGATGTGTGTTTGTGAACAGGAAATTAGCTGGTGGCGAGCGCGTGCACGCGCGCACACACACAGATCCAGTGGTGGGTCAAAACTGTGACGTGCACAACCTACCAATGAGGAGGAAAAAAAAAAAACTTCAAGCAAGAGACAAGTATCAGCTACAGTACTACGTGAAGTCATCGTATCGTGTTTGACAATGCAACATTATTCCATCCTAATTTTCTTTCTTTTTTTTTTTTCAAGAAAAAAAAAAAACAACAGTAATTTGTTATTCTTATTGTCTGCTTATTTTGTACTAATTAAATTCCTTCCTAAAATTCCCTATTTTGTTATCTTTAGAGTCAGAAGACTGTGCAATCTCTTATCGGCAACCAAATTGCAATATGAATTAAAAAAAAAAAAAAAAAGAATGAGGTGGGTCCTTCATCCATCAAGAAGGACCTCAGGGTTCCTTCTCTCCTTTCTTTCCAGATGAGTGTGTGTTTGCAAGGAATTATTACGTGATCCTCCTGGCCATCACATGGCTGTCAGCAGGATAGAGATAGGAGAACGGGGTACACAACAGGTCAAAGTTCGTACATCAATAACCATGGCAGCTCAGGTGTGTTACCCTCTTTAAGTGTGTAGGAGTGAAATACAAAAACAAAATGCGTCGCCATTCAGAAGCGACAACACACTCGTACGGGCACACACTGACTCAACCCCTAAACACACAAAAAAAAACACACGCGCACAAACACACGCACAGACACAGACACACGCAAGTGAGTGAAAAAGGCAAAGGGTTTGTAACAGTCACTCTACAGTGTGAAAAATGAGGCGTCTCACTGAGTGAGGGGAGGTTTGTGGACACTTGGGAGGTGAGAAGAAGAGCGGAAAAAATATCTCCTTGAAGAAATTGAGAATTCCTGTCTCTTATTTATCATCGAGCAGTGTGTATCACTGGAACAGCTGCTGTGACAGGCCTCGCCTGTCTTTACCCAGTCGAGGTTTCGCTGCCCGGCCGCGGGTCAAACCCCAGCTCAGGACTAACCAGTCTGGTGCACCAGTGGCTGGTGATATGGGGGGGGGCAGGGAGGTGGGCGGGGGTGGGGGAGGTACAGCAGGGCCAGAGGCCAGCAGGACGGTTAAGTGCTTTTCTCAGTATACAAAAAAAAAAATCATCAGGAGAGACAATTAAGCTCTGTTATTTTGTTCTTCTAGGTATTCAGTAAATCTTTTTTTAAGGGTTTTTTTTTTCAACCACACTTTGTCGCTTTCCTCTTTTGGGAAAGCTATGTAGTAAAAATGGCTGCTGAGCTTGACTTTGGCTGTGTCCATTCTCCAACGGGAACAGAGGAGGAGGGGTCCAAGGTTAGAGGTGGTGAGGTTATGAGACAAGAGGGGCGAAGGATGCTCAGAGTGGGGGAGGGCTAGAACTCCCACTCTGAGGGGTCCTCTTTGCTAGCGGCCTTCTCCAGCCGGTGGATGATGTTATTGAGGTTGGCTGCTTTCTTCTTGCGCAGATTGTTGTCCCTGGGGTTTCTTGCCGGACCGGAGGCCGGGATATTTGTACTCGAGGCGGAGCTGCCGGGGGATGCCTCCGTGAGGCTAAAGAGCCCGAGTCCGCCCGGCCCGCAGCTAGAGCTCGGCGGGATGCAGTCTATCTGGGAAGGGGAATTATTAGAGGCCCCCGCCTCAGAATCGGCCTCCATGTCGTGGTCTTTATACGACCCCCTGTGATCCTCCAGGCCTGATCCGAATACCTGGCGTGCCTCCACTGTGCCCTCCGATTCGGTCCCATCACAGCTGTCCCCTTCACCTGATTTTGAACCGCGGAGGGAAGGGGAGCCCCCCTCACTGCCAGGCCCGACCCCTCCAGCTGCCTGGATTTCCTCAATGAAGAGTTCTCGTCGGATACGTGACCTGGAAGAGACGCTGGACATTAGTCATTGTACTTGATGATGTTTCATTTGTTATGTGACTACACACACTACCATGTTTCGTGAGACAGTTTTTAAATATGTTCACAAGTCCAATTTAGAGTTGTATGCTAATTTTCAGTAGCCTAACAATGGCATTTTGCATTTTATGTGAGCATTAAGCTAGCAGAATTTTGTTTTGATGTAGTTTAATGAAACCTTTTGGTGTTTAAATATAAGATTAGATAAGAAAACCTTTACTTGTCTCACAATGGAGAAATTCGCAATTTACAGCAGCAAAATATATACAAAATGTCTCTTTCATTTTATGTGTAACTCTTATCATCATCTTCAACTGGAGGTGGCAAATAAACAGCCTGAAGCAAGCACCCTTTCCTTTTCATTTGGAGAACTGCGCGAGCAAGACAGCGTCAACAACGTGATGAACAACAAGCACAGTACCGCAAGACTAATTGAAATTATGAGTGTCGATTTTTGTGAAAGCAAATGTACCAGTACCAAATGAGTTCTTGTACGTGTCTCGTTCAGAAGTTACGTGGTGTTCTTGAATTGCACTTTTTATGCTCGAGATCCCTTTGCACTGGGAAAAAAATGACACTATGAGGTTATTTTGCTGTTTGGGCCAAACCCTTTGTTGTTCGGTTGAGATGTTGGATCATTTATCCGTACGTTTAAAAATGTATTATCAAAAATGAAATGTATTAAAGAACATATTAAATATATTCGGTCCATATTGGAAGTTGCATTTTTGTCATTTTTCTGGTTAGGAAGTGCTTGGTCCAATGTGGCCCCCATTTAAGTTACCAATTGCTGTGCGAAGGAACGCCTTAAACATGTGTTTGAATACATTTTAGTGTGTTTTAGTCAATTTAAAAATGTTTAAATCAAGTGTGGGGGTGGGGGGGGTAAAACTACCACTGGACTTTCCGATGGACCTGCTGTAATCGCAAATTTTCAACTATTTTGGATGGGTGTGAAACATATAACATACAGATGTACATACAATCTACAAATTATATATAAAAAAAAAAAAACATTTTCCAAAATATCAATGAAATTTTCTTGTCAGGCTCATGATTGTCCTCAAAATGCTGACCTGTAATTATGAAACCAGTTGATAACGGTGCTGGTCTTCAAGTTGAGCTGGGAGGCTAGCTCCTCAATGGTCTTGGGCGAGGGATAAGGTTTCTGTTGGTACGCCCTTTTCAGAGCTTCCTTCTCCTCTGGGCCCAGCACCACCCTCGGCTTCTTCAGTTGCTGCTGCGGCCCCGGACTCTGAGAGCCCTGCACATAGTCCGGCCCCACTAGGCCCCCGTCTACAGAATGGCCATCACTCAAGGAGCTTAGCCTCCTCTTCATGTAGGCTGTGCAGAGAGACAAAACAACACGGTCAATTAGAGAATTGTAGGAAATTTACGGAGGGTGAATCTGAGTCATCGTTGGGGTCAAGTGATTGGTGTGGCTCCATACTGGACTGCTCACTCACTCAATTTCTATTTGTATTTTGTGATCGCAATATTTTTGTGGCCACAATTCAATATTTCAAGTCAACAAATAAGCACTTTTTGCGCCTGACGTATCTATATTGTGACCACACTCGTTTTTTTACCCCACATCATAATTGTTGGTCTTGACTGGTGCAGTAACCATCAGCATATGGGCCTCTGAAGACCAATAATATACTGCCAGGCATTCTAAACTGACACTAGATGGTGCTATTGTAATTCCCAGAACATGTAACAATGAAGCCTTGTTCAACACAAACAGCAGCTGGAGCTCAGTTTACTTCAGGCACCAGAGGCGGAAAATGAACAGTACACGGCAGATTCACATTAGTTTGACATTTTGTCCACCCTGATACGCGCTGCCAGATATATTAGTAGTGCAGCAGCAGAAGCGAGGCCCTTAGAGCAAGGTTAGGGCAATCCAAAAAAAAAAAAAAAAAAAAAGGGGGGGGAAAGCTGCTACCTCGCAGGCTGGTATCGCAAAGGTGAGGGATCAAACATGGTTACTGTAGAGTAGGTCCGTGTCTTTCCTCGTGGCTCTGCTCTGGGTCAGGACTTTTGCCTGTTGCTACCGGGGCACTTTACTTTGGGGTCAGTAAACCCAAATGAAGCTTAAAGGAGAGTGACCCTCAAACATACACCATACAAACACAATGAACTATAGCTGTGCAGATGTGCATGTGCTTTTCACACATTCATTCGATTATTTTTGGGGATGTATAAGATGCCAGTGCCTGGTGGGACGTTCAAATGAAAGCATTCTTCCTCCAAAGGAACCTCAATCGTGCGGTGAGGGGGGTCAGTGTGAGGCCATCGGTTTTACCGATGATCACGCACGTCACGCCAGCAAGAAAGGAACGCAGCGTGATCAGAGGCCACGAACAAAGATTAAAAATAAAAGTTTATAGACTGATGATTATTACAATGATGACAATGATGAAGAGGAGTGCTGATGACTGTGAGTAAGCAGGCCCGCGGCGGTCCCCTAGCTGTCACATCTAATACGGTACGTGATGGCTGCCGTCCTGATTGCTACTGACATCACACCAAGATGACTGTGATCTGCACAACATGCTCGGCCGTCCTGCACAAAGGATATCGTCTGTGCAGATGTGCACGCGCGATTCAAAAGGGCTTTCATCTGTATGTTTATCAAGTAAATGCATGTTCAAGTAAGTACACAGCACCACGGTGTCTTTGTTGTTATTTAAATGTGAAGCTCTGCAGATATGTGTGTGGAGTTATTGTTTACCTCCCCTCCAGCCTTGAGCTATTCATACACACCTTTCTTTTCCAGTCGCTTCATGTCCATGAGTTTCTCCACGCTGTGCGGGTCCTGGAGCCAGAGCTGCATACGGACAAAGGGCTCCCTGCCCTTCAGGCTGAGCTTGTGCCACGGTTTGGGCCTGGCCAGCAGGTCTGAGACAGAACCCTGTGTCAGACCCAGGATAGTCTCCCCAAACAGACGCTGGCCTGGTAGGGATAGAAGAACAGTAGTCTTTGTGAGAGAAGATCATTGGTTTTAAAGTTGCACAACAATTTGGGACATAAAAAAAATACATACAGAACTGAGTTTTGCTGGCAAAAATGACTTTTTTTTTTGTTGTTGTTTGTTTTATAAGTGCCTTCATTGTAATTCAGAATTGTAAATATACCACAAACGATGAGCCAAAACCACCTAATAATCTAAAAATTATCCTACATTATCGAATTGCAAAAACCTACAAATGCAGCAAAGCCTCCCCGTTTCTTCTGCAAACAACCCAGGCTAAACTTAGCTCCTCTCGCAACATAAAGGTCTTCGTCTCTGTGATGAGATGCATTACTTTACAATACTTCCTTGACACCAGTTGTTGCTTTTGTATTAGTCTGTGCTTTGGCGCAATCTTATGGCATTTAGGGGATTATAGAAAGCGCACAAAAATATACGCAGATTTTGACAAAATAGCTAAGGGTAGGTTCAACAGAAAAAAAACAAAATATCTGAGAATAGCAAACCATAAAGGGCCCACCCTTTGCGGTTTGCCTTTTGGGGGCAGGTTTACTGTACCACAGGGCTCCAAAGTAATTTTATTTACATTTACCAAGCACATATGTCCCCAAATTGAAATTTAATAATCTGAAAATTAAGGGTCGCGCATTGTAACAAGACTTATGTGAAACCCAACGATTTGTGTGCGAACCCCAAAGGCCGCCTCCTTCCACACATTAACCAATCACAGTGGTCAATCAAACGCAGCTTTCACTCAAGTTGGCCCACTTCTTCCTCTTTCGTGTTTGTCTCTTTCGTGTTAATATCAATTGGCAATTTTGACACCAATGGGAAAAAAATGTGATAGTTAAAAGATTCTTTTCCATATTTACTTTTCACACATGTGCGAGAAAGTGAAAAATTGACTCGTACTGCCACATATTTTAGGAGCAAAAAGCAAACATTTAGGGTTTGCCTGGAGCCCGGTAAGAAGAACAGACTTTCTTGATATCTCACCGAGGTTGTTGTCTGTCAGCACCTCCTTCACCTTCTTGGTAATAGCATAAGTATCAAGCTCGGGAGACATTGCAACCATCTCCTGAATGCTCAAACTCGAATGCCCAGGTACCGGCAGAGGGGTGCCTGGCTGGGAGTCCCCACACGAAGGATCGTCGGAGGGGGGCTTGAGCCCGGACGACTGCGACAGATCACCGGTGAGGCCGTTGACAGATTCTTCGGCTGAGCTGAGCGGCGACTCTGGAGCGGGGCTGCAGCTCGCCGATGTTTTCGGTGTACCTTCTGCTTTTGGAGACAAAGGACAAGACCCATAGATCGTATTGGTTAGGAGACCATTCTTTTATCCCCTCACTCTGTCGGCTTTTGGGGGGGGGGACTTGAGCCATACTAAAATCAACTTAATCCCTATTTAAGGAACGGCAAAGGTGTTTAAGTTTTTGAGTTTGACGCTTTTTTGGCTTGCTGCTCGTTCTTTCATCTCCCTGTCTCTGCCTGTGTAGTGTTGCTGTGCAGCTCAGCAGGCTGGAAGAGAGCAGTCATGAGGAGCTGTCAGTGTACATTAGCTGCTGTTTACACCCCCAGAGAGAAACAGAGACACACACACGCACGCACACACAGAGCTGCCATCTGGCGCTGCAACACTAACTTGTCTATGACATGACAAACCAGCAGCTTGCTGGCTGACACTGCCACAGCATCGTGAATGTGGGGGGATGGTGGGAGGAGTTATCAGGGAGGATATGGGAGAATGCGAGGTCAGATCGGGCGAGGGAGTGAGGGATGGATGGATGGAGGGAGGGAGGGAAGATTGAGTGATTGACAGATGGACAGTAGCAAGTCGCCGCGAGCTCTAATCAGGGCTTTCTGAGTAAAGAGGTTGTGTGAATCATATTGTAGATGTGTGCTGCTGCAGGATTTGTGTACCTTGGTTCTGACTTTGCTGGATGTGTGCGTTTTGCCCCTGGTCTCCATTGAGCCACGGTTGCATGCGCAGGTACGGCTCCCGGTTCCTCTGGTTCAACTTGTTCCACGGCTTGTTTCGAGACAGACTGTCACTCAGTATTCCCTAAAGCACGCACCAGGGGAATGGGTCAGAGATACAACTGCTGCAGAGTGGAACTATCAGTAGCAATGCAAACAGAAAAGGGGGGCAAGAGGGAAAGCAGACACACAATTACCCCCACCTCTTTGGAGTCTTCCTGGTTGTAGTTCTCATCTCCTGCTGAAGACCTGCGGGGGTCCGTGTGCATGCTGCTCCACCACTGCTCTCTCCAGTAACCCACCCCGCCCGCCGCAGTCCCGGAGCGTATCGAGCCCTCGGAGCTCCGACCCTGCCTGAGAGCACCGTCCGATGACATGTCGATCCCCGAAGAGGGCCTGCCCTCCCTCTTGATGCCAGAGCTGAAGTCCAGCACTGGGGACGGGGAGGAGGGCGACAACAGCAGGGAGCTGGGAGGCTTCTTGAGGGAGAGAGCCAGGGGATTGTAAGGAGGGAGGGGAGCAGTGAGCGGCGAACTCATTTGGTCCCTCTGAGACAGTAGGGACGATGCGGAAGAAGAAGCTTTGAGGATGGGTTCCAGCGCAGCCTGCTGGGCCTCCATCTCCCGCCGAGCTTGCTCCAGGATGGAGCGGATGGCCTCGTCTGACCCGCTGCCCCCCCCTCCGCCTCCGAGTCCGCTTCCGCCCCCTCCTTTCAGGCCTGCGTACGAGGGTTGCGCATGCGACAAATCTGGTGATAGAGCCGAGGAAAAAAACAATGTCAAGGGATACAGAAACATCTCCAGACTTGACAGAGAGCCATGACAAAAAGGAGATTTACACTCACCGGCTTTCTGCACCTGCAGCTCTCTTTTGGCCTGCTCCAGAATGGACTTGATGGCCTCATCTGAACCTGCCTCTTGAGTGCGGACGCGAGCAGTGATGTTACCTGGAAGGGAAGAAAAAGTGAAAGAGATTAAGACAAGGAGGGAAACCAACTATTTGGAGACAAAGAGAATAGTGGATCATTTAATGATAATTAACCTTGTCACAGCACAAAGACCATTCCCAGTCTAAGGCAACTACACCGGAGACGTTGGTTCCTTCAGAGCTCACACATGCAAATGCACCACAGTGCTCTGGGTTGAACTACCAGTGAAACTCCAGAATGAACATGCTGGCTTTGTCCGGCTACCATCGTGGCACATTTATGCTCGCTAAACCGCCAATTAGTTGTCGAACCACGTACACGCACGCACACAGATACAGTTCACCCTTACACAAACATGCCACACGGACAGAACGTGCTCGAATCTGTGTGTGAAGGGGACAGACCTGTGTGTGAAGTTGTATTGGAGAGGGCTCTCCGCTTCGGAACATCCTGAAACACTCGGCTAAGCTGGGGCTGGCCTGAGCCCTCTGTTAAAAACAATATACCACACACTATGTTACAGCACTTGTGGGTTTATTTTCTAACAGCTACGCTACTGTATGAAGTTCCCTCAGAGATAAAAGCAATGCGGGGAGAGGTTTATCCAGTGCACATTACAGCACAAAAAAAAAAAAAAAAGGATTGCTCTTCATCGTGTGCGGCCCTGACAGGAACCCAACGTCTACTTCTAGCTAGTGTGAGATACAATGACAATACACCTGCTTTCTAACTGAGGCCCGACTTTCACAAACTCGATTTAATATAAGGTGGTAAACTCTGCTGCATTCTGCGTGCCACGAGACCATCTTCCATCAAAAATGTCCTGATGCGTGAACAAAAGCAGGCCCAGCCTAATCGAATTTACACGCAGTTAGCAGTACCTCAGCCTACTTCCTAGTTCCCACCGATCAATGCTATTGATTTGTGAAAGGTTTCTGTATTGACCACAATGGCTCGGAGAGGCTCCTGGGATGAGTGTCTGCGTGTGTCTAAGAACTCATTCACGACACACAGATGTGGCACAGAGGATGGGAGTTAGGAAAGAGGAAGAAATATATGAAGGCCAGTTCCTACTGACAACCAAATCAATAGCTGTGTGCGGGGCTGTTCACATATGCACACACGCATGCTTGACACACACATACTCAACACGCTGCGAGGCCACAAGATGCACGTGCTAACCTCGTTGCCGGCCCTGGATGCTGCGCAGCGCCAGGATGTTCTGCTCGTCAGCCAGGAACTGCCTCATCTTGTGGAAGGGCTCCTTTCCCCGAATGGTGAGCTTGTTCCACGGTTTCGGTCGAGCCAGGATCTCGCTGACTGAGCCCTGGGAGAGGCCCAGCACGTAGTGGCCGAACACACGCTGACCGATGTTGTGCTTGATCAGCTGCTCTTTCACTTGCCGGGCGATTTCCGCCGTATCCATGTCCTCGCCATCCAAAACGCTCCCTGTGGTGGCGTCTGAGTGGCTCGGGGACGGCGAAGGGGCACTGCCGGCGGTGCTGCTCCCATTAACGGGGGCCATGTCCGGGCTGGCCGGGGGCGGCTGGGGGCTGCTGGCTGCCAGCGGGATAGCGGCGGAACCGCAGCCGGGGGTGGAGGTAGGGATGGAGCTGAGAGTTGGCGTGAAAGGGGTGAACAGCAGAGCTCCGCTGGGGATCCCAGACGACTCCTGCAAGGCTTTGGAGTAGAAGGTCTGCAGAAGCTGTCGCTGGATCAATGAGTTCAAAGCCATCTTGCCACCCACTAGCGGGAAAACCGGAGAGTAGAAGTCCTGTCCAATGCCCGTGGGAGTGAAGGGGTGTGTTTCCCCGCTGCTGCTGGTGGTGGTTGTGGGGACAGTGTTGAGGGTATCCATGTGAGTGCGAGACAGGGGAGGCTGCGCGGAGGAAGGAAGAGATGGAGGGGGAGGAGGGGGCGAAGAAGCGTGGTCGCCGGTTTCCTCCTTGGGTGCTGACTCTTCTGTCCCTTTCCGCCCGGCTGGCCCTACAAGAAAGGTCAAACACACCATGCATTATGGGGGGGAGTCAACAAAAAAGGGGTCCAAAAGCAGAGAAGAAACACAAAATTAACTTAATCAAGTCATTTTCGAATTAGACTTTCCCTTTTTTGCCAACCCCCCAGACAAAATGCCCATGCATTTGTGATTTCAACCTTTCTTGTAAGTCACAACCTGGAAAGGGGGCGGTGAGGGGGGAGATCAGGACAACCAAAACAATTGACACTATGTCCCTGAGGAGGGTTAGCTTGGCCCAGGGGCTCACAGTTCCTTATGTTCTTGGCCACAGTGGAAAGAAGTAGTGATATGATGTTTACAGATGTCCTCCTCCATGCCGCAGTCGTGAATCTGCACACTCCATTGTCCCAGATGTTGAAGTAAGTCCTTAGTTTATTAAAAATATCCAGTGGGAAAGTCTGAAAACAATATTTACGACTGAACAGAATACAAATAGTGTGTGCAGGTCTTCACACTCATAATCAAGGTCGAAGTTTTCCAACTGACTGAATTTTCACATTCATCAAAACAAATGTATAAAAACAAGGTGCGCCCCCCCCCCCCCGCCCCCCCCGCCAGACCCCGATCTTTTAACTACATGAATCCATCTCGATGATCGGTGCAGGGAGTAATGTTATTTAAATGCAAAACCATTGAGACTTAACATGATTGAGCGAGACAGTAGGCTCCCCTTACTGTGAATGTTAATCAATTCAGAGCTCCTCAGCTATTCATGCCTAAAGCTATGACATTTTAAAACCATAAACATTGTTGCAGTGCTCCTGATGCAGTGTGTGTGTGTGTGTGTGTGTGTGTGTGTGTGTGTGTGTGTAGGGGGGGGCATAGTATGGTTGTCCTCGTTTTTGGTGTTGTGCAACTTTATATCTCTTGTAGTTGACCTACTGGTGAATAAACTCGCTGGAGATGTCCTTGTTTTGTGCGTGGGCTCAATAGAAACTAATCTGTGTGACATGTTCTAAAACAAAACCTTGTGTTCAGTATTCTCAGAGAAAAGGAAGCAAGATGCATGTTATTTCCATGCATCTGTACACAGGCACAGCCTTACCTACCGCCCCAGAACAGCCTCCGTGATAACTGTAAAGGTGGGCCGAGACTTTCCTAAACTTACCACTGAGCTCGGCGTTGGCTATGCGCAGTGCGGCGCTCTCAGATTGAAGACTACGGTTCCTCTCTAGCAACAGCACCTCCAGAGGTTTGGATGAATCCTGATTATGAGAGACCAGGATGAAGTAAAAATAAAGGGAAAACCCCCTCCCAAAAAACTTACAAACCCAACTGAAAAGCTCATAATGACTATACTTGTTCAATTATCAAATAATTCTAGGTTCTAGTTAAGGAACAAGGGTCAAGGGATTAATGTCATCACGAGACACTTTTACCTGCATGGAGTCTGATGTTCCAAACTCGACTGACTTCAGAATACTGAGTGAGGACAGAGTGAAACGTATTATAACACTATACAGAACAACATAAAAATGAACAGTTTCACAATCTGCTGCAGTATCTCTGAGGTCAAAGCAGCACGGTGACATTATCATGCTGCAGATTACAGGCCTCGTCTTCAAATGAGGAAATACCTCTGTACCACCTCATTGAGATCAACTGGATGCAATAAATTGTTCTCAACGTCCTTACCCCAACTCTTTCTTCACCTCCTCATAGTCTGCTTGCTTCACAAGCTTCTCCTCAAGTTCCTGGGGATGACAGAGGACTTAAATGTTGACACAGACACAGAGCAAATCTAATATCGGAACCCTAGAACCTTCGCCGCCACCATCCCCTCCCTGATCCCAGTGAATTCTCCTCTGCGTACATTGAGAATGGCGGCCTTGCTGCTGAGCTGCTGCTCCAGCTGTGTGATCTGGGTGCTGGTGGTCTCTCGGAGTTTGGTCAGGCTGGCCTGCAGTCTCTGGACGTCCTCCACCAGCTGTGCACTCTCCCTTTCTTTGGCCCTGAGCTCCGCCTCCAGGCTCGAGTGGGATGACACCTCCACAGCCTGCTCCTGCAAGCCAAGAACCACAACGATGTTTTCAACAGCAGGAAGACAAATTTAACGAAACTGGACAATCACATTTGGCATAGTTTATACAACGGATGCCTTTCCTGATGCAACCCTCCCATTTGGATCCGGGCTTCGGGCCACGTATACTACTGTCTTCATTTTTATTGAACCACAAACAACATGGAATGATAGTCAAGGGAGAATCGTTTAGCCTTGGCCGCATGTAGCTACATTATAATTATACAGAGGAAATGGGCGAGAAAAAAAAGTAACACGCATGGATATTTAGGAGGCTGTTGGTTCCATTCATTGACTGCAGTTGTCCATTCCAGAACTCTCCACACTTCACTTTTTAGTCACAGGTACATTGTGCATTGTATGTTAAGCATTCTACATAAATATAATTATATGTGCCATCTATGTATGTACACGTATGTGTTTCGGTATACACGCTGTTGGGGTCAGAGCGGCCTCCTCTTCCCCGCGTGTTCGTTGAATTTCGGACGAGGAGAATGTTGGTCATCCAAATAAAGGCTGGAGGCGATGAACAGTTCCTTCGAAGGCTTTTAATTTATTTCTGCAGTTTACAAATAGATTTGGGCTCCTGAGGGGTCCAGATTTGAATCAGGAAGCGTAGAAGAAACACATTCATGAGATTATATAGAGACAATATGATAATGAGAGGCGGTTAGGTACGCCTCTCATGCAAATCCCGGAAACAAAGACAGTAACATGACATCTGACCCGGTGTGGCTGGAAGAAGTTGGGAGTGGTGAGGTGAGACCAGACCACCACTACCCACCATTTGGTGTGATGGCAAGTTCCAGAACCCCCGCTGTGCATACATCCTGAGATAAGAGGTCTTCCCAGGGGGGCTTAACAGCAATCAGGGACCGACCCAAGGTGCGGGGGGACAACAGAAGACACTTGGGGGGCCATTAATCAACCAAGGAGGAAGAAGATAAACTTTTAACACTACATACGTTGTTTTTAAGTGTGCAAACAGATGTTCAGGAAAGAGACTGAGATCAATAGTACTCATAGTAAAGTGCAGTCCCTCAATAGCTGCAACACAGATACGTGAGATAACAGTTCCTCTTTTGATGTTGACATGTCCTCTGGAGGGGTCATAAAAGTAGTGGGGGTGAGGGGGTACCAAAGGTGATTGTAATCACAGTAAGCAGGAAATACCTTCAACGGCATCCTACATTGTTTCTTTCAAATCCAGCTAACAGAGAGGAATCATATCTTAACAGTTGCTACTCGCAGCACTGAGTTTCCTGAATGCAATATAGCTGCTCTGCCATTGGTTGTTACCTAGCATCTTCCTGGCATCCCATTGGCTTAGAGCCTCTACCAAATGTGTCTGTGTGTGTAGATAGATAAATAGATGGATATGTGTCTATGCAGCATCCTCGTCATTCGCCCTTCGGGCCATGAGATGTACCGATAATTTTACATAAATGTGAATCACCCAGAAAAAGTGTTCAACGGTCGGGCGATCGCTCACTATGCTGATGTTTGCCTTGGACATTTTTGAAGGGTTGTTAAAAGCCGACAAAAGCAAATGTCCTTGGATCAGTTCATTACAAAACACCAGGCAAAAACTACTTCTGAGAGAGAACATGAACTAAATCATTTTTATTCTTTACTCCGTTCTTTGTTTTTTACATTATGCACAACTCATTTATTGTGCACTAATCTAATTGTAACATATATTTGAGACATATTCTGATGCATTTTTATGCCTTAGAAAACATTTATGTCTGAATTTTGGATTAGGGCATTTACATGGAAAACGGGTCTCTACTTACAAAATTTTCTAGTTAAGAAATTTCTTGCAGAACCAATTAATTTCCTAAGTCGAGGTACCACTGTACATATACACCTATAGAAACACACACACACACACACACACACACACACACACACACACACACACACACACACACACACACACACACAAGCAGCTCTCTGACCTACTGCAGAACCAGTGATGAGGCCAACAACTCCTCAAATAGTACTCCTGTTCATTTAGTCAATGAACGACCTTGGAGACCAATGACAACGGTCATCAATTAAATTCCTGTTGTGATCAAGCGACCGCCTCTGAAGCAAAAGGCCGAGCTGATCTTAAGTTCGTCAATATGTCTCTGTCACCCGCGTGGTAAATCAGCGAGGAAGCAAAAGGACGTTACCGTGTCGAGGTTGGCCTTGCTGGACGGGCTGCCGGCCTGCTGGGATTGGGTCCTCAAGGACAGCTGTTCCCGCAGTGACTCAGCCTCTCTTTGCGCCACCTCAGCTCGCTGTCAGGAGGAGAAGAAAAGACGCAGTTCTTACGGTCAAACACGATTAATCTCATGTTTATGCAGCTCAAATAAGAATTAATGTGTTATCTTTGTATTTGGGCACCAATTTCCTTAAACCAGTCTCAAGCCCTGAGGAGAAAAAAAAAAAACCTTCAATACGCGTGGACTGAGAGTGAGGCGACTGGCGTTGCATGGCGCTGGCATGCCACTAACTTCATATAAATTCAGCTTGTGGCTATAATTTTATGGAGGGTGGTGTCAGCGGAGCTGATGGTGATGACTGATCTAACAATTTATTAACACTTTTTCTCGCTCAAATCACCTGAATTCAACCATATTGTGCACAACGCGTGAACATCGGCAGACTTCAATATGTTGTCTTACAGTCAGTGTGGCGACAAAGTCCTATTCCTTCCAGCGTAAACACATTAACACCACAGGGAGGAAGGGTTTTTCCTTCGGTTCAATAAAGTGAAATATTACATTGGCTTGGAAAATTGAGATGACACCCACTGCCTCTTTTTATGGTCAAACAGCCACGCTCCAGTCGGGAATCATCAGTAACACGGGGTAAACACGGCATCATTAGGAGTTACAGGCAGCCGATTCCACAGCGTTCCTAATTGCAACCACATTGGGAGCCGCTATTGACAGGGCGGGGAGCCGGACTGCCTCGTCGCCAGAGCAAAATGCTGTTTTCCATTTTCTCCTTATAAAAGCGTATAAAAAGTCTGTGGCTGAGCTGCAGGCCATGCTGTCATCCTCAGTAAACCTCAAATCAGAAGTGAGAATAGTGCACGTTCGTGTGTGTGTGTGTGCGTGGGAGTGCGTGCGTGCGTGTGGCATTATCATCGAGAGTGCTAACCTTTAGGCTAATATTAACATTACATGCCCATGCTAACCCTTTAGCCACAAATCATACTTGTGGGCTAATAATGAAAGTTAACAACAATGACATTAACAGATACCATGGGAATATTTACAGCACAAAGGGCAGAGGGCGTGCTAAGGGGCCTGTTTCAGCTGGATGGGGTTACTGGCCTTGTGAGAAATGAAAAAACAAACATGAACCAAAAGCAACGCAGTCAATATAGGCTGGGAGGAAACATTTTCATGGTTCTGTTTCGAAAATACCAGCACAATGAAGCTGCTTCAGTTTAGAAAATTGGAAATAATGGAAATGAACAGACAGACCAGTCGAGCCTTTGAGTTAATATGTTCATCATTACGTTATTGTAGTTGTTGAATGCTGATTGACCCCATTGTGTTCAACAGAAATTTTTAATGAAACAGGGTTGGAGAAAGCATGGAGAAAGTAAAAATATGTTCACCTGCAATCTAGAGTCGTCCTGAAATTGAATTAGGAAGCTGAATATCCCAAACTTTTTGCGAGTAGTGCATGTGTTTTGTCTTACTTGTGGAATAGAAGACAATTACAAAGTCAACTAAAGTACTGCATTCTCATTCCTCTGAGAGTCAGTGTGTTTACCTGATTGGCTCTTTCAAGGTCTGTCATCACCATCTCAATCTCGTCGGCCCTGAGAAAGACATTCAGTTTACAACATAGCAAAACCACCAGAGTGGATGCGACGTGTTCAGTTGGTTCAATGCGCACACACACACACAACACACAAAATTCCTGTTTATAAAAAAAAAAAAAAAAAACATTAAAAAAGTCATGCAAGTAAAGTTACATTTGCACAATGCTACTGTCGTTTCCATTAAGCTACCGTCTAAATTTCACCTTAATCCACTGATTGTGAACTCCATAACCCGAGCAGCTTGTATGTGTGCGTGCATGCGTGTAGTTAAGTGTGTGTTTCTCCGTGCACATGTAAGCTCCCCTAAAACCTCGGCCACACTAAAACAGAGGGATAACATTAATAGATCTCTAAATCCTAATACAGCAGACTAATCTGCTATGAAGCTGTGAGATTGTGTCTGACTAATGGTCTGCATGGAGCCTACGGTTCACCTCTCACTTGAGAGAGGTCAGACAGCAGGAAGTCTCTAATGCCGCCTCTTTATTGTCAACGTAGACAAGTGTTTGATAAGCTTTTGTTGTGATTGACATGCATTCATGACTTTTACTTTATAGGTCTCGATGTGCATTGGAATGTAAGGACATTGTAATGGTCTTGAGACTAAAGAGACAAAGACTAAATTATTTAGGCCAGTGTTTTTTTGTTGTTGTTTTTAAACATCTAGTCACACTTTCATAATATTTTGCTCTCCAAGTAGCGCCATAATGTAGTGAAAGAGGACATGAAGGTAGCTGGTGTGAGAGACGAGGTTGCACAAAACAGGGTTAGATGGAGGTAACTGATTCGCTGTGGCAACCCCTGAGGGGAAAAGCCGAAAGGAAAAGAAGAAGTAGCACCATAATGACCAACATTAAAATGCAGTAGCATAGAAAGCATTGATTCACAAACGACAGACCTGCTTATCCTCACCTGGCTTCTGGATGAAAAATAAAAACTGCACTTGAGTAATGAATAAAATGTGTGCTTACAACAAATATTTCTCAAAGCCAACTGCAAAAGTATTGTATTGAAACGTCAAATACGTCTAACTGTACTGCACAGATTAAAAACAATTTAAGCCACTATAACATTAGCCACAGTTTGAACGTTGAAATCAGTGATCCTTGTGAGTACCACTAGAGGGAGTCGGCGTACTGGAATGAGCGTTACGAGCAGCACACTTTAGCAATCACTGACTTAAGGCTTAGACTCGAAACCTGTAATTTTCGACGAGTGTGGTGTTGCATGCTTTCGAAATCCAACATCAAATGATGCCTTCAACGCCAATCTGCTTGTAGGTGTGGCTCTTTTTTGTGTAATCGCCACGCGTCGGCTTTTGCTTTTGAACTCATCATGCACCATTTCAATAGATAAATGAATGGAAGTCCAATCCCCCGGGCTTGTTATCCCGCTAAACCTCATTAGGGCTGCGGGTGAGCTGGAGCCTATCCCAGCTGACTTTGGGCTAGAGGCAGAGTATACTTTGACTGCTTGCCAGCCATTTGCAAAAATGAATGAATAAGACCACAAATATTCATAGCCCAGGCAAACTTTGAGTTGGCATGACGAAATTATAATAGATCTTTTAGTGCTTGCTGTCAAGAGATTAAAAAACAGATTAATTATGATCTGTAATTAATTGATTTAAATAATCTATATTTTAATCTCATCTAAAAAATGCTGAGAAACCCCCTATTTTCATTTTTAATTCATTACATTATTGAGGCAGATCAAAAAGACTGATATCACAAAAAAAAGTATTTTATTGTTTTTAAACAGACTTGAACAGATGCAGTCTTAGCCACTTACTTTCTGCTGTATTTGAGACTAGTCCCAAGTCCTACCTGCATCCTTTAGTTTTGACCACCAGGGGCAAGATCACTCTTTAGTTGAGTTTTTTTGTAAATCTCCAAAAAAATTACAAAATAAAAATAAAATAGAACATAAGGTCCATAAAACGTACTTAACATATCAAAAAGAGTAAGAACACTTGATGATCCATCTGAGCAATACAAGTACTGAACATTGAACTTGCTTCAGATAATGAAAAATAAATAAACCAGACCCTTAAATCACAGTCCTGTAAGTTAGTACTTGAGAACTAACACTGTTCATCATTACAACATGAAGTGCTGAAATAAACATCAATCACTTCCAGTAGGCTACAGAGAACACAGCAACTATGCTGACTTCATGCCTCGCATGCGGGGTGTTCTCCTCGAGTTTAGTTTGGTGAAGAGCTTTACTATGGCTCGCCCTATTGCTAACGCTTTCGGTGCTAATGTTAGCTGTGGCTGCACTCGCGACTGGGTGCTTTGCATTTATGCGGGAGGCTAAACTTGAGCTGCTTCGGTGGTAAGCAAACTCCTCCTTACAAATTAGGCACAAAACGACCTTTATCAGTAGTGCCGTCAGGGTCTTTTTGGAATGGACATTTTCCATTCATTGGGCCGAGAACTCTCACATGCTCCTCCATTTTCACCTCTCCTCTCCTCACTGCTGCTGACCTGGCCCTCTCAACTCCAATGGGAGCCTATCATCTTATGCTAAACAAGCCCAAACATAATGACAGCCAATCAATGTTCGCTTCAGGCTGTGACTGACCATTGTTTCCCCACCTTCAACAACTCGAACACAGGAAGCCAACACATAAAAAGGGAAATTAGAAAAAGGCAACCCACCGACAGAAACAATAAAGTTAGAGATTAAAATTTAGATTAACATGACAAAAAAATATATAACGCGTTAAATATGACTGTAATTAATTATTTGCAATTAATGCTATAATTTGACACCTCTCAGATCTTTCTCATATCATGAAATTATTCATCTCTAGTCATATTGTAACAGATCCTGGGATCTTCTAGCCAAACAGACCATTCTGAATCAACTACAAATGTAGAATATTGGATATATAGAAGATGACTACCAATAATTTGGTATTTTGCACAACCTAATGGAAAATGTTAACAGTTTTTGTTAATTGACACCATTTAACAGAAAGGATAACTTTGATTTTGCTCTGTGTACAGCCCTTTGGATACAGCAGTGGTTGCTCTATAAATACAGTTGAGTTAAGTTTAGGTCATCACAGGTGAGCTGCAGCTGATCCCAGCTGGCGACGGGGGAGAGGCTGCACAAACCCTGGACTGAATGCCATCCAAATTTAGGCCACATATAGGTAAAAGAAGCATTTACACTAAGTGTCACACCAAAGGACAATTTAGAGTCTTCAATCAACCTTGCATGAATGTTTTTAGAATGTGGGAAGAAGCCGGCGTACACAGAGAGCAGCAATTTGATCCCTGAGGCACACAAGCTAACCAGGGCCCGCCCGGGTTGGGTTTTTTTTTTTTAGGTCCGTGCCGAATAAATTTCAGACAACCGATTAATTGGTCGATTAATTTTAAAGAATATTTTATGGATAAAACATTGTCTATTTCTGCTCCTTAGCACTCACAAGTAAGATATGAATTACAGGCAGAACATTTGACTGCTTTGCAGGGATGTGTCCAAGGACCGGCAACCCGAGGCCAAGGCCAAGGCCAAGGCCAAGGACTTGCCTCCGAGGCCAAGGCCAAGGCCAAGGACTTGGAAAATTTTCCGAGGCAAGGCCAAGGCCAAGGACTTGAAAAATTTTCCGAGGCCAAGGCCAAGGACCAAGGACTTGCCTCCAAGGCCAAGGCCAAGGACCAAGGACTGATTTTGAAATTGAGGCCTAGCCGAGGACATGTATAAAACAATGCGATCATACCACTTGGCAGGTCCTCATGATTTGCAACACCCCTCCATCATAACCCTTTGCACTCCCTAACGCTTGAATGAAGTGATTTTATTCAAAGAGTAGAACAGTCAGGGTACGTGTTATTTATACTGAGAAAAAGAAATAAAATCATATGATATACATTTATGAATGAATGTTTTAGATCAGATTCAGATTCAGATTCAGAAAACTTTATTCATCCCCATGGGGTAATTGGACTTAACAGGCACGCATAGAAGTCAATCACTGACTGCAGAAAAAGCGGTAATCTCTCAGTGATCATTTTACAGTTTACCTGCAGCGAGTCCCAGGGACTCACTGATCAGAAAAGTATGAGTCCCATTATGCATTGAGAGAGTCCCAAATTTCGAATTCCGAAATGGTCTACTTATTCAATTGCATATGATAACACAAACAACATAATATACATACAATTATAAACAAATGCTGCAAAAATTTAAATAATTCAGGAGCAGGCCTGAGGATTTCGGAAATTCATGGTAACCGTTTTTCGGTTCCGTCGGATTACCCAATGGGAAACCACGATAACTAATGTTGGGTTCCGTAAACGTTCATCATGGGAACCCATTTTTCTATTTTGACTGATATTGATAATCAAGAATTCTGAAACTCAAAAGTATAATGTTTCAAGGGTAAATGTTTGAAAACCATGCATAAAGAAAGAACATTACATACGATTAACCAGATTCCCCTGATTGACTGTGGGGGGAATGATCCATTGAGTAATTGCCCTTTAAAACAATGTTAGTTGGAATGCAAAAAAAACAAACGCTTGACAGTTCCAATTGCAGCATTGTAGTGAGCGGAAAAATGCGGTGTGTAGTGTAGGAGTGGAATGGGGGTGGGGGGGACCTTAGCAGGTCATGTTGTACCTTCTTGAGACAGCAAACTGCATATGATATTATATATATAGCGAGAGAGAGAGAGATAAAGGGATCCAGCAACACAGATGTAAATCTACCTGTAAATTATTAAACTCCATTCTAAGTAGTAGCCAATAAATAACTCATTTTGGCAAGAGCAGTGCTGTCAAACAAACCTCATTAGGTAAGGTGATTGTGTTCAACACGCTAAACCAGACCTCGGGTTGAAGAATGATTCGGAATTTGTATGTTTAAAAAAAAATTGTTGTTTTTTTTTATTTTTATTGCAGGTCTGGAATAATAGCAGCGCTCTCGAGGCAGCGCTGGCAGATTAGCATCTGAATAGGCATTAGCATTATGAGCATGGAGCCTGTCTGCTGCTTTTCAAATCCTCTGAGTAATAATAGCTGATGGCCATTGAAGGGGTAGAAATAAGGCAACACTTGGGGGTCTGAAAGAATGAGCCCACCGCGGATACATGAAAAAATATCAAACGTTCCGCTATGTGCCTTGGCGGGGCTTAGGGCGGGGTTGCACCTATGCTAAAAGCGAGCCTTTTAGATCCGAAGGAAGGGGACCCGGGTCACTTGAAGTGAGCAAAGAATGGGCAGCAGGGGGTTGTCAGACAGAGCCGACTGGCCCTGGGTGGCACCCAGAATGACACATCTCTTATTTCAAAGGGCACAATCATAAAAGTTGGCATCGGCGTCATGCTGACATTTCGCTCATTATTGACTCCAGCTGTAACGCAAATTACTTGGTTCAAACAAACATTAGTGCCACCGCAGAAACGTGACGACTGTGCAAAAATAACTACATAAAAGACACCACTGTTACAGAAAGACTTTACACGCTATTTAAACTGCCGATCGCGAACGGAACAAACCGTGATTGAAACCAACTGTGATGCCGCTCTTTATTCGTTGCGCTAACTGTCGCCTGTCAGTGGCAGACCCGCCCCTTTTAAAGCGCCAGCTTAATCCATCAATATGCGTTTCGCTGGATGGAATTTATTTGATTCCCTCGTGGTTATTGCGATCCTCGGTCCCACTTTATACCTGTGGACATCGAGGCTCTAATCCCTCATTGTGTCCGAGGACCGGCAACCCGAGGCCAAGGCCAAGACCAAGGACT
>NW_017805833.1:107388-144561 GCF_001891065.2 Hippocampus comes
AAGGTGAAGATTTACGAAAAAGGTCAAGTTTAGACAGAGCAGCCACATGGAGGAGCTATAGAGCACATTTCAAATGCACACTAAGGAAATGCAGGTTTTTTTGTAGCATGTGTGATGCACCCAGTGTCATCGGTCAGCGAAGGAAAGCTTCTGAAAAAGGTCCAGAGATGTACTTCCTTTTCACCCCCCCCCAAACCAACTGTATGTCTGCCGCTCTCCTTTTTCTGCAACTCGTCCACGTTGCTACTCCCCCGCCCCCCACACCCCCACACCCACTTCAGCCCGTGTCCTCTGTGCCAGCAGGATATTCCCCGATTTAGATTTTCATTTCCCTCCTCTATCACACTCTGATCCCGTCTTCTTCGCAGTAGCCTCCAGACCTCGGCTTGCTTTTCCGCGTTTTTCTTTTTTTTTTTTTTGCCCAGCAGCTTTCATCACCCCATTTTCCTTTCTTTCTACATTACATTTTCACAGTGAACGTTACCTTGGGGATTTCAAGGAGGCTTAAAAGGAAGCTGGTTGTGCGAGTGTGACAGTGTGTGTACTTTTTGGTCCACTGAATAGTAGTGTGTGTGTGTGTGTGTGTGTGTGTGTGTGTGTGTGTGTGTGTGTGTGTGTGTGTGTGTGTGTATACTGTATTTGAACAAAGTGCTCCCTCATCACCTACAATTTTGTTCCTCCGCAAATGGACCCCCAAGCCTTTACAAAGATTAAACTACACGTGTGTGTGCAAACACACACACTCTGACACTCACACAAACGCGCGCGCGCACCACCCTGCAGAGCCATGGATCAATATATGATTAATCTTTAATAGTGACTAAACGGGTAAAACACGGCCAGCCAGACCCTCAAAGAACTAACACAGAGAGGGGGCTCCTCTACATCTGCCGGTCTGCTTCCTGCTGGAGATCACACAGTCCCCAGCACTGCAACATCGAACAAATTCTCAGGACGTGTGTGTGTGTTTTGTGTGTTTTGTGTGTGTGTGTGTGTGTGTGTGTGCGCGCGTGTGTGTTTTAAAAGGCAGATTACCCAAATGCACCAAGAGGATGGGAGATTTGTCACGCAATGGCCTCCTTAGCAGCAAGTTCAGAGCAAGTGTGCGTGTGTGTACGGATGCAAGCGCTTGTGTGAAAACGTGCACTTATGTACGCATCTTTTTGCGGTGCCAAACTGTGAAGCATTCAAAGGGTTAAAAGTTGTGTTCAGCCAAACACTGGCGATTTGCTCAGTCAAGCAGTAAACGGGGGGGGAAGGACTCCAAGGACTGGGAGGGTGCAGGGTTAGAGAGGGGTTTGTGTGTGCTTTAAAGCGTTGCATTAAAATTTCAGATCACAGCACGCCACATAGTCAAGGACCCTGACTGCCTCGGGCTCACGAGTGAGTGAGCGAGCGCGCGAGCGCGTGTGCGTTTGAATGTGTACATGAGCGTGCGTCGAGATGTGCGCAGGCATGTGTTTATTAGCTCATTCAAGCAAATGGGGCCCTTGTACACAAAATGTGCTTTCTTGCCACATAAAAGGGGCAAAAGAAGGGCTGAAAACAAAGTAATGAGCGAGAGTGCGATCGGGCTGCGGGCGAAAGAAAATGCAAAGGGGTGACTGCAGATAGTCTATAGAAGGTATTGATTGGCACCGTTGCCCTGTGCAATCTTCCTGTGGACTGTCCTCTCATAAACAGATAAAAGATAAAAGTGTGGAGAGTAGTGAGTGAGGGAGAAGTCGAAAAAGTAGTGCGAGGATGAGGCAAGTTGGATCGATCTGTTTGGAACAGCCAGTCAATTTAACAACTCTCTTAATGGACAGGCACGGTGAATATGGGCCAAGGTGGGGGGAGAGAAGAAAAACCCTGCCTGCCGAGCTAAGTTTGTAATTCGCTGTGTTTTATACATTGAGGGGATTCAGAAACAGACCATTTTACAGGTCGTCTCGAAGCCAAAACAATCGAGCGATTTTCATTTTTCGCTGACATGTCTTGACTCGGATCTGTGCTGTTTTGAATGGTCACTTCCACTACCTCACCCGAGGGAACGCGGCGATGTGAACGTCAAAGTGCCACTTCACAGAGTGGAGTGCTGACGAGTAAAAAGCTGTTTTCATCTTCGCCACCGCTAGAAAGATCGATACTGATGGATTGGAGCTTCTCGAGGATTGGAGCTACCTGATACTCACGGGTCCCTCATCAGTCACAACCTCTATGACTCACAAACTTATTTATTTATTCGTTTATTTATTTTTCTGCAAATGAGCCCTGGGGTTTAAGAGAGTTTGATGTGTGGTGAAAATTATGTGGTTGGGGATAAGGAGTAGGTGGGACGTGTGACGTTTTCATTGATACAAATGACATTTCTGTATCAGCTGAGGGTGCTCTGGCTCTTGAGTACAGATTGTTTTTAAGATTTATTATTATTATTATTATTATAATTATTATTATTATTATTTTTTTTTTTTTTAGAACCTGGAAAAAGCTGAAACCAGAACTGACAGAAAGCGGGAGATCTCTTCGCAGATGTATTCTTGAAGTACTAGAGATTTTGCACAAGAGGTTGGGTAGTAGGGCTGAATGATTTTGAAAACTAATCGAATAGACTACTAATAGACTGCTAATCTACCCCGACAATATTGCAATTGCGATTTAACGTGTGATTATTTTTACAAGGTTCTCTTCCCCATGTATGTTTCTAACAAAACAAACACAAGCAAATGAAGTGTGTATTCTGCTCATATTTAGTCATGATGTATAATTTTCACATGCTCGCAGCGAGACTCTGCGTCCTTGAAGCAATCATCACTTAAAATTGGAACACTCCCTACTGGAGACTTTGTAGAGACGCACAGACAAAGGAATGCACCACTTGCTACAAGCTAAGAATCGGTTGAGGAAAAACGAAAGTTCTGATGTCACACCTTGAGTTTTGGTCCACCCTTCTGATGATATTAAAATGATGTGAATCCCTTCCTGCTTCGCACTCGTGACCACCGCAGCCATTGTCTGTAAACCGTGGGTGCCCGGAATATTCTGTTATTAAAAGCTTTGAAAAAACTGTTCATCGACTCCAGCCTATATTTGGATTACCAACATCCTCCTCGTCCGAAATTCAGGGATGGTTTGTGGCCTGGAAGCTCCACTCCCTTGGCACCACTCCAAAGTGGGCACAAGTGCGGTGAGGCACACGTTTGATAACATTATTTTTCTGTCAGCAACTAATTCACAAATCGAGCTCCTCTGCCAAAACATGTAAAAAGAGCCTTAATTCACATTCACACGACCACATGTGAGTAACGGAGAGGGCTCTCGCCCTAACACAGCCACAGTCAACACTAAGCGTTATAAACAAATGGGGTATGCCACAAAAGGCATTGCAGGTCAATTAAACAAATTGATGAGCCTTAGAAGAGTCGTAGGTGGGCAATGTATAACCTCAGAGTAAAAAATATGCTGTCCGTGGCAGTTGGGAATGCCTCCGAGTTGTATTTGATCATTTAAACATCTTGCCGCACGTCCATGTCAAGAACGGCCTGCCGCATTTACCCATCCCATCCTCGCCGTGTTGTCTCACGACTATCCCATTTTGTTCATCCGATGACGTGGCCCCCAGGAAGAGAGTGTTATATAAGCATTAGGTGTGAGCCCATCGATGGCGATTCCACACGCTGGTAAGGACCTTTTTGTGACCGAATTTGTAAGTGGCTAAGATTATAGCAGTGGGGCACCTGGGTGAGTGATGACGTCCCTACAATTATCTACACAATCTGGCTATCATGCCGAAGAGCCTGACCCTTTGATTTCTCAACTGGTATCAAAAGCAGGGATGGTTCAAAAGGACTCTTGTGTGATAGACATGAGGGAAGATTACTCATTAACGCTGACAAGTTTTGATTCCTTAATAATTCAGAGGGAATCTCAATCATTGTCCCGTCAGTGGAAAAGAGGGAACATCAATAATGCTTGCTCAAAGTCAGTTGTTGTTATACTGTAGCATTTTCGAGTATGTGGATGCTGCTGAAATAGAGTAATAAGAAAGGCATGCATGTTGTTGTAATGTTATTACCCCCCTCTTTGTGCAAGTACGTTATTTTAAAATCATCTAAAATGACAGGATTGGGGACATGAGATGATCAAATTAAAATCACACTCAATAAATCCAGTCTTTGATCACCATGCCAAATGCTAACTGATTTAGATGTTTGTGTTCACATCTGTGCTCACAGTCACTCTCCCCGTCTCCCTCCAGATAATGCTTCAGTAAATTTGGGATTGCAGTGCAGGCTGGGGTGCACTTTGACACGACGAGGAAATGTTGTGCTCGCTGTGGCTGCAGAACGCATCACAGTCCCTGTCAGTATTTACAGTGCAGGGTTAATGCCGGGATTTTGAGGCTGGCTGAGCCTTGTGGGAGACAATCCAGCAGTTCCGAGAGGAGAGGGAGTTTCCAGGCAAAGAGGTACACTAAACAGGATGATTATGTCAGGAACAGACTATGGAGGGGGTGAGAGAAACAGGAGGAGGAGGTGGAGAAGACACATACTTTGCTGAGGATTCCTCGTCATATTTTGCCTTCAAATCAAAGAGCTCGGCCTGAGTCGTTTCAAGTACTGCAAAAAACAATGACAAGAGAGTTGTTAGATACACTTTTAACTAAAGCGACGTCAAATTTCCTAGTTCCTTCAAGGTGGATTACCTGTCTGGAGGGACTGGGACTTGTGCTCGGCCTCTTCCAACCGTGACGACATGGAATCTTGGCTCTCCTGTAGTTTCCTACCAAGGCAGGCAAAAGTCACGTTAGAGAGCACAATGTCACAGCTAGACTGCGTCAATAAATCCCGGGGTTTACACTTTGCGGCAACTGCAGCTATTCTCCATTTTTCCCACCATTTCTGAGGTGTCACCCCCCCCCCCCACCCACAACCCGAGTAAAAATCCCTCCAATGCAACCAACTCCTCATGAAGTAGTCCTATTAGGCAGGAATGTCTAGCCACTGGGGCACTCAGCGCCGAGGGGGTGGGGGCGGGGGGGACGTCGAGGAAGCAGGCGGGGAGGCGTGGGCCTCCAAAACCCACAAGGATAAAATAGATTCATTCTTGGCATATAAAAAGTTAGTCTCTGCTCAGAAATTGCCGCCGCGTGTAAAAACATCAATAATCTAGCACAAAGAGTGTCTTTATGGCACTCTTTGATGCCCCCCTTCTCCGCCGCGCCGTCTCTCCTGTCATCTCCATTTTTTTTCTCCCTGCCCTCAATTTCATCCTTTCATCTTTCTCCTTCGCTCGCTCCTTGAAGAAGCCACGTACGTATCAGAGGTGCCATCCATTTGCTGCCCCCTCTCACAGGCAGGAAGTGGGCCCTCAGTCAGACAGGAAGGGGGCTATAAAACACTGACGTACAGGAAATGCAAATCGGACAACTCATCTTCGTCTCTATGTCTTAAATTGGGCAATGAGCTCGCAAGGCGCAACAGGATTGACATTTAAATGAACAACGTGCCGTAATGCTGTACTTTATTGCGAGCCGGGGGGCACCTGATGATTTTGTTAAGATGGGCTGAAATATTTCACAAATGACTAAATATAGAAGTACATTTGCAATTGCAGGAGTCTCAGTCTCACTTGCACATTGGCTTTGGGTAGCAACGTGACAAGTGGAAATTCATAACAAAAACAAAAAAATAAAACAATTGACTAACCTCATACATGACCTATTCTCCTGCCCACACTGCTCTTCTCACCAATAATCTTCCATTTGTGCGAGTTAAGTCGAGTTTTTTGGTAAGTGTCGGCTTTTTTTTTTTTTTTTTTTTTGAAAAAAGTTTGAAATGTTTTAAAGCATGGTACAGCGTTTCAATGCATTTCTATGTATGAAAAGTGCTATATAAATAAAGTTTGTTTGATTGATTGATTGATTGATTGATTGATTGATTGATTGGAAACTTTACAGTGATTTGGATCCGTTGATGTCTTGGAATTTTGGTCTACTCGAGTAATTGGTGGACATTTTTAATTGAAACTTGTCAGTCAGAGAAGAGGGTTCCCCGAGAAGACACAAAATGGTCGACATTGAGGATAATGAAGTTGTACCGTTTTACACTAAACTCTTTTTTGGACCACATTTTCTAAATGCGATATCACACCAAAAAAAAAAAAAAAAAAAACATTTCTCAAATAGGCCGACGAGTATGTCAATAGGCGAACGAGTACAGTACTCTGCCTCAGAGTTCTGAGTTTGAATCTCAGCTCCGGGCTTTCCTGTGTGTATTTTGCACGTTCTCCCCTAGGTCGTGTGTGTTTTCTCCATGTGAGACTGATCGCTCCCACATTTCAAAAATATGCATCATTGAAGCCTCTTGTGAAAGTGTGCGTAAATGGCCAGGGTGTACCCCGCTTCAGCTGACAATGACACCAGAACACTTGTGAGAAAGATGGGGTTCACAAAAAAAAAAAAATAATAATAACAACAGTTCACAAAAAAAAAAAAAAAACAATCATCATCATCATCATCATCATAAGAGTGTTTTTTTTTTTTCTGGTCCTGTGGTTTCTTGTAGATCTAATCAGAGGCATAAGATGCCAGAGACGTTCGCTGTCATTTCTAAGAACACAAGCATGTCTCTTTAAACTTTGAAATATCATAAACACGAACCAGGATAACCACATTTAACACATGCCTTTGACAAATTCGACTTAATGTGGCACCACAAGATAACATTTTACATTGATAAAATATCTAGCGCCAATGCATTTTTTATGATTCATTACTGCAAGCACAAGCGCCCTATGTTTCTGACAAAAATCAACATTCAACAAAAGAAATCCAAACGGCTTTTTATCAAACGAGGAAGTGGCCCATTAGAATTAATTATGAACGCTAATCTTCAGGATATCAAATCAAGCTATTTCTAGGGTTTCATTCCACTCCCGGAGCCAATAAAAAGACCCATGTGTAACATTAAATCCAGACAGGATGGTTGAAATAGTTTGTGGCGAAGAGAGAAAATAGCAGCCTGAGGTGGCTGATTCCAATCACGGTAAGTGGCACAGCCATGGGAGAAATCAGCCATTGTTTTACTGTCCAATCCGCCATTCATCTAAAAGAGTCTAGGCAATGAGTAACGCAATGCAAATGGGTTGATTGAACTGATGAAGACTGAATGCTTGGGTTTTTTTTAAATAAAAAAAAAAAAAGAAAGAAAGAAAGAAAGAAAAAATCTATCATGTGATCATCCAATGACTCAAATCACAACAGGCGCACGCACGCACGCACACCTCTCTTTCTCTGCATAGTCGTTGTGTAACTGGATTTGCGTTTCTTGTGCCAGGTTCTCAGCTTGGTTCTTCAGCGACTGCTCATACTCGCGGATCTTTTCCTTCAAGGCCTTGATGGTCACCTCTGCGGGAGGGAGAAGCACGGGTCAACAATGAATACAAATAGAGGCAATAAAAACACAAAGAATGTGAATAAAGAGGCAACGTGGAAAACAGGGTTGAATTAAAAAAAAACTGTAAGAACAGATATTTTCACTCATTCTATATTGTATGTAAAAGGTTACTGTTTAAGCAAACTAAGTGCTACAGGCAGTGAGTGGTTAGCAAGTCTATTTAGACTTTTGGTGATTTATGAAATGTTTTAATGTTAGATTAGACAAAGATTGTGAGGCTATTAAAGGCAATGACAACACGTTGAAATCAAACGATTTATAGTTTAATAGCAGGTGTCATACATACACTCCTGTGATTTGTTCGTATCAGGCTCATTTGAGTGAAATCTATTGAGTTCTTTTATTCTCAATTTGATCTAAACTTAACACTCATTATCCAAGTAATTGAACGGTGATCAGCTTGTCATTATGGTATTATGATTTGATTACAAAATAAATTAAAGGTGTAAATATCGTCTTGAGCCTTCTTGTGTGGAGTCTGCAGGTTGTCTCTGCGTGCATTAGTTTTCTGCGAATACTCTGACACCCCCCCTCCCCCATTCTAAAAAATCATGCATGTTAGCCTCAGTGAAGACTTTAAATCAGGGTTACTCAAATTCAAATCTAAAAGGCCTACAAATAAATGTTTTCAACAAGTCAAAAGTTCTCTTTGAGGTTGGTCAGGCCACATGAGAGAGAACACAAGATTATAACCAAATGTCCCTTTCGTTCAAAACAACAAAAATACTAACTAAAATAAAATTTCCATTTTGACAAAAATTGAAATCAGAGTTGAATAAAATAAAACCCCTGACATGAATCCAAAACAAATAAAGTGGAGCACTGAGACACAAGGTTAATTTGTCTGTTAACCTGCTCATAACCCAAAACACTCAAATTTTCTTAAATCATCTTTTCCCATTGAAATGAAGGAAAATGCTATGAAGCCATTTAAGCCTTAAAAAAATTTTGTACTGTGTGTTTGACATGGAAAAAGGTTAAGAGTACTTGAAAAAATACATACAGGAAAGACATTCTGAAACAGTTTTTGTCACATTGCATCACTTGAATGGTCACTGTGCTACACTTACTGGTGTGCCTGCCTTGGCCACCTGGGGGCAGTATAATACAAACAGACAGTTCATTGAGAGGTCTAAATTTCTCCCAGCTCATCCATTCGACACCAATAATAGTCGTTCTTCGCCGAGGATAAAGAATACATTACAGAGAACCGGTCTTTCTAAGTGTATTGCTGCACCGTTTGTGGTCTATCCATTGCTTAATGCAGGTGTTGCAACATCGATGGATGCTATTAAAGTTGGCATGAAGCTAGTGAACTGAAAGGGTAAGCTATGTGCTTTTTTTATTTTTAATGTACAAGGTGTAATTGTCTTTGTTTCATGTTAGTTTGACAGTAAACTTCAACTGGGGGTGGCATTAAACAGCTTGAAAATCTTTTGAAAAATGGAGAACTGGTCACCAATTCAGTGACGCTCACTGTGAAGTGAGTCGAGTTGAGTTCACCGCCATCATACGATACTGGTATCTCAGGTCTACGCTTACAAATCAAAGCAAAAAATTTCGGCCAAGCGACGGCTAGCGTCTCGAAAAAATTAGCAAGTAGTGTCACTCGGATATTGGGGCACCACTCTATGTCAGTTGGGAGGTAAGAATACTTTTTAAAGATATAAACACAAGGAAGAAGGAAAGGTGCACTTCTGTCGTATTATTCAGGCGCTTCACACTTCCAGTGTATGCCAGTGCACATGTCTGAGTGTGTGTGTGTGTGAGCTTTCCCAAGTCAACACAGACTAGGACCTGCTCCACGCGCACCGGAGGCTCCTGCCTGGCCTTTCCATCTAAAGCAGACGGAGGGTACACTCATGTTCTCCGAGAGCAGATACGCCGTATTCATTAGGACTGCATTAGTGCTGAAACCCCATAACCTGCTGACGGCTGGGCTCTGCACGGGGTGGCCCGGAAATAAATCTAACATAACTGGAGTAATAAATAGGCCTCTTGTGTATGTGTGTGGATTTCTCAGAGAAAGATATAAATGCCTGAGACAGTGATAAAGAGCATTGCAGCCTTCGACTGAGGGCTCTTAGCATGCATGTGTGTGTGTGCACGCCTCGTGCGCGCACGCCCCGTGTGATTTAAACTCCGGTCTCACTACTCTGACACATAATCAATAGGAGAGTCCCCTCAGAGCCCTCTTACCCCTTAACTGCTTAACTGAACTTTAAACATTTAGGTTGCAAGGATCAATGGCCCCCGCTCCATTTGTATGTGTGTGCGTCCATGTGCAGCTCGGCATGTGTGTGCGTGTGTGTTGAACAGGAGTGGGAGTTACACAGCGTGTTTTGGGGTTTAAATATCCCCCCATCTATTGAGGCGGGAAGTAGGGATAAAGGATGAGGGAACAGGAAAATCAATGGCAGAATGGAACCCTGCCGCTATCGAGCTGGCCCAATTAACCCTCGCTGAGAAAAAAAAGGGGAGATTCCAAAACATTCCCTGCTCCCTCTAGCCCTCCTCCTCTCGCTATTCCCCGCCCTGCCCTGGACTTAAAATTAAACCACTTTTACAACTCCTTTTCGCTCATCTCCGCCTTTGTCACTTTTTCCATCTTTCTTTACCCCGAGGTCGCTTGTCGTTTTTTATTCATGAAAATGTGCCACATGTTCTTTCCCCATGAAAACCTAATTGGAAGAGTAAAACCTTGTACATTTTGTGCTTTTAATAATGCACGAGGCGTTCAAATATTTCCAAATGTGGATTGAAAATGTCCGCCGTGCAGGTTTCTCTCCACTGTAAAAATGTCATCAACATACTGCCGTTAATGTCGTGGACCTGGGAGGAACACTAGATTCTATTCACATTTTCACTGCACAGACTTGTCGGGCCATCTATTTTTAATTCTAATTGCAACCATTTCCAAATCACACTCAAGATTTATAAAGCCCTAATTCAAAGTGGCACACGGCTCTCAAGTTGCTTGTGATGTCAGGATAGATTATTTATTTTCAAATCTGATTAACAGGCTCCCTGGTGATACTTTTGCTTTTCATCATTTTCATGTGTTGTGAAAGGAAATATTGTCATCCCCCCTGCACCCCTCCCCCTCTCACTCCCGCACTTTACTTTGGTTCGGAACATTTGTCCTTCTGCTGGTTGTGGGGCTGGAAAGGATTAATTCCATTTCTATTAATTTTAGTGGGAAACATGATTGAAGTACAATGGGGCGGAATAATTAATACAAGTCAAATTGACATTTAAATGTAGTAGAGTGCAATTTTCAAATTGCAAAGGCTGCCATTGGGGGGGGGGAAAACATGGGTCAGTCAATAAATTTATTGTAATACAGGTTCATTTATTGTCCGTGCTTGTTAAAAAAAACGTTGAAAAATAATTCTATATTAAATCAAAATTGGAATACTGAGTTGAAAAAAAATTGCAATGAGATAATTTTCTAAATTCATTCTGGCCTAAAGGAACATGTCAATTCTACACAAAAAGACCAGAGCCGGGCTTTGATCCCCCAACCTCAAAAATGTGAGGTGGATGTGATGCAACAAATCATACAGGCCTCGTGATAATGTAAATTCTTGGTTGCTTGCAGGCCATATTTTACCGCTTATTTTAAAGCAGCAATTTTAAATATAGATCTACAAGATATATATAGATCTGTATATATGTATCTAACCTTGGTTTTTGACCTCTGCAAACTCTTTGTTGTAGTCCTCCAGTGTCTCTCGAAGTTTGGTGTTCTCCATCTCAATGTCGTGCATCCTCTGGAGCTTCAGCTGCAGCTGCTGAGCCAGCTCCAGCACAGGTACGGGATCTGCCACAGGAGTACACACACAACATTTAACACCAGGCGCAAAGCAGATTACAAGAATGCAATAACCGCATTCATCAGGCCCCGTGAGAGCAAACGTTTGACCCCGCTAAGGTGTCCTTGAGCAAGGCGATGAATCTCTAACGGCTCCGGGACCATTATTTTGCCACCGACCGTGACCTCTGCTCCCTCTGCGAAGAACCGCTAGCGCCGTCAAGGACAAAATATCGCAAGTGCTGGCGTTATCATAGAACAGTGGGCTAACAAGTAACTGATACAAAGCCACTGTTAATTTCTGATGGCCTCACAACTCTTGGAATGCTATCTGAAATGAAATACAAAATAGGCAGTGCATAATGGCTTTCGGGACACTATGATGCAGAGTGTCTATTGAATTTTTCATTGAGAATTACCTTTAAAAAAAAAAAAAAAGTATAATAAATGAAAAATGTACTTCAAATTTTCAAAACAGACACAGTTCGACTGAAATTTAATTAATCTGTTCATCCCGGTCAAACTCAGCCATCATAAAACCTTTGTTAACTCATATTTCTCATCATTTCATCCTGTGGCGCAGCGCGAGTACATGTTTTAAGGCTCCTACCGGAGCATATAGCGAAGGCGCTCCAACTCTGTGTCCCTCTATCACACTGCACACAGAAGGTGGAATGCGCGTCAGATTAAACCCTGCCTGTATAAATTACAGAAATAAATATCCAAGTCTGGATGTGTACTTTGCCACGTTGACGCCCATCTAACTTAACTAGCACGATTTGATTGATCATGAACGGCTTCCAGTTCAGCTCGCTCAAGTTCACTGAGGCGCTTACGACACGCACAGCAATTTTGGCAAAGGAGATCGCGCGCTTGTCTGGTGCATGTGGAATTATAAATGCTTTTGGTACTTATGTTGAAAAACACACGATGTATATGGATGATTGGGTCTCGAACGAAACTTGTACTAAGCGATCGCCAACTTAAACATCAAAACCTCTCGCGTTCAGCAAGACGCGAAGTACATAGATTGCACGATTGTCTGCGTCTTATGTGTTGTCTTGTATTATTTTGTCATTTTATGTTGACTTTTCTTTTGATGGCGGCGTGGGCACCCGCAGCGGCTCCTCTTAAACAATTAAATATTTTGGTGCCTTTGTTAAGTCCTGTATATAAATAAAAATATCAGTAGTGTGAAAAAAAAATGTTTGTGTGTGTTTATACATCCATCCATCCATTATCTTATTCTCACAAGGGTCGCCGACGTGCTAGAGCCTGTCCCAGCTGTCTTTGGGCAAGAGGCGGGGGTCCACCCTAAACTGGTTGCCAGACAATCGCAGGGCACACATAGACGAACAACCATCCGCTCTCACACTCACACCTAGGAACAATTTAACCTGCCATGCATGTTTTTGGAATGTGGGAGGAAACCAGAGTACCCGGGGAAAACCCACGCAGGAACAGGGAGAACATTCACACAAAATTCACACAGCAATTGTAAAATATTTTAAAATGTTGGATATAGAACATTACTTATTAAAAGCATTCAAATTAGATTTTATAATACAAATAAAACACATTTCCAGTTGTTTCGCTGTCAGCCGTTATTGTTTTAAGTTTTTACCACAGTATCGTTTCCCTTTTTGTCTTCTGTTCTGTCAGCCGCTGCTTGTTCCCAAAAAAGTTGTCGTAACGGTAAAATCTATCTTCAGTCAATGTCAATCTTCACATCACAAGACTACGGTTTACCAATTGAGGCAACTATGCATCAGCAAATATGGTCATACTGTACCGTCCCAAAGAAAAAGGGTGCGATCAATTCTGTGTTGGTGCAACCAACCAAAAAAGCTGGTCACACCAGTGCTACCAGTCCAAAAGTTAATGTGGAGCCCTACTTTACGTTTTTTATCAATCAATCTCAGGCCTGGCCTGGTGAGTGGTTAGCTAATGAGAGTGTAAAGGTAGCGACCTATTAAAATGTTAAGTTAATCTGAGTGAGTCAAACCCATCAGTAGCTCGTGAATTACAGCTCTTATTACGTGTTGTTTTCTTACCGTTTGCTCATTGAAGGGACTGGCAGTAGACCGGCAACAGTGTCTATTTTTGTCCATTTGTTGGGGTTATTAGAATACGTTTCAAATGGCAGTGGTAGGCTACTTTAAATTAGCTAACATAATTATGATCTCTGTTGGAGATTGTGGACTTGCTGTTGTGGTACACATTGCACTTTACCCTCTTTGGGACATTCACTGTCTTTAACAGACTATCCTCCTCCTTTGCCGCCAACGTATTTCTGCATGGAGTGATACATGCAACCGCAGTAACATTAGTCCGTGTGGAAAAGAGGCTCTGCGTAGCTTTGACACACTGATTTTGCTTTAATCTTTTTTTTTGTTATCGAATTATTGAATTTATTTGAATAATCATTACATCCCTATTTACATCGTATTTCCTCATGTTGTGACTTAAAGACAAGCATAAAAGAAAGTCAGCAACAAACAACAACAAAAATAAACACTAAGCGACCACTCATCACTTGGTTTACGAGATCCTAAAGGTTCAACTTCGACCTTTAGGGCCATATTTTTCTAATCATGAGTTGCCATCGTACAAGGCGTTGTTATGTCAGAGTTCCACATAAAATGTGTCTTGAGACAAATTTTGTTTTGAGACACCATCAGCGGTAATATCAACTGTGACCTTTGACATGTCGCAATCAAGTGGCTAATGGATAGCTAGCTACTAGCGATGACCGTGAATAAAGTTATTTCCTTAGAATGGGCTTGACAGCACACACGCCAAGAAATGTGGAAGGCGTCGAATATGTAATGCAAAAAAAAAAAAAAAAAGCGGCGGAAGAAAGACTTTCTGGAGGCATCTTCCCAACATGTCTGAATACACAGCAGGGTTAACTGTCAGTGTGATGAAGAGAGCCCTGTCAGTCAGGCCAATCACATCTGATTGGTGCTCATGGGTGGCAGACTGGTGACAGGCAGCCAAGAGACGCGGGCGACGCTCATCAGCATGCCAGCGAAAAGAGCATTTTCTGTGTGTGTGTGTGTGTGTGTGTGTGTGTGTGTGTGTGTGTGTGTGTGTGTGTGTGTGTGTGTGCGTAGTACAGATAAGAGGAACTGACAGCTTACAGCTGGGGGTAAGGACTGTGTGCGCGCCTCATGTCTGACACAGTTAGATATCTTAACTATGCTAATGAGAGATCAGCAGAGAACGATTGGAGAATTTCATGCTGATTCTGTGCTGTCAAGGTGACACACCATGCAGGGTAAAGCTACATGCTCGCATGTGTGTTCACACATCGGCTGCGCACACACAGTACAAACAAACATTGAGCAACATAACCACACAACCTGAATGGAACTCCTATCTGCCTCCAAGTTGGCGCCCTTGAAATGTAACTTTCTCTGCCTTATCAAACCTTTGTCCTTCACGTACACCATCATCGCCACCCCTCCTCCTCCTCCTTCGAATCTACTGTACAGCCAGTTAAAAGTAGCCTGACTTGTGGGCCACTGATGCTAAACGCGCTCACCAGACACCTTTAATCTCCAGCAGAGCACACTGGGCTGACTAACCAGGCCTTCAGCTGATAGAAGACAGAACAAAACACACTGTTTCCACTTTCAAGACCGCCGCATTAGTCAGGTTGCTGCTGTGTGTGCATCAGGCATTACATCATTGTCTTGCTGCAAGTTAAGAATAGCCCCCGTCAGTGCCGCCGCTGACTTATTGGGAGCAGTACAATCCAAAGATATTACTGTAGGTCTAACCGTGTGGGAATATGATGACCTCCTTACGCTATAGATGAACTTGACGCCTCTTGTTCCGACATACGTGGCCCCCTCAGGGCACCCGTGTAGCCTAAGATCTCCCACCAGCGGTGCTGCATGTCCCTCTCCGACCTCGACGCCGTGACTGCTCATGGTACGTCGCGGCAGCGCTCGACAAGCACATGAGGACAACTTTTTTTTTTCTTTAAAGACGTTCTTAAAGGCAACACCAGTGCAGACGAGATCTCATGTGGACATAATAGGACGCTGCAGCACGCCTGGATGCACCGCGGCGGAGCACCAGAGGGATGGTGTCATGCTTTTTCCCTTTCCTCATCTGTTGGTGCTGCCTGCATGCATGAAAGGGTCCCGCTGACGACATTTTTTGTAGCCTGATGACGCATCTAGAGCCACAGAGGAAACAGCACGATGACTCGTCTTACCTGGGACATCGATTATTTTCTTGTACACGTTTAAGAAGGCGGCCTCTGCTTCTTTACTCCTCTTACTGAGGGCGTCGATCTGTCAAGGCAAAAGAGAAATGAAGTGTAAGCGAGTTCACATCACCTCAGATGTGTGCGTGAGGTGAGATCCATAGGTGTTAAAGGCTATACATTGACCTTTGAACTTTCACACTTTACCCCAAGCAGTACAGTTGAGTTTGTCTTTCCATTGACAAACGTAGTCGTCGACTACTTTCCAGTAAGGTTGTACCAATACCGACCCGTGGCACGGAAACAATGAAATTGGGTTTATGAAAACATAAAACAGAAGCAATAAAGAAAACTATACGACTAAAAAAATAATAATAAAGGCAAGTTTCTACTACTGACAGGATCAATGTGCTCACGGCTCCAGACTCTCTCGATCCCTGCGACAGTAGCTTCGTGACGAGAGCGGCTGGCTCAGCCAGACGGAGTAATCGCAGGGCAATGAGGGAGACGGAGCTCCAAATGCTGCCGACTCTTTTCTGTATTAGTTGTGATGGTCAAAGTGGCTCGACGAATATTCACTTTCCATGTCCTTTGTAGTTGTGAGTCACTCAGCATGTGTTAAACTCTATGTGGTTCTACATACATATAATATATAGTTAAGTACTTGAGTATACTTATTACACAACCCCAGGTTATAATGAGTTTAAGGAAGGAGGTTATTTTTCGGTCAATTGCTGTCTCAGCAGCTTCGAACATGTTGACGGAGACAACTCATATGGCATCTGACCTTTTCACCAGAAAATGTTTAATGGGTTGCCGTGCATATGGTCCACCGCACTACAAACGTGTTTATCGATAAGGATGCATGGACTCATGCGCATGCTTGGTACACGTACCAACATGAACCCTGAAAAGTGGCATTTTGCAAATGCAGCAACCGTGTCCTGCATCTGCGGTCCACGTGCAATTCAAAGCGGTCTGCGGATGCGCAATGGAAAAACACAGAAAAGAAGCCGCCAGTACAACCATTTGGGTTGTAAACATGACTGCACAAAATGAAAGTTGAAAACAAAACTGCATTAATTTTTTTTTAAACAGGGCGGCATTTTGTGGCTATCGATATGGTACCGCCTCAGCAGTGGGACGTACTTGCTTTGCTATCACGCCAAAACTCCGCCATATTTAGGTTTATAGTCCCGAATGGCACAGTGGCTAACGAAACAGACCTGTATCGCTAGGTGGCTTAGAGACAGTCGTCCACCCCGACCGTGTGTTGGTATGTTGCATGTAACCAAAGTTGTTGTGTTTCCTTCCTGTGCAATCAGCTCAGCTGTTCAGACTGCAACGGGCGCGTTCCATTTGCTGTGTATTCATGTCGGTCTGTTTGTCTGTCTGTCCTAAGCGAGCGAGTGAATGAGTGCAAGTGTGGTCATATCCCCTCCAACCCGCTGACATCATTAAACAGCTGGCTCAGTCTTTCCAGCCACAGCGGGAGCAGATTATTCAGTCAGCTCTTAGCGGCAATACAGCGTGGATCCATGACCAATGCAGCCATTAACACGAGAGGACAGGGCATGCGTTCCGTCCCAGATATTAATCGAAATGGACAGCATTAGAATGGATCCATAAGGGATTAATTCTGTTATCATACTGGAGATGTATTAATAGGCTTGTCAATGGTGAAACGGCGATAGACTGACTGTCACGCTTCGATAAGAGAAGCAGGCTGAGTAGGCCGACAACACATCTGAAAGTCGAGTCGAAATGAAGGGAAACAGATGCCAAATAAAGACATTCAGATGTTGCTACTGTACTGGGCAGCGCTACAGCTGACTACTGTGCCTCACACACTCAGACTAAACAGGAATGTGTTTGTCTTCCAGCTCCACAGCACATTCGCGGTGGGGGTTGGGGGGTAGAGACAAAAGCCTACGTAAGTCCAAATATTAAGTCTTCACATTCCCAGCCAAACCAGTAGTGTTGCTGATGGGAGGTTTAGAGGTCCTCGCCACTGTAAACAAAGTGGGATACATGTAATTCTGCCTGCGCTCTTATGGGAACCTAATAAATCTCTTCACATGGCTTTGATTCATCTCAATTTTTTTTTTTTTTTTTGCCGCAAAACATCTGGCCCTCGGGCCGGATGGTGCAAGCAGTACCCCTCACGCCCCCTCCATTATTTTTTCTCTTTTCAATTCTCCCTCTCGTCATGTCCATGTTCCCGTCCATTTTTCTTTCTAACCGTCATTCTTTGTCACGTGCTTCTCATGTTTCTCTTTTAAGCTCCGGATGGACAGGTCTGACATGTCTCGCATGCAGATCCACACATTCGCACACCCAACGCTGTCCTGCTGCTTTTATATGTTAATTCTCCCCCGTGTGCATTGCCCTCATAGTGTGACATGATGGAGTGATTGCGTTCGTCAATTGTGCAGCCACTAATGGAAGATTACGGATGCTCAGGACTAATACTGCTCACACACTACAATCAAACCGATGCGTGTCCCTGTAAACAGTCATGCTATCAACTCCCTGGCCTCAACATGAGGTGCGCAAAAACACACTGCATGAAGTTGCCAAAGATGATCACGCTCAGTTTTGATTGACACCAAGATCTGAGTGAGTCATTTAATATCTAATACCTGTTCAAGTTTGTTATTGTGGTGTTAGAACTTCGGTGAATCAAACTTAGATTAGCGTCTCTCTGCCAACGTGTCAATCAAACCTCCCTATCGTTATTTTCATCTGCTCCCAGACAGCTCATGCATTTACACTTTAAAGTTGGATAACCCAATCTGAAGAAAAAAAAATGCACCTCTGAAGTCAAAAAAGTTATACATACCCGTATGGTTAATGTAATTCATAATTTTGTATCGAGGCGTACCTATGGATGAAATAGTGAAGCATGCAGTCTCAGCAGCCAAAATTCAGAGCACAGAGTGCGTCATTGAATGCGGGCAATCAAATGTGCGCAGCGAGGGAAAAAGAGACAACATGATTAGTGTATTTAAGTGGCTAAAACTCAAAATATTGAAGAATGTTTGTTACACATATATTATCTTCCAGAGGCGATGAAGGAAGACAGCTGCATGACTGTACAATGACGGGGCCAAGGTCAGTGGTACGGCAGCTTTATATAGCCCGACATGGGAGGCAGGAAATAGAGTTTAATGTAGGACACACCCTACAGTTAGAGGCAGGTTAACTGCAGGACCAGAGCCATTAGAAGACCACCCAGGATTTGCAAATACAGCCCTTGCGGTTCCCAGAGTGCAGCGCGCTCCACCAATCCCGATCACATCTGCTCTCACATCCTCCCCTGCCCCCATACCCCGCATGCACACACGCACACTCAAAACAAATGAAGTGACACAAATGGTGCCACGCCTGCATCGGGAGAAATGCTTGCAATTGCAAAAAAAAGGAATTCCTGACACATCCCAAGAACACATCCGTAGATGTACGTCAGCGCCCTTGGGCCATCGTCACTCAGCACCACCTCACACCACTATTCCTGTGTGAAGGGCATCAGGCCCACCTGAGTGGTTGGTGAGTCTGTGGGTGAGAGGGTGAGGGGGAGTGGGAAGTGTGTGTGTGTGTGTGTGTGTGTGTGTGTGTGTGGCCCCACTTGATTCTGATAAGAGGCGGCTATGGGAAGCAAAGACTGAAGCCTCGGATAATGGAAAAGCTTATCTGATCGATGGACCAACAAGGAAGACTGAGCATGCAACATACACACACACACACACACACACACACACACACACACACACACACACACACACACACACACACACACACACACACGCATCCTCACGCACGCACACACACACACGCACGCACGCACACACACACAAACGCACACACACTCACCCACACACACACTAAAGTGAGGCTTTGTGGAAACTGTACACTTTATTGGTAATAATAATAATAATTACAACCTGCAGGTATGTACCTTCCATTGACAAAGAGCCAAACTTCAAAGTTCTGTCTGGAACTGACATCCAGACGGTTGCTGGAGGATAGGCAATGAAGACGTGACGCTGTCTTATTCTCGTTCAAAAGGCTTGAGGGGGGGGAGGGTAAGCAAACAAATCCCGGGCTAAAAATTACACACTCCTGGCGCAGATCATGTTGTGGCATGCCGGCAGAGCAGAATAGTTGACTGATTGATGGTCTGCTTCTCGACTGGCGCGGGTGTACAGTATTATCTCAATAATCGCACAATAATGTCTCCTTGGCTGGCCGACCACCCACTAAGCGCCTCATTTTGTTGGACTGTGCACGTTGAGGTGTGTCGACACAGTGTTGGAAACAGCTGACAAAACCCCAGTTACTGTACATCGGTGCAGTTTCTTCACTCTAAATAGAGTGTGGATCATCAGCAGAACATGCTGGAGCCACTTTGAATTATAGCATGTTTTTGTTTTTTCAACACAACCGCTGGCTGTGGTGGCTGCCCCAACCAACACAAGAATATGGAAAGTAACCCAGTGTTAAACTGTAATATTCTATGGCCAGTAGCACAGCAGCCCTGTCACTATCTATTTGCGTGCACAGAGTGTGTGTGCGTGTTTTTGTGTGAGCTGGTCGGGGAGCTGGCTGCACCGCATGTCCACCCACTCCAGCCCCAAATAATGCCTGAGTCCAAAACAGCCGCTTCCACTCTTACCCTCTCTCACATATGGGAGTGAACTGGAAATGCTGAGAGGAGGAGTCAGCGTGGAAATAGGCCAAAATGATGGAGGAGTTTGGGTGTGGGAGTGTGAAATAAGTGCGCGCGCACACGCACGCGCACACACACACACACACACACACACACACACACACACACACACACACACACACACACACACACACACACACACCCCTTATAGGTCAAGGTATATGCAAATGTAGGAGGTGGGTGAGGGAACGAAATGTTACACCAAAAAAAAAAATAAATGTGGCCTGTGATTCACCCCCATCGACAAAAAATAAAAACAACAAATACCCCAGTCAGACATGCAGAAAAATAAACGCAGTCAGAGGAAATGGCATTCGGTGAGTTGCGACAGGCTAAAGCCAGGGTTTAGTGATGCCTTTTTTTTTTTTTTTGGTTGTTGTTGCAGGATGCAATTTAAACACACCCTCGGGCTACAGGACTTCATGAATAGGACAGGAAAATCAAGAGGAGAAAAAAGTGGGAGGGGAAATGAGATAGTGGCGAGAGAAAGAACAAGAGGAGTTGGGAAGGAAAAGAAGTAATAGAGAAGACTAAAGGACAAGCGAAGTCAGAGCGGCTGTTAAAATGGCGTCTGGTGAGCGCTGCGTTTAATAAGCAGATTTATCACAAGTATAACAGGAAGAACTCACCTCTCCTTGGAAGCTCTTGAGCAAAGGGGCGACTTGTTTCCTAAAGTCCTGAAAAATGAAGGAAGACTGGTCAGGTTCGATGAAATTGTAATGACTGAGACATTGTGAAAACGGACTCAAAACAATTCAAGCGGCGCCTTAACATGTGAACCCCACTAAAACCAGACAACTGGGAAACCTACCAAAAATGACTTTTAAAAATGCAGATAAACATTAAATACAGCATTGCGTTTACATCTCCTTTTCTGACAGTAATGAAAAACTAACCCATGAACATCGCCAGTCTTTCAAGGCCGCGGCTTTCATTTGCTTTAAGTATTGCAATTTTGGTTCAAAAGCTGTAAACAAGTCCACACATTTAACAAGCTACACCAAATAGCCAACGCCTGCTCCTTTTTGGCTCGCATTGGAAGCTGGGCTGGCAGTGATGTACAAGTCCACAGACCGCAATCATTGTGTCCTACATTGTTTGGCCCGCGTCCACTTTTTAGCTGGTGTGTATGTGATGAACCGTACTGCCTTTATATGTAATCATGTCACAAAAACAGCTCAAATCACGTTCAGCATGAGGGCAGTATATCTCCTACCATTGTTTATCAAAAATTTAGTGTGTCCATAGTCAACAACTGAGCAATTTTCCTTGTGAGTTCAAACAACACGCATGCCCGCTGGCATCTGTGATTGGCTGAATGTGTGCGGCCAGAAGTTCGTGTAACTTACGCAGAGTACTGAAAGCTAGTTTTGAATTAAAGAGGTGTAAAAATTGAATCAACAACACCAATACTGTAGGTAGTTATTTTTAATTATGTCAATAAAATGGTTTTCTTACTTTTTACCAGTCAAAAAGAAAAACTACTCACACGCTATTACTTGACTGGATGGTCGAGGGCGCATACATCCATTTTTCTGTGTCTATTTCCATGTGCATTTCAAGAGATAGCCATCCAATATGACTGTGCTAACACTGAAACTTGAAACAATCCGCACACTCTTCATCACAAATTTTACACAAATACTGTAGCTTAAAAGATGAACAAATTGGAAACAGATTGTAGTCAACTGGGAGGAGGCTCCACTGTAGCAGTAATCAAATTAGCGCATCTCAGAGAATCACTCTCACCACAGTCAAGAGGGAATGAGCGGTGCGCGTGTGAGTGATGAGCATGAGACCAGGTTTGCACCCTGGGGTGCCCTTGTGGACCGGGCTTCTCACAAGAGCAGGTGCAGCACCACCTGGGCCACCCAGAGGCGCCACGACTGCGTGCGAGGAGCTAGCATAAGCCGCAAAGTAGGCCTACAGTTAATGCAAATTGTCTCTGAGCACCCATTTGAATTTTTTTTTTTTTTTTTTTTTTTTTTTTATCAACTGACCACAAAACGTTTTCCTTCCTCTGGTGTGTATGTGATGAACCGTACTGCCTTTATATGTAATCATGTCACAAAAACAGCTCAAATCACGTTCAGCATGAGGGCAGTATATCTCCTACCATTGTTTATCAAAAATTTAGTGTGTCCATAGTCAACAACTGAGCAATTTTCCTTGTGAGTTCAAACAACACGCATGCCCGCTGGCATCTGTGATTGGCTGAATGTGTGCGGCCAGAAGTTCGTGTAACTTACGCAGAGTACTGAAAGCTAGTTTTGAATTAAAGAGGTGTAAAAATTGAATCAACAACACCAATACTGTAGGTAGTTATTTTTAATTATGTCAATAAAATGGTTTTCTTACTTTTTACCAGTCAAAAAGAAAAACTACTCACACGCTATTACTTGACTGGATGGTCGAGGGCGCATACATCCATTTTTCTGTGTCTATTTCCATGTGCATTTCAAGAGATAGCCATCCAATATGACTGTGCTAACACTGAAACTTGAAACAATCCGCACACTCTTCATCACAAATTTTACACAAATACTGTAGCTTAAAAGATGAACAAATTGGAAACAGATTGTAGTCAACTGGGAGGAGGCTCCACTGTAGCAGTAATCAAATTAGCGCATCTCAGAGAATCACTCTCACCACAGTCAAGAGGGAATGAGCGGTGCGCGTGTGAGTGATGAGCATGAGACCAGGTTTGCACCCTGGGGTGCCCTTGTGGACCGGGCTTCTCACAAGAGCAGGTGCAGCACCACCTGGGCCACCCAGAGGCGCCACGACTGCGTGCGAGGAGCTAGCATAAGCCGCAAAGTAGGCCTACAGTTAATGCAAATTGTCTCTGAGCACCCATTTGAATTTTTTTTTTTTTTTTTTTTTTTTTTAATCACTGTACAGCAAACGCTTTCCATCCTGCACGAGTCCCATTGCATGACTTTCCAGTGAGAGTCAGCAGTTTCTGATTAGATAGCTAGTGGACTATGTATCAGGGGAACATGCAAATCACCAGGCTGTTAGCTGAGCCTACATCCTGACAGACTGAACTGGAGCGTACGGTAAAAGGCGTAGCAGAATAGTACATTTTGTTCAGGAACATTTGATTTGCACACTCGCTGAATACACACACAAACACTCACACACACACACATATGCAAAGTGTAAAAAATAAAAAAATAACAGTGCCTTATAAAGATGTGAAGTGGGGCAACGACAGATGTACGCCTCATAGACCAAAAACCTCACGGACAAGGCAGCGGGGGAGACGGCATATCCCAAACTGACCCAGGAACAGTTTCTGGCCAGATCCCAGGTCCGTCCAGACAGGCTGAGGACAGGTCGCGACCTCGCTGACCCGCCTCTATTGTTACCTCATCAGGGGTCGCAGTGGCTGTTTGTCTGGACCAATTCAATATTCCCCTGACAGGGATATGACCTTCACCCCACCCCCTCGCTCCCTTTCAAACGCACCCAAGATAAGCAGACACAAAACAAACACCCACACATAGCGGACGACAGCGTCTCCTCTCATTTGCAATAGATTCTAATTAAATAATAATTTCATAAATCCGCCATTCATTCACTTTGTTTTCAATGACTTTCAACATTAAACATACATTATTCACGTACAATAAACCTAGAAATCTCTGTGCAACGCAATGCCGTCTAGTCACGCTGCCATAAACGCCAACTTTGCTCAAATAAACTTCTTGTGAACCCGCCTACGCCCACCCCCAAGTTCTTTGCATAAAAGAGCCAGCTGAACAATTGTTTAAATGACACGGAGTAATAGTAGAAGATTCGCAAACGAACATTTAATCAAGAAAACATGCCGGGACAAGTTATTTGCTGCTTTTGCCAAACCTTATTGCTGCCCTGAACCCATTTGGTCATCTCTCCAGTGTGCTGCCCAACCGGCCCCCTCCACTTTCAAAGATTTATGACATATAACAACATAAAAATGTACACACGAGCGCACATAGTGTGTGTGTGTGTGTGTGTGTGTGTGTGTGTGTGTGTGTGTGTGTGTGTGTGTGTGTGTGCAGACAACACTAGGAGGAGGAGGAGGAGGAGATGGATGGCTAGTGTGTGAGCTGCCGGCAGTCAGCAGACAGGCCAGCCCGAGGAAGTCTCCGGGGAATATGGAACTCCCATTCGCTGTCTGTCTGCCCCGCAGCTAAACACAAACGCGTGCGCATGTGCATGTGTGCGCCCACATACATATGCAGGACGACACACAAGAACACACAGAGTTGCTTTACTTCCGCTGCCTCTGGCTAGCAATCTTTGGGGCATTTTACAACAATTCCCACCCCGGCCTTTATGAAAGGCTCGTAGAGGAGCCTTGACTAACTAAAAGGAAAATTAAGAACAGAATGAATAATTCAGGTGGCGCACGCACACACAAACACACACACACACACACACACACACACACACACACACACACACACACGCACACACACACGCACGCAAAAAAAAATCAGTGTGTCAGTCCAAATAAATAATGAAAACTTTTTTTACACCGCATTTCTTTGCACTACTTTTTAAAATGTTACAAAAGCTGCCGTGTGTGTGTGTGTGTGTGTGTGTGTGTGTGTGTGTGTGTGTGTGTGTGTGTGTGTGTGGTTCACAGCGAGTACGGCTCACTAGACGAGACACAGTCAACGTGGGCCCCGCTCGCCTGCTTGCTGAATTATGGATCAGAGACGGACTCCCGCTCAACTTAATGCAGTCTGATCTGATGTGACTATGATCTCCGCTGACTGGTGCCGACCATAAAGAGCTGACAGGCCCGCTCCATAGAACGGGCCCCACACACACACACACACACACGCACACGCACGTACGGATGGACACAATCACGGCATTTTTAATCAGGCCACATCATCAAATTTTACCGAGCAGCCTTTTTGGTAAAGACCACATCAACGCTTATAGGCTTCTTTCAAAGTGTTGTGCCTTTTAGTGCCATTACAGCCCTGTAATGAATCCTGTCACTAGACTGGCCCGGCTCGGATTCCTCCTCCACATACCAGGGAGATGCCAGGGGCCATGCAGACGCCAGAGGAGCCTTCCTAAATCACAGCCTAGTTACACTGATGAATGTCCTTGCCCAGTTATCTGCCTCTATGTAAGTGTGTGTGTGTGTGTGTGTGTGTGTGTGTGTGTGTGTGTGTGTGTGTGTGTGTGTGTTTATTGTGTGATTGTAACACTTCCTCCTTCCTTGAGCATGTGTGCTTCATTTCCTCCTGCAACTGTTAGATTTGAAAATGACATTGGAAATAAATATTTAGGCTTGAGTGGAATTCGAATCTTTGGCAGAATAAAATTCTGGTAAGTGATAAATCGGACGATCAATTTAAAAGCTATTTAATGAATAAAATGACTTGTTGGTCCCTTATCACTGACAAAAGTAAAGATATGAATTACAGGCAGATCATTTGACTGCTTCATAATACTTTGTGCTTTAGTATTAGTTGAACTTTACAACTGGGAGAAAAATTGGCAAAAATTGGCTTTGGGGGTGGGGGGGGTGCGGGGGTAATGTCATTATCTTTGTCTCATCTTAAAATTTGTTTCTGTAAGGAAGTAATGGCAAAACTTGTCGAATTTTGAAAGTATAGAGCGATCAAATCGTCCAGCCGAGTAATCGGTCGGGTCCTATTTGAAATAGTCGAAGATATACTTTTAAAAAAATGACAACAGCATTTTCATGCAAGCTACACGAGACCTGATTTCAGCTAGCGTCCAAGGAATATCTGTGTGTTGTTTTTTTTTTGGGGGGGGGGGTGACATTTATGGCAAAAAACAGACAAAAAAAAAAAAGAGCCCCAATGAGAGCTCAAATCTAAAAAAATGTAGAGTATCACATGTCTCAAGCCACCACGGTTCAGCCTTCCACTAACCACTATGCTCTTGAATTGGGCAGTATTTTGGTAATACGGTATCCGCCGATGTCTAAAAAACAGCAACAGTGTCACTTTCAAAATCATCATGAATAAATGCTGCACTTGGTGACCAAATAATATGGTATTAAAATATGTTTTTTACAGCACATACATACGTGCAGTTGTCTTTTCAACTCTGTATTACTATAACTAAACTAATAGTTATGAGTTACAAGCTATAATGTTTCTTGGGACTGCACGGCGATTGACATTCTATTAGTCACGTGACAGCCCATAAGATATCATCAAGCTTGTATCATAACTGGATGTCTGATATTTGTAACAATCCAATCTCCGTCAAAATCCCCAAAGAATGAAATGACTTAAGAGCAAAGAGAAAAAGAGGCTCAAGAGTGTCGTGTGAAGCTGGCCTAGTGGCTACCTCACAGCAAGCGAACCCGGAGTCACCGCCTATTGAGCATTAAATTCAACTCTTAAGCAGTCACTGAGGCCCAGCTAGACAGTTTATGAACAACTTTGTCGGCTGGCCTCTCTCAGCGGCAAACGAAGGGCATATGTCTATTTCTATGGCGGAGAGGAGACGAAAATACTCAGGTTAGCATAGCGCTAGACAGCAGCTTGACGACAAGCAAATAGATATAAAATGAGTCCAAAACGATTAATGCTTCAGAAAACGAATGGATGGATGGTTTGAAGAACACCCTGTGTTCTGCCGTTCGACAGTTCGCAGCGAGGGATCCTGGAGGTTCAAGTAAATTTTAAACCAAAAGTTGATGCTGCGTTGTCATTGGTATCATTTTTGAAAAAGGGCTTTGGAAAACATGGTGTAGCTAAAGCACTGTAAAAGTGCACTTCATTTACCATTTACTACTTTGATAAAAGTTTTTCTTTTTTGACTATGATGTGTTTTTCAGCAAAAGTATAACTAGTAATCCATTAAAATTTGGTTAAAAGGTAAACAAACGTCGATTGCAGATTTGGGCAATGAGTCCAGACAGACTCGCGGCGGTTGGCGCAAACTACAGAATATGTCTAAAATTAGCGATGGTATTACCAAACACCCCGGTGTAACGAGGAGACGGTGAAAGGGTGTCAAAATCAGAATATCACCCAACTTTTCAAATCCACTTCCACAACCTGCTTATTTTTGTAATCCTGAACCTGCTCAGTAAATATCAAGAACGTGTGTCACCTTGTTGGCTGGGCATTTTGCTGCTCCAAAGGGCATTACGCCTGGCCAATTACAAAACGAGATGCCCGAAACCTGTGATGAGCAATTAGTCAACTTCAAGCATGAAATATTCATAAGGCGTAGCTAACGAGACTCATTGACTAATCGCTTCGACCAGTATTACTGTGAAGTAGACAGGCTCGTGTTAGAAAGCGGGTCGAGTTTGAGCGGTGTCACCCCTCTTCAGATCAAATTTCCATTCAAAAGTGCAATTATCAAATGTCTCTAAAACGTCAAGTGATTACCATATGTTGTGGGGTGTGTTCAAAGATTTCGCCTCTCCGACCTGATAGGATAAAAGTCAGGGCTAACAACCGTAAAACTTATATCTGGTCAATGTTTACAATTGAAAACCTTCCTGTGTGTGGTCGACACCGAGGTCGGCCGAGCCATGGACTCCATGATTGTGACGTGAAACGGAATCGGTGCCATTGCATCTCCGATAAAAATAAATCCAAATCAAAGATAGCTTTTGTTGTATTGCCTTGTGCCAGAAACTTCGCTTGTCTCGAAGCACAAGGCAGTTAGCTAGCTGCTGCTGCTACCTACCGGTATGGAAGAGTACTACACGATTACTCTGCCAGGCGATTGACCGCGCAAGCATACAAATTGGATCATTTCGCACGGCACACCTGACCAAATCTCGCGGCACACCGGTGTGCCGCGGCACAGTGTTTGAAAAACGCTGCTCTAGAGGATCATCCGCTCAAGCGGGTGTGCTCCGAGCTAAAGTCAATAGCGCCAATCTTCACCCTGTGTTAACCATAATAGGTCTGCGATCAACTCCACAGAGAGTTGACAATTTTCTATCCGCCGTCTACTGCGTTCATACATAATTCATTGGGCCATCAATAATTCACCATGGTGACATTACCAATAATAACAATACTTTGTTTTCACATGTGCGGTTTAAAAATGTGTTGCCCGGGTAACAGATGAAACAAAAATTCCCAGGAGGAGGGATGGAAACACAGGAAAAGGACAGAATTCCCCCCTGATCCCGCTTTGTAGCGTTGTCACACTCCCCCCCTCTCTCCTGCACCCTCCCGCTCTCACACGCGCACACACGCACACACACACACACACACACACACACACACACACACACACACACACACACACACACACACAGGGACCACACTTTCTGCACGCATAAATAAACTAGGTCAGATAATACAAACCCCTGAAGGGTTTTCTGTTTTGTCTCTTTAGGATTTCAGGGAAACTAATGGAGAGACTATTTTTGGGAGCCAAGCCCACATCTCCGCGCTCCTCCTCTGCTGTTGCGCTTTCTCTGGAAATAATCACGGCTCCGTTGATGAAGGAGAGCGCACACGCATGCAGAGGCAAACTATGGTCAACAGACAATGCAGGGGGCACGTGTCGGTGGGTTCGCAGCTGACAGGCACACTCGCTTACCTCTGGTGTGTTCTTCTTGAACTCGCGGCTAAGGTCGATGAGCTTCTTCCTGGACTGGTCGCTCTCGTCCTGTCTGTTGGCGAGCTGTGTGGCGGTGGCATCGAGTTCTTTCTGCAACACAAACGCGACAATTTCAAATAAGATTACCGGAACTGGAAGAAAACCACATATGACCTGTCAAAATATCTATGTAGTGAGTCCTGCATAAAAAGCACACAGAAACACACTTTTATGTTACATTGAAATACATTCATGAAACATCAGGTTCTTGATTTTTTTTTTCTGTGAGAAAATGGATTCATCAGGAAGTATTCCATCAAAATTAGAGCTTGACCTCACAATCTATCCAGAGATTCTCGCACCACCTATATAATTTAAAAAAAAAAAAAGGTGAATGCAATGAATTTATTGTTCTTTTACTCACAGTTGATCAAGGAACTGTCGTCAAATGTACTTGTGTATAATACGTTCCCCCGATTTGCTGGCACCCTTTAATATCAGCGTGAATCATTTGAATGAATAAAGATTCAATACATACTAGTAAAGTGGAAACACATTTAAATCCTGGTTTAAAATTATGTTCTTTTCCCATACCTACAATTAAGGTCTTTTAAAGTATTTTTTAAAATCATGTTTTCGTGGTTTTTTTCTTGCACTGTGTCCTTGTTTCGTGATTTTTTTTTAAACACATTTTTAAACCTTTATGATACATTTAGTTACAGAAAGTGAAGCGTGTTGAGTCACGTGTATGAATAAATAAATCAGTGCTTCTATTTTTTTAACAAACCCTAGATGTTGCCCACGTAGTCAAACGTCGACACAATGTGAAGATTTTTCATGACTTGTCAAGCCCCCTGTACAATACGGCTTCTGAATTTTATCGGAATTTTCCTTTTCATGCAACCACACGAAGCTGAAACATTATATGTGTCATGTAATACTAAGATATTGTCTGTTCCATTTAGCAATATATCTTTGCACCTAGGGATTATACTGTCACTCTGTGACGTTTACAAATAAGTGGGAACAAAAAACAAAAAAAAAAAAAAAAAAAAGATCTTTCTCAGCCCATGCCAATCAGCTGAAAAATTACACGATCACCTCGGGACAACTGGGCAACATTGGTAATTCCCAGAATATGTTTACATTTGTGTGATTGGTTAATGCACCACTATGTCAAAACCCTTTAAACAAATGAAAAAAAAATAGCAGAGCACATTGTGATGACTATTACTGACTTGCTTTCCCCGAAGAGAACAACAAATGAATATTATGTGATTCATTTCTGATTCCGCGGAGAAACTCAAGTTTGTCTATAAAAAGGTGAATTCAGTTTGGAAATCCTCATTACTGGTCAAGTTTGTGAAAAGGTCAAGAGCTCACTGAAATTGAATGAGTCCACATTAAAAGCACCTTCCAAAGCTGGACGGGTCTCAGATCTAAGAAACCGCTGCGGCACTATTGTAGTCCTGGAGCCCTACTAGACACACAGTCATGGTGAAATGGCCCGGCGTGTTGCTGCAGCTGAGAACAGAACCACAACATGGATGTCCCGCCGGGGGGAACCCCGCCTAGTGAACTAAGCTGCGCAATCAAGTGTCATCACTTGCCACTGCACGAGTCTTGGCAAAAGGCCGCGACACCAACACGCACTTTTCACAGCAATTATCGACCGACAGCTCCCGGAAGACCCTCACCAGACAATCGCGGACAGGGCGCCGCGAACCCACACGGAAAGCGCGTGTCTCCGAGGCGAGAACCGTTTTTATTGTGTCCATTCTGCATTGCTATTAAAAGTTATTTATGGGCGCTGGCTCCAGATGATGATGAGCCAAGAGCTGACATTAACAAGACGTTGAAGGCCTTATAAAGATCGTATCTAGCCGTGCTCGGATTGTGTTGCTGTTGGATTCTTGCCCTCTGTCACACTTTTTTTTTCCCCACCTCCTTCTCTCCACTCATCATCCAAAAGGCAGTACTCCACTGTTGAAATTCTTCTCTTCCCCCTCCTCCACCCTTTCCTTCCACGTCCTGTGAGGCCGCCCACCCCTGAGAGTGATTAAACGCTGCTGAAGGGCCGTTATGCTAACTAACACACTAATCATTTAATACACACATTACCACAGGGGCCCTTGTGGCTCCGTCTGCTGACAAGGTCCCAAAACACACTCACGCACACATTGCCCACCTCCCACGATAACACCAAAGAAATAGTGTGATCAAGTACTAATGAGAAGCTTTTTTTTCCCCACCCCTCCATCAGCATTAAGTAAAATTCCCCAAGTTGACATGATCTTGTTTTATCCACAATCCATGACCAAAAAAAAAAAAAAGACCAAGAACGGAACTTGGTCAAGCGTTGCTGTAGCGGTTAATGCAGCAGCAGCACGGGACAAAAAAAATGAGAAAAAAAAAAAAAAAAAAAAAAGCTCAATTCGTGCTCTCGTTGCCCATGGAGCAGTTGATGTAGCAGCCTGTCTGCCTGTGGCCATGGAGCAGCTGCTCTGTGTGTTAGTCAATTCGAGCGTGTGCGGGAGCTTGTACGCCCGATAAAAAAATAAATAAATTTCGAAAGAGAGGGGCCGTGATAAATTGTAATCGCATTACATTCAATGTCCAAAAATATTGATGTTGTAGGACTGGTGAGGCTGGGCTACAGCGATGTAAGATCAGCTCGTTGAAAGAAATTAACTTGGGAGATAAGATAAGATATCCTTTATTTGTATCAATGGTTATGTGACTTGGGGGTAAACGCCTTCAGATTTTTTTGTCGTCGATGTTAAGGTGATTATGTTTGTAGTTGATGTTAAGGTAACGATGGTTGAGTCAACTTGATTCATTCATGAGATCACTGATATTGATAACCATCGTCAACTCTCACTCACTCATTCTCACCCATTGTCCTGGGAATGGATGCACCATTCAGCACAAGGGCAACATTTTAAAAATATTGAATCCCTCTGTGAACATGTGTAAATATTGAACATCCTTGTAACAGAAGAAGAAGGCCCGGGCTTAAACAGGAGCGAGAAGCTGTGAATTGTCAGCAGTGTTGAAATTTGTTACGTACGATGTGGTTTGTTTTATGTTTCTTTTGTGTGTGTGTGTGTGTGTGTGTGTGTGTGTGTGTGTGTGTGTGTGTGTGTGTGTGTGTGTGTAAAACCATAACCACCAGTATAGCTAATATAGAGTATACTACGGGAAAATGTGTTGCTCCCTAAGCATCAATCAAGTCAACAATCAAGGCAACATATTGTATAAAACTAGAGTGGCAAGCAGCATGGGCACAATTCGGCCTCAGTCAGTTTGCGGTCTGAAGAGGAACAAATGACGTCAGCTATGGGAAGCTGAGCTAAAGCGAGGTACACACAGACAAGCCAGCGCAACAAAAGTGTTGTTATGCGTGGAACCTCCTGAAAGCCTGCAATATGGCACAGTTCCACATTGCCCAATATAACTTTGGGATGGGAACAGGAGGTCATAAATGTGTCTTTTCTAGAAATGTTACCACATGTAAAATAATAATAATAAATCAGGACCCAATTTGGCATCACATCTGAAAATCAGATAAAATGAAATGAGACAAAAACTTAATTGGAAGAAGTCAATTTAAGACGCCTTTCGGACATTCTCATTTTAACCCAAAAAGTTGTCTTTCCATTTCACTTAGTTTTGTATCGTTTGAATAGAATGTTGTTAGAAATGTGTAGTAGTCAAGCTCCCACACTGTCTTTTTTTTTTTTTTTTTTAACAAAGTAATTGCAAGCAGAAATACTGCACACGCTGCATACTTAGTCCAAGCTGAGTGGCTACTGTTTTAACAAATATATTTTCAATTCCCGAAATGGTTTTTCTGTCAAATTGTGATTTCACGATGTCAGAGTGGCCATGTGATGTTTTGACAACATGCAACTACATAGTGTGATGAAACAGAAGTCAAGAGTAAATATTCATTCTGCAATTATCTATTGCTTCAGCCTCCAGTGAAGAAACAATACGATACATATTTATTTATATAGCGCTTTCACAACAGCTTCAGCTGTAACAAAGCGCTTTACAGAACAGTTCACGTAAAATACCAAAATAATACAACACAACACATAAGACGCAGACAGTCATGCGATCTTAACCACTTTTCCTGTATACGCTTTGTTGAAAGATAAAATGCTGGTCACTGAAAACATAACAGGGGTTCCTTCAACGCAGGACAACTTCCATTCTTCAAACCAATCCCTCTCCGATGGCCTGCAAACATCCCAGTTTGTTACCCAATACCACCGTTGCCTAAAAACATTCTGGCCGTTAAGCTAAATAAACACATCACACATGAAAAGCGGATCGATCGGATTCCAAGTGGGTGAATAATTGTGTGCACGATCCCAGGTGAAAATGTGTGTGTGTGTGTGTGTGTGGGGGGGGGGGTTGGGGTAAGGGGGGGGCTCATACATGGTCGGGTTTTGTCTATGCAGCAAACTCTCTGCCCACATCAGCAGACACGGGCAGACTTTACACTCATCTTGCTGATGGAGCGTAACATCCCAAAGTGCACAATTCCCGCTGTTCACCCACATCACATCTTAGTGACCACTCGAGAGGTCGCACGATATACTGACAGACAAAGTATCATTTTAGGTGATGATCTGTTCCATCATCAAAATCGAAATAAAACTGGCATGCTTATTTCAACATCAGCTGCGGGAAAACAGGTCCCAGGTGGTACCACAACACAGGCAGTGCTTGCTGACAAACTGAAAAAAAAAAATAAATGTATTCGTTGGCCGGCAAACACTGCCAAAATGAATATGTATGCGACTGTGGTAGAAAAGCAACATAAATGCTTCAACATGAGCCAGCAATAGTAAACTATTTGAAACCCTTTGCAAGTTGACGGCGGCCGAGTCGATACGGCCACCCGATCCGCTTTTATAGCCACATCACAGTTACAGCCTAAAAGACTAAAGATAGCTTCGAGCAAAATTGATAGCTTAAAAGGAAAGACGAAGATCTTTCATGTCCTTTTTTGAGCAAAGTTAACATATGTGATGACTGATCTTTGCCACGAGGTAAGATTGAATAGTCACATTTGTTGCTTGAATGTTTTTTGGTTAGGGCTCGTTCAACGTTGCAAACAGTTGCAGATATTCACCAGACTTTCCCAAACTGTTTTAATGGTTGCAAACAGTTTTTCTTGTTGCCATCAAATTTTGTTCAATATTTCTTTGCGGCAAGAAAAAAAAAATTAAGACCATTAAATTGGTTGGGGGGCATCTGTGCATCCGTTTGCGATGTTGAACGAACCCTGACAAAAACACATTTGCTCGGTGCGCACACACTTGCAAACCTTCAACGCTCAGAAAGAGATGGCGTGAAGCAAACAAGAGGTAAAAAAAAAAAAAACAGGAACAAATAAAGGCTGATTTCGGACAAATAGACATAGTCAATGTAAACATATAATAATGCAAAACTATTTTGTTTCTCATCCAGACCAGAGTGTGAAGTAAATTTGGCCGACCATCTTTTGAATAAGCTAAAACTATTTTCAGCATACTTTCGGTGTTGTTATTGTTCCTAGTTAGATCCATAGTAACGTGCTTAACAACGAAAATGCTTTTGTTCACCAATCTCCGGCGAGTGACATCACTTATAGAATGCCGAGTCGCCACTCAGCCATTGTGTGTTGCATTGTTGATTCTCCCGTTAACTGCTCTTTGCCATTATTATCGAGTTATTCTGCAAAATTCCTCTGCGCTGTGTGGCGTTGCACAGTTCACATTCAGCCTAACAGTCGTTTGAGTGGCCAAAAGAAAAGAACCGGGCACGTAAATGGACCAGTTTCGTTCTCGCAAAGCGATTGAATTTCAGACTTAAAAGTGCATTGGAACATGGAGGTGACCCATTATTTCACTATCGACCAATCAAGCAACTGCAGAATTTCAAGATCACCACTTGAAACCATATCTTACCACTGCTGCAATGAATTAGTATGGTACAAGATTGATCAACTAACTTTTCAGACTTTTGACAATGAAAAGTAAAACATGAAAAATTGCAACAAGAACTGTACCCACTGGTGGAAAGAGGGCTTTACTGACTAGGTGACCCATTATTTCACTATCGACCAATCAAGCAACTGCAGAATTTCAAGATCACCACTTGAAACTATATCTTACCACTGCTGCAATGAATTCGTATGGTACAAGATTGATCAACTAACTTTTCAGACTTTTGACAATGAAAAGTAAAACATGAAAAATTGCAACAAGAACTGTACCCACTGGTGGAAAGAGGGCTTTACTGACTGACGTAAGAGGGGTAAATCATACCATTGAGAAGGAGAAGAGACAAACCTCCAACATGTCTACAGCTCTACATTTAAGTAGAACGATGAGCAACAAGTCCATCATACAGTGAAACCACAACGCCCTAAAAGAAATACGGTTTGAAAAAGGAGCAATTTTTTGTTTCTGGGAACACTACAAGCTAAGGAAGTAAAAAAGCTATCACGGGTGATGTCAGGTTCGAGACTTTAGCATCAAATTAACTGCACAGACAGGAAAAAAAAATGAGATGACAGACTGCAGCGGCTAATGTGACGTAGGGGGTAAAATTGAGTCTTAAAAATGTTTTGATGTGAGACTCGCATTAGCATTACATGAGTTGGAGTCTAGCACAGCTGACTTAAGGTGAGGGGTTGGGTTTTCCCCTCGACAAAAAAGCCGACACTTTGGGAAATTTTTTCCGGGTACTGTGCCGTGCTAGCGAAAGGAGATGCAAAATATGCTTACGAAAAAGCGGCTGATATAGGAGTCAATAGGTCCAATAATCATTCACAAGAGCGCCAACCATCTTGCTTTAAATTATTCTGAAGCTGTCTTAAAATGAACACTGCAACCAATGTACTGCTGTTTTTATTTTACTTTTTAAAAATTCAATTGCTCACTTTTATTCGTACAAATGTATCCGTGGAGTGTGTTCCAAAAGTTATTCATCCAAACATTTTAAATTCAGAACATTTAGAGCTGTAGTTGCAATACAGAGAAGCTGATATTTTTACTCCCGGTTATCATACCATCAGAACGCTTGTCGCCAGCCAATCGCTGAGCACATATGCACCAACGCTCACATTGAAAGCTATGGAAAACACACACAAACAATTCATCCACTGTGAAATATTTTGACGATAATGTGATACATTTCTTGGAACGGTAATGAGGTTAAGCAGTTTGGAAAATGAACGGATGGATGGATGGTTCATATGGAAGAAATCGCTTCCAAATGTGAGATTTTGTTCCTCTGAACAAATCAAGACCCAACGCATGCAAAACTAGTCAGGCAGGCAACAACTGTCGAAATGTATTGACAACTTCATTGATTTAATCTTTCAGCAGAACTTAACATCTGGTCAACGGTTGATAACATCCATGTGACCGCTTCAGTAGGCCTGCTTGGCCAGGCCGGGCTGGCCCACAGCAGCAGTTCCTGTCCTGGTTCATTTGGTCATCCGGTCAGCTGTAAAGACGATTGGAACAGATTGCCGACACTCCCTAGAGAGACTTCCAACGCCGCCGTGGCCAAGTAGCTTCCCGTCCCGCGCTCCACACGTGCATGCTCGCACATGAATGCCCAGACGGGCCGCCGCACTAACTTGGGGAGCCCAGTCTTTCCACTTTCTTGCTCACATGTTTGACGTGACCAGTCTGGCAAAGTGGGCAATGTTTGTACTAGCACTCAAGCTTGGGCCAAACAGATATGAGCATCCCTCATCATAGGACCTATGCGTACCCACCTATCACCATCAGAACAAAGAGGAATATTTATGTGCTCTAAATAAAACCTCAGAGAGAGAGAGAGAGAGAGAGAGAGAGAGAGAGCGAGAGAGAGAGAGAGAGACCTTTTTGAGCAATTCACTCCAATTACCCCAATAAGCCCGATTAATTAAATGGGAGGCACACAATCAGGCATGTCTGATTATGCCAATCATATTGATTACTAGCTAAATGAGATAAGCGAAGACAGACGAGTATCCTTACTTCATGGAATTTCTTGTGCCCTCATGCTCCGGCGATACAGACAGATAGGCCTTGGGAATGACAACAAAGTTATTGTTGTGTACACAGTATAAAGTCGATCTGCAGCCTGCTATGGTAACCGGGGGGAAGCACACGGAAGGGGGACGGGGGGGGAGGGGGGGATCAAGAGAGAGAACACCAGCCTTCGGATAGTATCCTTACTTCATGGAATTTCTTGTGCCCTCATGCTCCGGCGATACAGACAGATAGGCCTTGGGAATGACAACAAAGTTATTGTTGTGTACACAGTATAAAGTCGATCTGCAGCCTGCTATGGTAACCGGGGGGAAGCACACGGAAGGGGGACGGGGGGGGAGGGGGGGACGAAGAGAGAGAACAGACGG
>NW_017805833.1:145362-147908 GCF_001891065.2 Hippocampus comes
AAACTATTTAAACCCTTTTGCATGTTGACGGCGGCCGAGTCGATACGGCCACCCGATCCGCTTTTATAGCCACATCACAGTTACAGCCTAAAAGACTAAAGATAGCTTCGAGCAAAATTGATAGCTTAAAAGGAAAGACGAAGATCTTTCATGTCCTTTTTTGAGCAAAGTTAACATATGTGATGACTGATCTTTGCCACGAGGTAAGATTGAATAGTCACATTTGTTGCTTGAATGTTTTTTGGTTAGGGCTCGTTCAACGTTGCAAACAGTTGCAGATATTCACCAGACTTTCCCAAACTGTTTTAATGGTTGCAAACAGTTTTTCTTGTTGCCATCAAATTTTGTTCAATATTTCTTTGCGGCAAGAAAAAAAAAATTAAGACCATTAAATTGGTTGGGGGGCATCTGTGCATCCGTTTGCGATGTTGAACGAACCCTGACAAAAACACATTTGCTCGGTGCGCACACACTTGCAAACCTTCAACGCTCAGAAAGAGATGGCGTGAAGCAAACAAGAGGTAAAAAAAAAAAAAACAGGAACAAATAAAGGCTGATTTCGGACAAATAGACATAGTCAATGTAAACATATAATAATGCAAAACTATTTTGTTTCTCATCCAGACCAGAGTGTGAAGTAAATTTGGCCGACCATCTTTTGAATAAGCTAAAACTATTTTCAGCATACTTTCGTTGTTGTTATTGTTCCTAGTTGGATCCATAGTAACGTGCTTAACAACGAAAATGCTTTTGTTCACCAATCTCCGGCGAGTGACATCACTTATAGAATGCCGAGTCGCCACTCAGCCATTGTGTGTTGCATTGTTGATTCTCCCGTTAACTGCTCTTTGCCATTATTATCGAGTTATTCTGCAAAATTCCTCTGCGCTGTGTGGCGTTGCACAGTTCACATTCAGCCTAACAGTCGTTTGAGTGGCCAAAAGAAAAGAACCGGGCACGTAAATGGACCAGTTTCGTTCTCGCAAAGCGATTGAATTTCAGACTTAAAAGTGCATTGGAACATGGAGGTGACCCATTATTTCACTATCGACCAATCAAGCAACTGCAGAATTTCAAGATCACCACTTGAAACCATATCTTACCACTGCTGCAATGAATTAGTATGGTACAAGATTGATCAACTAACTTTTCAGACTTTTGACAATGAAAAGTAAAACATGAAAAATTGCAACAAGAACTGTACCCACTGGTGGAAAGAGGGCTTTACTGACTGACGTAAGAGGGGTAAATCATACCATTGAGAAGGAGAAGAGACAAACCTCCAACATGTCTACAGCTCTACATTTAAGTAGAACGATGAGCAACAAGTCCATCATACACATTTAACTAGAACGATGAGCAACAAGTCCATCATACAGTGAAACCACAACGCCCTAAAAGAAATACGGTTTGAAAAAGGAGCAATTTTTTGTTTCTGGGAACACTACAAGCTAAGGAAGTAAAAAAGCTATCACGGGTGATGTCAGGTTCGAGACTTTAGCATCAAATTAACTGCACAGACAGGAAAAAAAAATGAGATGACAGACTGCAGCGGCTAATGTGACGTAGGGGGTAAAATTGAGTCTTAAAAATGTTTTGATGTGAGACTCGCATTAGCATTACATGAGTTGGAGTCTAGCACAGCTGACTTAAGGTGAGGGGTTGGGTTTTCCCCTCGACAAAAAAGCCGACACTTTGGGAAATTTTTTCCGGGTACTGTGCCGTGCTAGCGAAAGGAGATGCAAAATATGCTTACGAAAAAGCGGCTGATATAGGAGTCAATAGGTCCAATAATCATTCACAAGAGCGCCAACCATCTTGCTTTAAATTATTCTGAAGCTGTCTTAAAATGAACACTGCAACCAATGTACTGTTGTTTTTATTTTACTTTTTAAAAATTCAATTGCTCACTTTTATTCGTACAAATGTATCCGTGGAGTGTGTTCCAAAAGTTATTCATCCAAACATTTTAAATTCAGAACATTTAGAGCTGTAGTTGCAATACAGAGAAGCTGATATTTTTACTCCCGGTTATCATACCATCAGAACGCTTGTCGCCAGCCAATCGCTGAGCACACATGCACAAACGCTCACATTCAAAGCTATGGATAACACACACAACCAATTCATCCACTGTGAAATATTTTGACGATAATGTGATACATTTCTTGGAACGGTAATGAGGTTAAGCAGTTTGGAAAATGAACGGATGGATGGATGGTTCATATGGAAGAAATCGCTTCCAAATGTGAGATTTTGTTCCTCTGAACAAATCAAGACCCAACGCATGCAAAACTAGTCAGGCAGGCAACAACTGTCGAAATGTATTGACAACTTCATTGATTTAATCTTTCAGCAGAACTTAACATCTGGTCAACGGTTGATAACATCCATGTGACCGCTTCAGTAGGCCTGCTTGGCCAGGCCGGGCTGGCCCACAGCAGCAGTTCCTGTCCTGGTTCATTTGGTCATCCGGTCAGCTGTAAAGACGATTGGAACAGATTGCCGACACTCCCTAGAGAGACTTCCAACGCCGCCGTGGCCAA
>NW_017805833.1:148578-216093 GCF_001891065.2 Hippocampus comes
GGATCAAGAGAGAGAACACCAGCCTTCGGATCTCATTCTCTGAAGAGTAATTGGGATTTTAACCGCTAGAAATACTTTGTTTACACCATTTGGCCAGCGAGACATGCCAAGCAGTCTGCCATGCCAGCTCAAGTCCAAACACAATGTAGGTGCAGCTCCACATTCACTGCACACTTCACGCATTCATCTAATAAAGTACCGCCTTTGAATTGAAGCCAGCTATAAAAAAATAAAAATAAAAAAAAAGACAGACAATATATTCAGTACTTCTCGGAAACACAAACAACATATTCGTCACACTACAAAGGCGATTCATATTTTAAAATAAAACATTTGTGAATGTGTTGCAACGTGGGAAGCCTTTTAGAGGCTTGTGACAGATGTTGAAGAGATGAAGTTCTCGGCGCTGCCTGCGCACTCGCTAATCTGTCTTTTTTATCGCTGCCAAGTCTGAGGCGGTTATGTGGTTATGATAGTAAACAGAAAAGGCATCTGTAAAGATTCCTTATCTGGAATCTGGAAGGCCTACGTCTCAAACCCACCTACCCACCCCCCCAAACCCCCATCCACCATCTGACAATATTGCGGCTGACTGTTCTCTATGCCGTACTTACTGTGCGGGGGTGGAGTCGCGGGGTTGGTGGCTCAGTCAGGAGCGTCAGCCACGCTCGCTTCAGCGACACGCTACACGAGAACAGATCACAGGTGACGCCCCCTCAAAACACAGCACAACAGCGGTGCAGATAAGAGGCCGCCATCCTTCCTGCACGTCTGCCTGCGTGCCTATTTTCCGCACGGTAGGGCTTTAAATGCAACAGCGCTTCGCCAACCGCACGGTGCTTTTTGCGAGTTACATCCTCAAATTTTGGAAGCACGTCCATAGAGTTTTCTTCACTTCCGGTTCGCAAATGTTTTGCCAAGGTGTCAACGCTTTTCTGCAAGTGCGTTTGTGTGTGTTTAACGTGGTAGTGGGCAACAAACAGTTTGTGGGTCACACATGGATTCCTTGGTTTACAAGGAGTTCCGACAAAATCCAAATTTGAACGTAAAGCTTATCGGTAAACTAAAACGAACCTATCCATAATTACACTCAACGTTGGTATGAAAAACAATTGCGCAAACTACTTCATTGGACGCATGCCACAAATGCTATCGTCAACCATTAACTTAATTCATAAATACCAAAAAATAAGTTTAGAAAAACACTTCCAATAGCAACATGACAAGTGGGCGCCATCTTCATGGAATTTTCTGACGTGAACACTTTGCCAGCCTCTAAAGTCCTTGAGAACAAATACATTTAGCAAAAAGTAACTGATTACTTAAGTACTTGTCCTATTCTACTGCTTTTCTCATGAATAATGTTCCATTTGTGCTATTTAAGTTGAGGTTTTGAAACATGCTAATTTTGAGAAATTGACAAAAAAATGATCAGAATTTTGTCCCTTACGAACTTATTGGTGGACATTTTTTACTGAAATATTCTCAGGCAGTCAGAAAATGATTCCCCGAGTCGCAGATCAAAGGAGAAGACTGAGGCAATTTAGTGAAAAAGAAAAGTTATATTTTACTCGAATTTGAAAGCATTTTGGACCAAATTTTCAATAGACACCATCGCACAAAACGTTCCCCCAAAAGGCCATTTTTCTCCAAAACGCATCGTCTAACTTTCTTAATTCTTGGTGCATTGTACTCAGGTTGAAGTGGCTATTCAAAAGCAAACTTCAAATTTTGACATACTGTCATTTTCGGAAAGTCTTGTCAAGTTTCTACTTAACCCAACTTAACCCAAATGAAAAACAGCAATTACGGTGGTACCCGAGCGCCCCTTCTTCTGCCTCATGATGACAAATTCTTGCGCCTCACACGTTCTGTACCTCAAAATGTCATATAGCAGGACAGCCATATCCCAAGAACCTCCTGTGTACAGCCCAGGAGATAATTTGATTGATTGTCAAACCTTATCCTATATTCATTTTTTTTCCCTTCATCAATGCAATAAGACTTCATAACATGAAACAACCGTGGGCCCACGCCTGAAGTCAACAATGGTTGGATTCTAACAAGAATCTTGTAGTCTCTTGAGTGTTTTGCTTTTCTTTTTTTTTTTTCTTAACACAGATCCATATCTAGCAGCAGCGCGAGAGCTGTCAAGACTAACCTCGCTGACGCTGATGGAGGCCTGGATCAAAAGCAGCCTTTTTACACGGCAGCCTCGTTTATATTGATCCATGTTTTTTTCTGCTGAGAGACTGCTTGTTGTTTTATCTCCCCCAGTATCCCAGCCTTAACTCTGCTCAAACTCGCTGAGCGCGAGTCATTATTTTGCCTGACCTATTGCCTTGACAAGGGGGGGAGAGAAGGTTGTGCCTAAATACAAATATAATGAGACTAAGATGCTTTGTGGCATGGAGGAAGTGCAGTTCACTTGGTCTCATTTTCAGCTGGAATTCAGCCGGAGGGCCGCGTCACAAAGGGTGAGTGGTGTGGGGTGTGCGATGGGAGGAGAAGGGGGTACGGTGATATGCTGGGGTGTAAAAGGGCAAGATTTTTCATCCTTGCGTTTACAGGGTGGAACGGCTAGGATATTGAGATCCGAGATAGGATCAGAGGGTAGTGAGCTGTTTCAGCCATGATAAAGGCCACGCATTACAAACAGAGCACAGATACAGGGAGGGAGAAAGGGAGAGCGAGTATATCACACCTCTCATCCCTGAATTAATGCCTCCATCCTACCAGGAAGCCATTCCGTGCCACGGAGAGGAGATTGGGGCGAGGATGAGTTCACAGATACGGACACCCCCCCCCCAAAATAAAAAAATGGAAACGGTGATCGTGAAGAGGGGTGATAGGGATTAATCAAGTCGGGCCAAACAGTGGTGGTGCTCTGCGGGCCGCCTAGCTCAATGGAGACGCCAGGGTCCCAAGGACTGGACACACATTTGATACGGCCACTATCCATTACATGACATCAGATGCACATACAAGCAATCGCTAGCGGATAATGATGGGGTCGGGGGGGTGCAGGATGGCCACAAAAAATAATTTGCCTCCTGCGGTGGGCAATAGAGTCAACGAGGAAATAAAAATCAATCAAAGTCTGGATGCTGGATATCCACTCATGTTGGTCTTTTAAAGTCTACCAGCCTGGAAAATGGAGTAGTTGTCAAAGGCGCGCAAACTTGTTCAAGATTAGATCTGTTCTCGGTTCGTTAAACAATATGATTTGTTGTGATTCACTAGGAACTTCCATTTAAGGAGGCTTTGCAACTTTATGATATTTGTTCAGTTGCAGGACCACTCAAATCCAAAACACTCACTCTTTTACGCCCTGGGAACATTCAATCCTGGCTCTGCACACCTGATAAAAAAATACCTTTGTTGAGGGTACATTGTGAAGCTTTTATTAACACGATTACATCTGCTTGCAAGTGCAGATTTTAGGCATTGAACGGTTACTGGTTGCAAAGTATACCACAGTTTTAAAATGTCACAGTTTAAAAACGGCTTAAAATTTCCATCAGCGGTACGAGTTGGGTTTTCTGAGTCGTCAATGCAGGCAAAGTGACTCAACCACTGACCCTTGACATGATTTGTGCAAGCAGTCAGCGAGCCCTGAAACGTTGCCGAGTACCGCAACTTGGTAGCAGAGGGATTTGCAAAACATGCTTATGAAGAACATTTTTATTTAATTCAGAAAAACGGAATAGTTCGCTTTCAATTCACATTCATTCATGTACCTGTGAAATGTGTTCAATGGAAAAAAAACTATGATACCATGATACCACAATATTTTTGCTCAAGGTCATCGTCACAGGGCTCTACACTAGCTCTTTGTATTTGCTACAAAGGTGCGCCCAACTTTTTATTTTATTTTTAATTTTTTTTTTTTTTGCACCAAAGCTAAAGTTAGTTGCACCAAAATTTTGGACCGCATCACATTCGCAAAGCAGCCAACCCATAGAAATTCCCTTCCTGAACAATTTATCTTAATTTTCCTATTTTTAAAATTCTGGCAGGAACATTAGAGCGGGACTGCATGTGGGAGTGTTTTTACACTATTGATTTACTATTGATGCTTTAAACAATAAATTACTCGCAAAATTATTTCTTTAGCAGTGACATTTCAACAATGCACACTGCACACACATACACGGCAGCACGCATTTTCAAATAAAGGCATGACCGCAAGCATTTTAATGCGCTTGGCCATTTTCATGTGAAGACATTTTCAAGGGGAAAAAAAAAACCCAACAAATGATTGAAAATATCACTCAATATAGCTACACTTCAACAAGCCGTGCCGGCATTATCCTTTATGTTCCAACGAGTATTAATTACCATTTTGACAGTGGGAAACAATGGAGCGTCATACCGTTTGCTATCCGTCGCCCTATTTTCAGAACTACTTATCCTCACTGGGGTCACGAGCATGCAATAAAGTTGTCCTTAGTTGGTGTCTGTGCATTATTCGACATCATAATCTGGCAATGAATTTTCACTTTGTGCCGCTGTCTTTGTTTCTCGTTGGACTGAACCGTGGGGAATCTGAGCCCGTAGCCAAGTTTCCATGATCAATAAAATGCAACAGTCCTGAACATCGCGATTTCCCGCTAGTTGTAATGCCAAATCATCCATTTTGTGTGGTATGGATCTGGTGTGGGAGGTAAAGAGGCTTGGCTGGGGATTTTGAGTGGTTAGCATTTAACTTACCCTAGCCATAGCGTGTCTGAGCTGCTCCGCTTTTGTTTACATTTCCTCCGCTAGCCCCTGATAGACCTGACAACAAACCATCGTGATCCTCATGGTCACGCTATCTCATCCGGCAGGCTCCGAGTGCGGTGAAAAGTTGCAAGAATAAGTCAACTTGTACTGTAATCCAATGTCGATTAAATCCACATGATTGTAGTATCTAGCAGTAAAGGCAAAAGTACCGTGAAAAGGGAAAAGTCTGGCGTCTATGGGGGTGGTGTTATTTAATTCTTATTTTCCCCAAAATTTTGATATATTTTTCTCAGTTTTTCACCAAGAGTCCAGTTCACAATTTAGCCCATGAATGCTTTAGAAATATAGATAGCAACCTGACCCAGTCTCAGGCAAAAAGGCCAGTGCTGAATTTCAGTCCCAGTTGTCACTGTTTACTAACACAGACCATACTGTACAAGTATGTGCGCCCAAAAAAAACATAAAATAAAAAGTGTCCATGTCGCAACATGTCAGATCAACAACAAAAACTCACCACTGGGTTTTTTTAATCCCCAATGCCAATTCAGGCAAGACAACACATCTAACCAGCTCTTCAAGATGACGGTGCACCCTGTTGGTATGGTGAACCCAGCTAACTGACAATGGTTGCCGGTGAACAGAAGGGTGAGTGTTTCTATCAATGCTTGTGCCAAAGGCTGTGCAGTCAAAACCAAGTCAAATGGCACCCAATAGTGTCTCATTTAATTGACCAGGGTTGGGCTTTTAACAACATTTCCTTGACTGTCTATGGGGACATTTAACAATCACTTGAATGTTTTGTTTGTTTGCAAGTGTGGACTTGCGGCTTAATCGCCTTTAGTCAGGGGTCGACAGAGCGAGGTACTGTTGAATAATTGTTGTTGATTCAACATTATTTTTAACGTGTGAGAATCTCTCTCTGAATGTTCTGAACTCCTGATACAAGGTTGGTCTTGTATTGAGCAGAATAATGTGGTCCGATGTTTTGTGAGAATGTAGTGGCCTGTCTGCAGATACTCATTGTATTTTCCATACTTGATGTCATGTCGTTCTTTATTGAATTAGGCTATGTTTGTACTGTAGGTGAGTTCCGACTGTTTTGTCCAATGTGACGTGGATATACAATAAACAATCCAGCCTTATATTCCCATTGATGACCCATTATCGAGTCAGCATGAATTAAAAAGAGCACGGTCCAAACCTTCATCAAGAATATATTTACACTGAGGCATCCAGCTCATGCTGTCACTGTTTTCTACCATGGCCTGGACCTCTGACTAAGTTTGACATCCGTGGTCTATAAGATCAGCATCAACAGAGCGTGTCTGCAGGCTAACTCTTACACAGCCTTGGTGTGTTTTCTGCTCCACTCGCGTGACTTTGGGGTGGGGGAGAAAAAGGCAAAGAAACAGTGAGAGAGCAAGACAACAAGCATGGCTTATCCTCACGGCAATGACAGTATAGTTAGCTTAGTAATAGGTTGTAATTGTAGGCACCTATGTTGAGGGAATGTTGATATTGAAGCAGGAAGGATAAAGGAAGAGGAATGGAGCTCACTAGGAAGTCTGTAAGAGCTTCCAGCTTTCTATTGATTGATCCAAACATCAAACAAACCACGAAAGTGATGGTGAGGCAACGGGGGCCATGAAGGACAGCTAAAAGCTATTTGGAGCCCTGACTGCATAAAAGACCTGACCTGTTCAACACAGCCTACAGATCAAAACCATCAAATGGCAATCAATAGAGCAAAGCGGTCAACTCAACAAACCATCACCAGACTAAAACATGAAACCCAGGGCCCAAGCGTCAGATGATAGGCTACACTCAGCTTATCCATTACCATCAGATAAAGAGGAGATAAAACACAGAGCCTAATCCTTTCATGTGTCGTGACAGCCACAGCACCCTCCAAGGCATTCCTTCAGTCTGGCTCTCAAATAGTTTTACGGCGGAAGGCAGCCATTCAGTCAGCCAGTCAGCCAGCCAGCCAGTCAGGCCTGTTCTGGTCTGTTTGTCTTATTTCACCATTTACACGCTGTTTTATAGGCAGTTATAACGGTCGCCATGGTGATGCCATACGTTTTTATGGTCTTTGGGTCTCAGGGCAGAGAGTGTAATAAGTAAAGCGCGCACACAAAAAGCCTCAGAAAACACACTCCTGCTGTGGAAAGGTCTCCTGTCCCTCCCTTTCCTCCCCGGCTCGCTCTTTATCAGTCTCGACAAAATGCCGATCTGCCTGCTCTGCGCTCCATGTGAAACACGGATCGGCTGACTTGGACTTGTTCTCTTGCACATCTGGACTTGATCAGAAGGGCCTCCTGGAAGCTGAGGCCTCTGGGCCTATTAATAACCATACTGCTGAACTCGGGGGTCAGACGGCAGTCAGCGGATGAGCCTGTGTCTACTAAGCACACAGCCCCCCCCCTCCCCCTCTTTCTTCCACTTTTATTTTGAGAAACAAGGCCTCAGAGCCTGACTGTTCAACCACAGCCAAACCAGATTAAACAAGTTTAGACTTACCAAGGTCTTGGAAAACACGGAACTATACAAATCCCGTTCATGCTGAGTGTTAAGGATTGTTTGACCCTTCACTCATTAACACCTCAAGATCAAGTTATAATAGAGACAACCAAGAATTTACTGTTGGGATTTTTCTAGATCTAAAAAAAGCTTTTGATACTATCGATCATAGTATATTATTAAATAAATTAAAGAGATATGGCATCAGAGGTGTACCATATAACAGATATACAGTTCAACAAAAAAAAAAAATCTAATCAACTGAAGATCACTCGTGGAGTTCCTCAGGGGTCTGTGCTTGGTCCAAAACTATTCATTTTATACAGGTATATAAATGATATCTGCAGTGTCTCAAAACAATTTAAATGTGTCCTATTTGCTAATGATCCAAATTTCTACTGCTCTGGAGAAAATCTGAAACAGCTCCTGATAACTGTGGAAAATGAATTAAACAAATTTAAAAATTTACGACGGGAATAAATTGTCACTTAACTTGAAAAAAATTCAAGTTAATTGTTTTTGGCACGAGACCAATCAAAAACCAAATTAAAATTATGGTAAACTCAATTGAAATAGAAATAGTGTATTAAAATACGTTTCTTGGATTGGTAATAGATGCAAAACTTGTTGGAAGCCACACAAAAACATCCAAAACCAAGGATGTGCTGAATATGAGATCTTTGTACACATGATACTCTTCATTATTACTACCATATATGACCTACTGTGTGGAAATATGGAGAAACGCCTGTAAAACTAACACACTCCCTATTTTAAAACTGCACAAAAAAAAAGCAATCAGAATTATTACTAGATCAAAATATACGGAACCCACTATTTACCAAATTAAACACTATGAAATTTTATGACCTGGTTGACTTCAAAATAGCCCAATTAATTTACAAAGCACACAATAACCTGCTCTGCCAAAACATCCAGAAGCTTTTCAAAATTCGAGAACGTTGCTATGATTTCAGGGGTCCCAACCTCGACAAAAAATCCAAAATCAAGCAAGCAACGGACTGTATCTGTAATAGGTGTTAATCTGTGGAATAATTTTGAAACTGACTTGAAAATGAGTAAATCGCTTGCTGAGTTCAAAAACAAATTCAAGAGAATAGTACAAAAAAACCTACATAAATCAGAATTAAGTTGATAAATTTGATACATTAAATATAATAATAAATCAGAATTAAGTTGATAAACGTATTAAATGTAGTAATGTAATGCAACATCCATTCTGAATACAAGAGAAAATCGACATAAAAATGTGCTAGTGTGTATATATAGTCCCTATACAACCCAAAAGTTGTAAAAATAGAGGGTAAAAGCATTTGTTTATATGCAGACTTTTTCCTTTTCTTTTCTGATTGATATAAAAAAATCTATTTATATCTTAATACATACATAACAAGGGGTCGGACTAGATAAGTTTTTTTTTTTTTTTAACTTCTTCCTACACCTTTGAACATATACTGTAATTGTGCTGTATGATGACTGTTTTCTTTTCCTTTTTTTTTTTTTTTTTTACAATTTTACTTATCTTTACTTTCTGTCACTTTATTACTGTTTATGTTTATATGTTCAATAAACAATAAACAAATAAGTTCAAGGAGGTTTGAGGTAATAAAGGGGAAAGCCAGATGGCAAAGTGGTCGTCTCTTTGCTCTGACTGTTGGCCCAGTCAGACCGTCTGGGTCACGGGGAGGCCGGCAGGGTCAGCCCACCTCTGAACTCTGACTTCAGTCTGACAGCTGCTCGGGTCAAAGATTCAGCAGGGGCCAAGGTACCGCCTGAGGATGATTCTAGCAGACGTTAGCACATTGCGACAAAATTTTACACCATGGACTGCAGAACGGGCTCGTCACAATTTTTTTAATTTTCCAACAAGATTTTTGATTGAGTCAATTTTATCAATACTCAAACTCTACTTGGAATCATAATTATAATAATGATAATTGATTAATTGATTTAATGGATGATGTATGTGCAAGTGATGCTTATCATTTTAGATGTAATACAGGAAAAATTGGATACCCTACTATCCCTGATTGAGCCAACTAGCTTGTAGCTATGGGTTCTATTCTGATCATGACACAACTGGCTTTAAAACAGGAGTTCAGAACACAGCGAATGATATTTAAAAGATTTGTCAAATGCCTCTGTTAAGTTCAAGTTCAAGTCAACTTTATTGTCAAATGTGCTCGATGTGCAACATACAGCACAGATGAAATTTCTTTCCTCTCAACCGCAGGAGAGAGAGGAGCCGCTGCGGGTGCCCGCGCCGCCATCAACAGAATAGTTAACATAAAATGACAAAATAATACAACACAACACATAAGACACAGTAAAATTAACAATAATATCTATTCCTCTAGTTTCATTAAAATAAAAAAAAAAAACAACAACAAATGACAAAATTGAAGATTAAGGAAATCTGAAAGCTTTCCTAAAAATTCATGCCGTGTAATCACGCAAACTAGCCAACCAGCCATTGAGAGGCGATCAAAACAATCGCATTGCTTCAGCAAAGGTCAACCACTTTTTCCCCAACCTCAAATGATTCTCCAACAATAAATTCCAAAATCAAAAACACATTTTACAGCAAGGGCCTCTGCAAGCTTCACATCAAATCAATCAGGCAAACACTATGTGAAACAGAAATTATGCCCTGCCCGACACACACACACACACACACACACACACACACACACACACACACACACACACACACACACACCTGCGAATACAGTGTAGTTGAATAATCATAATCGGCAGTAGTTTTGTGCTGAGCCCAGCCAGCAGTCTGTGTTATTTTTAGAGGGCTGACACAGAAGCAGGCCGTCCATTTACTCTGCAAGCTGGCGGGGGGATCATTAGCACTCTGGGTTCTTTTAAACTGACCAAAATGGGCATGAGCTCAACATAAACCCTGAGAAGGTGTGGACACTTGCAGAGTTGAATCAACTCAGATTCGGAGCTGTAACCGTTCCATTATTTTAGCATTAGGCACCGTAACAACTGTGCGCACAAATGCTTCAGCAGTATCAACCAGCTCCACAATACAGTCAGCTCATCAGACTAATTCCTAGCAGTGTGAGTTTCGATTCATTTAATCAGTATGATATGGAGTGTTTATCCCAAATCACTAAAGGAGATTTGCACGTCTGTTCACGTTAATCTGCTTTGTTTCTGCATTATTTAAAAAAAACGTGTATATAACATTTAGCGAATCCTGCCTGGGTGAAGTGACATCAAGGCAAAAAAAAAAAAAAAAAAAATCACCCCAAAAAATACCAGAAAAGTAGAGAGAGGCACAGATCGGACGGCAAAGGAGGGGCTAAAGGTTGAAGGCTGCTCATATTTGATGTGAATGATGGCTTGAGCCTGAAGGCCGGCGATGGATCTCGCCATCGAGGCCGTGATTGACATTGAAAACTACACTGAGCGAGCTTTTAGCAGATAGCACGCCATATCATAATTCAATCCGTGTACCATCAAAGTGCCCCAATATCATAATTCAATACTGAGAAGCATTAGACGGCTAGCCACCAAAGTCATCATTCAATCCCGAGGCCATCAGCCTTTGCCAATATCATAACTCAATATGAGGGCCATTAGGACACACCAATAGGCCTATTAGAATTCAATACCGGCTTGTCAATGATCTATCCGCACAGTGATACGGAGGCCAAGGACTGATATGGGATCACAACTGCATATAGGGAAACTCCTGCCATATATAGCCCAGACAGCATGATAACAATGTGATAAACAGCGCTAAAATAAGGAAGGGCACGGAGTTCAATCATTGCAGGCCACGGAGGATTTTGTCGCAGAAACACGTCACGGCTAGGTTTATGCAGGAGGACACACGACCGTGCAGCCTTTTACATCTAAACGCAGCCAAGCGCTCAGGAAAACTTGGGCACTGGCCCCTCAAGTGTGACTGCTCGCAGTTGGTCTAAATGATCACAATGTGGTACTTTGTGGAAATGGGACTCCATTTCGTTTTCTGGTCCATTGCTTCTGTTTATATTTCCAGGTTAAGGTCTTTTTTTTTTAACTTCAAAAAGGTCACACAGGCTCGCAGAAATCTGCAACTTCACAACCAATCAAACGGACTAAAGCTTGAAATTTCCACTGTTCCTTTCACACAACTCAGCAAAGCTGACATTTCTTTGAGGTTATTTTCAACTTATATTCCTTAACATACTGAGACACTGCACACGGAGAGCGAATGGAAAACAATGGAGCATTGTTATGTCATGTTTCCTTTAAAAAAAAAAAAAATGCAGCTTTTATGACAGGGTTACTTGACGATTACTTTGCCACTTATCACTTTGAGCCTTTTCCCCCCAAATAAAGAACATTACACAGTTGGTCTTTGTTTTACTGGGCTTTCCTGTCATCGAAACTAGTGTTTTTCCAAACACCTCGATATTGTCAGGCGTGCCGTGCGAAATGATCCAATTTGGATGCCTGTGCGGTCTGTCGCCTGGCAGAGTAATCATGTAGGATTCTTCCATACCGGTAGGTAGCAGCAGCAGCTAGCTAATTGCCTTGCGCTTCGAGACAAGAGAAGTTTTTGGCGTTCAGCAATACAACGAAAGGTATCATTCATTTGGATTTACTTTTACCGGAGATGCAACGGCACCCCGATTTCGTTGTGCTTGGTATGTGGTGAAACGCTCTCCAACAGCGCTATGATCCCAAGTAAGCTTAAACTCCCATCTCCAAACAAAACACCCTTCACTCCGAAACAAAAATGTAGAGTATTTTGTTCGCCTGCGTGAACACACGGAGACACAACCAACGTTCATGAGACCTGCAAGCAAGTTACCATGTCGCTGAATTTGTGGCTCAATAAAGAAATTAATAAATAAAAAATAAAAAGTCCCAGTGGCAATATAAATGAGATGTTCGGACCCGAAGCGGCTAAAGAAATAGCCTGACTGCTGTAAAAACTAAAAACAGAGAGAGACAGAGCTGTGGAGGAAGAGCATTGTGTGTCTTTCATCGATTGCTGCCAGGATATCAGATATGTGTTCATCCAAACCATTTATCACAGAGTGAGAATAATATGAATGATTATAAAATATTTGATTGATGTTTATTTGATTCCTATTCAATGTGTTGGAACGTTATTTTTCAATGTTAAAAAGAAAAAAACGCTTTTAATGACAACACTTTGATTGTTAAAATAAGATCCCCCCCCCCCCCATTTTCAGCCAGTGGTGTACCACGGGATTTTTTTTCAATGAAAGTAATGTGCCTCGGCTCGAAAAAGACTGCTCTAAACAATGAGAAAGGTAAGCTTTCAAAGGAGGAATGGCTGAAAAAAAAAATCCATTCATCAAGATGACTTCTAATTTCGCTCATGAAAAGTCAATTGGTCTAATGTCAAATTTTTTTATGATCCTATCACACAGTTCTACAAATTTCAAAAGCGGTCATCTATACTAAATACTTCAGCCCGCGCGTGGATGTGGACTTGTAAATTAAGAGCTGACATTTGAATTAGATGGCACAGACGAAGGTTAGGCAGCACCGACATGGCGGTTAAAATGGGACAGAAAGACTGTTCTGGAACGTCACTGCCGCTCTATTTTTTACCGTATTCATTTTGATACTCTGCCTGTTCTGTGAAATGATCTTAACAAGGTTAGCGGTGACATAAATAGGGGAACTCCACACCCACGACTTAGAAGTCTTTTGGATTGAAGGTGGAACATTTTCAACAACCAAGCAGAGTTCCATTGCCTTGATCCAACTTGTACGGCGAACCTCATTTTTAAATACGAAGGGCGAATGTCAAGTGCCTTTTATCGTGAACCTGCCAAATAGTGCCTGATCAGTAAATGCGATGACGTCTCAATTGAAAGAGCAGCAGAGTAATGGCCGATTCTGTCACAAGAGCTGGTGAAACTCAATGATGTTGTAGGTGAGCGACTCCGAGAGGGCCTGTAAATGATGCCTGGTGCTTGAAAGGGAATCTCTTGTTGCTATTTGCAGGGTGCGTGTCTGGCTTATAGCTTTCTAAATGAGACGCAACGCAAACATGTGAATAGTGAGTGGCAAGTGGAAAAAAAAACACCTCGAACATAAAAACAAAAGTTCCAAACCATGGCTGCGGCCATCGAAAATTTTTTAAAAAAAGCAGCAGTTGAAAACGTCCACGTTAGTTGAAGCATTCTTATTTTGTTTCGACAACTTTTTATTATACTTAATTATGACATTAATTTAATCCTCGAATTGAAAAAAACGAATAGACCACCAATTTGAATCCAAATTAAATGTTATTCCATTTGGTAATTTGGCTTTGTTGTAATTGGAACACAATGCTCTATGTAAATGTGAGTATTGATTATGTTTGTGGTGAATCCATAGAGGAAATTTGCACACAGCTCTGCTTTTCTGACATGTTTACAGACCAACATCATCATGAAATCAGAATTTGTTGGTGCGTTTTCTGCTATTTCTATTTGAAGCCATGTGCTGTTTTGGAAAAATGAAGGGATAGAAATTTCACAAATGTTTTTCTATCACTGATTAATCAATCAATTGAAAAAAAAAATAAACAGTAACTCTAAATGTATTTATTTATTTTGTTATTAAATCAAATCCATGCGATCAGTATTGGTACCAGCAGCTTAAAACACTGATTGGAACATCCCTGCAAAAACCATGTCCGCACAAGTTCCGAGATTTCCACAAAAGTACTTTTTTTTTTTTTTAGTTTATTCCTCTGCAACTTTGGAATTCAGGTGTCGAGCACCTATTTGTACATATGCGATCCAAAAAAAGGAGAGCATACGCTGCAGGTGGGTTGATTGTCAGAGGAAAAGAGAAGCTAGAAAAAAAAAAAATCATACGTGTCCACCTTTTAATTTGGTAGGGATGCTACTGCATTAAGTGGCAACCTAAACAAAGGCGCTGTCCAATGGTGTCACTTCGAGTGAACTACACTAACCGCACAACTGTTACTCGAGTTAGTTACTAAATCAAATCCAAGCGATCAGTATTGGTACCGGCAGCTTATTGAAACATCCCTGCAAAAACCATGTCCGCACAAGTGCCAGGATTCCCACAAAAGTACTTTTTAGTTTATTCATCTGCAACTTTGGAATTCAGGTGTCAAGCACCTATTTGTTCATATGTGATCCAAAAAAAGGAGACCATATGCTATGAGTGGGTTGATTGTCAGAGGAAAAGAGGATCTTGGAAAAAAATAATAAATCATACGTGTCCACCTTTTAATTTGGTAGGGATGCTATTGCATTAAGTGGCAACCTAAACAAAGGCACTGTCCAATGTTGTCACTCCGAGTGAACTACACTAACCGCACAACTGTTACTCGATAACAATATTGATGGCATGTAACAGCGACTCGATGTCTGTGGGTTTTCTTTGGGTACTCCGGTCTCCACCCACATTCCAAAAACACGCACAGCAGGTTGATGGGATATTCTAAATTGTACCTGGCGTGTGATTGTGAGCACGAATGGTTGTTTTTGTGAAAAATATGCAACTGAAGTAGCACGGACAATCGGCATTTAAACCACTGTCCTGAAAAACATCCCAAGACTCGTTAGTTGCATTAAGTGGCAACCTAAACAAAGGCACTGTCCAATGTTGTCACTCCGAGTGAACTACACTAACCGCACAACTGTTACTCGATAACAATATTGATGGCATGTAACAACGACTCCATGTCTGTGGGTTTTCTTTGGGTGCTCCGGTCTCCACCCACATTCCAAAAACACGCACAGCAGGTTGATGGGATACTCTAAATTGTACTGAGTGTGTGATTGTGAGCACGAATGGTTGTTTTTGTGAAAAATATGCAACTGAAGTAGCACGGACAATCGGCATTTAAACCACTGTCCTGCAAAACATCCCAAGACTCGTTAGCTTATTGCACAAGACCTCACACCAAAAGATGAACTGATGTAAAATAAAAAGGGCATTTGGGAAAAATAAACCTCAACGGGCACAAAAGTAAAATACTTCAGACTTTTTACAATAACATTAAATAAAAGTCAAGTCAATCTGTTTCTACACTTCTGCTCCGAGCTGTTTTGATCTGAACTCAAAAGCGCTGGTCAAAATTTCCACAGTGTCGTGCAAAATGTGCTCGACGGGATTATTAGATTATGACTCAAGTTATTTTTGTTTGTTAAATTGGCTTAATCTGGGCGTAGCTGACACTCCCCTCTGAAGCAGGAGGGTGAAACAAGGGAGTGGGGAAAGGAAGAGTCCAAGGTGAGGACGACTTCCGTCGAGATACGAGAAGGAGTCTGGCGGTCTTCTCTTCCTCTTGGGGGTATTCAGTAAAAGCTCTCGGAGAGCGAGACCGAAGTCAAGCGAGTGGCAGACACCAAAGACCTGCCACGCACTCGCCCTACTCTCTGACTCATGCTTAGTCGTCAACACCCACCAAGCACACAGTGCAAGCTCAGTCCCGATGCCAGATTTTGTCACTGGGCAGAGGGCTGCTTGGCTACAGTAAAAGCATGACGTGATGCCCCCTCCAACCCCCACCCCCACCCCCAATCCTCGATGTTCCCCCAGCTTGTGCAGCAACAGTAGGGGTAAAAATATCCTGACCAGTGACTTCAGACAACCAGCTCGTAAATTAAGAGTAAAACTCCTGGAGACAACAGCAGCAGCAACGGCAGACCGGCCGCTGAGAGATTTAAACCACTCGGGTTGCCGAAGACCGCCGCACCGGGATCATCTGACCGAAGCCTTGACTAAATTTACCCGGCATAAACCGGAGGAAAATGATTGAACTACAGATCACTTTTCACCAAAGTTACGACAGAGCTGCCAACAAACAGAGAAAACAGACGAGAGCTGCAAGGCTGAACAATTGACTGTAAACCTTGAATCAAAACCACCAACTGCATAACTCTCGTTTTAACTTGGAGTGGGTATCCAGTGTCATTAAATTACCCGGACTGTCTGACGTCTGTTAACAAATTGCTGCTTTTCAAGGGAAGAGAAAAAAACCATCACTGAATTTTCTGAATAGGGCTGTAGCTATTGAATTTTTTTTTCAAATCAAGGGCTCAACCAATTACCGATTAATCAGACAAAAAAAAAGATTTTGCATGAGTAAACAAAATAATATACATTTGATGCTCAGGTATTATTTTTTTGCCCATTAGAGACTTGCATTTTTCATGTTTACTGTCGTACCTGTGACAATGAGTGTGTATGGCTGGGGATGGCCTGGTTAGTGACATGGCATTCGGCAGTTGAACTTGCAGGTGGCTGGCTGTTAACTGGCTAAAGCGGGGGTCGGCAACCCACGGCTCAAGAGCCGCATGCGGCTCTTTAGCACCGCCCTAGTGGCTCCCAGGAGCTTTTTCACAAATGTTTGAAAATGGAAAAAGATGGGGGAGGGAAATATATTTTTTGTTTTAATATGGTTTCTGGAAGAGGACAAACATGACACAAGCATTCTTAACGTTTTCCAATGCTGTGTCAAATAACATTTAAAATTCAACATTTCTGTCAACGAGGATTTGCGTCACAGCCTGCGTAAGTTACCGGTTTCTATTAGCAGGGCGGGATGTCAGTCAGGTGTTTCATGTACAATTTACTGAGGGTACTGGCAAAGATTGGGAATCTGGAAGGCAGAGAGAAAATTTTTAAACAGTACACGTGAGCTACGATAGTTAACACGTTGCAAAAGTGCGTCCGCTTCCTCGTTCATCTAAGCGGCCGTATTGGCTGTTGCTCATTATGGCTTGCATGTGTAAGTGCGTGCGTATGCGCGCGTGTGCGGTAACGGGTCGATCGCGGGAGGTTGGTTGACCAAAAAGTAAATCTTCGGTCAAAAAAGTTGGGGCACCCCTGCTCTCCACAAATGTTAATCATGGAGGCTCATTGTGTATTTTTAGCCAACGTAGTCATTTTGATAGTAGGCTAATATAGCTAATACAGACATATACACCATGCATTGCCTTCATTAAGATTAAGATATCCTTTATTTGTCCCACAATGGGGAAATTTACATATAAGGCGTATACAAGGCTTTTATTTTTTTTCCGGCTCCAGACATATTTGTTTTTTGGTCCAATATGGCTCTTTCAATATTTGGGGTTGCCTACCCCTGGGCTAAAGAGTTGAGTGAGACATGGCTCTCGGCGTCTCCCATATGAATATGCTGAATGAACTTCCCGGAGGAATTGTGCCATCGAACAAAGAAGTCTAAGTGGATGTAGCTCAACTTCTCAGAGCTAGCTTGCTGTGTCACCACCTTCAGGACAGACAGGAATAATCAATCGGTTCCACACAACTGAAAACATTCAATCAGTCGATTATCACGGCCACTCTTAAGTTTTCTACTGACAAGATAAATTGCAATGTTAACAGAAGTAGCTTCTTCTTTGACTCAAACTCAGCGAAACGATCAAGTGAATTTTCACTAATCTGGCGAATAAACAGATGCCTACGGAGGTAACAAATTTCCAAGTGGGGGAGGACAGATGAAGGCCATTAGGCCGAATAAATCACACAAGACTAAAGTTCTTTTCTCAATTTCCCAACGTTCCGCAGAAAAATCCCAAGCATACTGACATCTCATATCTTATTAGGGCTTGCCAATAATGAAGCACAATCTCCCATTGCTCCCAAGTAAAGACACAATGTTCCCAGCAAACTGCTTGACTGGGTCAAATGAAAATGAAGGAGGAGGGCAGAAAAAAAAAAAAAAAAAAAACAACACACAACAATTGGAGAGAAGACTGATGAGCTCCTCTAAAGAAACTCCGCTCAGTAATGGACGGACGGGGATTAGTCGATAAAAACCTCCTCCATCTGTAATTCACAGTCATCCTGCCGTCATCTCTGAATCACTGATCCATTTTGCAAGTGTGCAAGACCTTTGCTAAAAGCGTCACTGTTGCACCCATTTGTGTTTCAAGTGGTGGTAAGGGAGGGGGCAGAAAGGAAGGGGTAAAATATAACAAGGGGGGAAGGGGGGCCTGCACGCAGAGATGACAAGTTAACAGCTCGGGACACTCTTTCAAAGCACTCTCTGTCCTGTAACAACCAGCTAGCTGGTTCTTCATGCGGTGGGGAATGGGACACGCTGATCAAATAAGATTTTAATGAACATCAGCAGCTGGAGCCTGAGGAATAGACCGTGATGGCTTAAAGCGAATGACGTCTTGGTTGGTTTGGATTTTCATCATCACAAGAGAACAACACGCACCAAAATTGCGCGTCAAGACGAAACACGCCGCACTGAAGCGCGGGAGGAAGAAATGGGCCACAATTGTAATTAGAAAAATTCCGCAGCAGTCCAATAATTTTAACCTAATGTCACAAGAATTTCTGAAAAAAAAAATATTTGTCAGACAGCTGTAGCGTCACACAAAAACGACATTTCGATGAACCATGTCGATATTTTGTTTCAGTTGCTTTGAATGTCTCCGTCTGATTGAGGAAACGTGTCGATGTAAACAAGTCCTTCTAAAACTGCTTAGGTTGGTGTAGCAAAGTAAAAAAGACATATTAAAAAGCTCGAGATGCAGTGATGACTTACGAAAGGAGCAGAATTCATCGTTTAATGGCTGAATTCGCTTCCGGATTTTAACCTGAGTGTATCAATGAGACTCGGTTCAGTGAAACGAGACATTGGTTTGTCATCAGGCCCTGGCTGATGAAACCAAATATAATCATGATTTCCATCTTGGCTTCTGTCCATCTTTGAAACGTTCCCATCAAAGAAAAAAAACATGAATATGCAGAACGGTGCGGCGCGCTGACAGGTTCCCAACGTCATGAAAGTTCCCTGAAACGCTCCATGTTGTGTATGTGATTCCGCCGCCCCTGAGCATTATTCAAGCTGTTTCATGACACCCCTAGTTGGAGCGTACAGTAAAACGAAACACACAACAAAAACAATTACACACGTGTATTTAAATGCTGTAGCATCTCTTGTGGAACAACTGTTGGCAGCAAGCATTAAAACTGTTCTGTGTCTCGCGAACGTCTTTGCAACACTGAACAAACCCTGACCACAAAAAAACAAAACGAACATTGTCGATGTGCGCATACACTTGCAAACCTTGGCCGCTCAGTGAGATACGGGTTTTAACAACGAAAAGGCAAGAAGCTCGAATTTCACATATTTACAAGGTCATTTTGTACTTGACAAAAAGAAGAGAGTTTTCAAGAATAAAGCGTTCCACGTGCAGGGATGAACGGGCATAAGGCTATGACGACAGTTTTGAGTAGGTGAGTTTTTAGTTGGTGAATAAATACTTACTTTTGAAATCAATTAAAAATCATTTTCTTCGTCGTGATTTCAAGCTCAATCAAAAGAATGTACCGGTAGATGATTTTTTTTTCCCCCATAATCGCCCAGGCCCATCAGCATCTACTCAAAACCAAGGTTGTCCTCACTTAATTTATTATATCAAAGTAACGACGAGCGGCATGTCTTCATACAAAGTCCGCTTAAAGTGAATGTACGGGTCTTGGTCTCACTAAAAATGTGGTGTAATACAACCCGTTTTGGTTCGGCGCTAAACTGCACAATTTTAATTGTACATGGAGGAGAATCTCAATGTTCGAAAATGTCCAAATGCAGACAGACAAAGTTTTGTCTGAACAGCGATGATATACGCTGCATTCCGGAGAGCTGGGAAACAACCCGCTTGGAAGTTCAGAGGTTGGACCTCAAAGAGTTCCAGTTGAAAGTCGACAACAAATATGTGGTTGATCTCAATCAGCATGTCTTTCAGCGCGACATAACTGTGGATTATGTCGAAAACCACAAAATATGATGGAGACAAACTATGTCTGGTCCAACAAAATATTTCACAGAGAGACTACGCATGTTGAGTATGTGAAAACTGTTGCAAGTCGTAACTGGAATGACAATGGAGTCTCGAAGAATTCTAACTATGGCATTAGAAAAAGAGTACATTTGTGAAATCAGGATGCTAACCTATCACTAACCTATGCTGACATAAGTAATAAAATCATAATTATAGTGCAAAACACTTCTGGGCCAGAAATACAGGACAATCCCATGAAAAAAAACAATTAAAAATGGACCCCATTGTTGATCAAGGAAATGTAATCTGCTTGATCCCAAATATATCGCCAATATATCGTGTGCAAATGGTGCCATTTGTGGTTTATCGCTTGCCGGGAAGCACAGAAGTCGACTGGAAGGGATGCGACATCATTAAGATAAAGAAAGGAGGCAGAGAAGATCCCCAATTGAGACACATATACCTGTGAGTATGGCTTGATGCTATGTTTGTACATGTTGCTGCCCCCTCTGTATTCAAGTAGTCGTCGTTTCAAGGTTTCGAGTTACTGTAACATCCATGCAAATATCAGATGGCCGGTCTCTGGTGTTTTGCATAACGTGTGAGTATTAAAATATCGGACTTTCATTCGATAAATAAATAATATGGCTTGGTTGAATGTGTTGCTGTTTACATATACGTTGCTTAATTTGATTTAAAGTAAACTTCAACTGACAGTAAACTTTTTACATTAAACTTCAATTGGACAAAAAGGTTTTTTTTTCCTGTGCTCTCTATATCGTCGCTTTATACCTTCTGTCTCGTGTATCCACCCCCCGACTATGAACAGCTTTAAACTGCAGAAAGCATTTTAGTGCACCTCTGCGGGTGCGACCGTTGTCCTGTGACCTCAAAATTTTTCATCATGGAAAGTGATACTTTTTTTCACTAAAACTACCTTTTACTGTAAAAAACTATCATTATAAAAAGGTCCTCTGTATTCATCTTTGACAATTAATTCATTAATCATACATGAGCTTTCGGGCTTCATTTTCAATGTGTTTATTTCGGTGCTGCATTCGGTTACAGAAGAAGAAAGGTCAGATGTTTCAGAACCATAATTGACTTCAACTAACGGCATTATTCTGCTTGAAATCTACCTGTGGTGGTCAAAAGGAAAAATATAAATGATTTTGCATCCAAAACACCTTTTGGTGACAAGAAGTGGATGTGCTAAAGCAAGCTTATAATAATTTGCAGAACCTTTCTTACAAAGGATGTACTAAAGCAAGCTTATAATAATTTGCAGAACCTTTCTGTCCGAGATCTCATGGCAGCTATGACAAAGATTTGGTGGTTAAATTATTTAACCAACACCAATCACGAAATCAAGGTACGAGTCCAGCCCCGAAGCAGATGACAATATATATGACAACAATAACATTCTGGCACATCACTCAATAGCAACTGATGTGTCAACAAGGTAACGCCACATCCGTTCCAAACATGACAAAATTAAGCACAGGGATTCCCGGTGCGCTGTTTTGGCGGATACAAGACCAGACACGAAGATGGAAACACCAGATATTTATCCAACTTGACATTATTGCTCTATTTCGTCAATTACCCATCAATACAATCGAAATGGACCGCCGGAAAAACACGTTAACACAACTCCATCGTAAACTGAGGCCTCACTGTAGTTTATAGTTTTGGAGTCTGACATCACATATCTTCGTCACAGTGTAGTCAAGGCAAGTTGGGTTTGCTAGATAGATTTCGAGCAACATTCCTACAAATTTGTCCGAGTCATCGGTGGGAAATTCGCCCCCTCCTTTTGCATAATCCTCTACAACGTGCAGAAAAATTGATCCAAATGAGGACTTTCCTCCGGGAGCCTCTTGGTGTGAGTGAGAGTAAATAGGATGTCATCAATAATAGACAGTGAATGTTCTGAGGAGTCCCCCCCCCCCCACACACACACACACACACCAGCCCTGACTGATTTCTATCCCGCAGACAAGCCCGCCAAGCGCCAGCCTTTTTGCACACGCTCAGATTCACTGTCCTGACTAATCGCTTGTGATAGGGGCCTTTGCCATAATTACCCAGGGCCTTATCACAAACTTATGCGATGCATTTTTCATGTCCTGGCTGCTGGCGCTGCCTTCACTGTCCATTCTGGCAGTCCATCTACTAGGGGAGGGGAAAGGGAGGGGGGGCACGGGGGGGGAGAGACTGATCCCGCACAAATTCACACAGCAGTTCAAACAGGGAGAAATGGGTGAGAGCGGGGTGAAGGGCCAGTGAGGAGAAAGGGGAAGAAAAAAATAAAAATGGAGGAGGAGGGGAGGGTGGCAGTGAGAGATTGGATGGCGAACAGGAAGGGGGAGGGAGACAGATAGCGAGGCACATTTTTTTACATAATGCATGAACAAGGGGGCAGGGGTAGGATCAAATAAATAGGAGAAGTGGAGCCTTGATGATGTGGCATAAGTGCAACACAAAGGCCACCGGGAAGACTTATTCACTCTCCTTTTGTCTGAGTGCTCATCGTGACCCAGATGAAAGTTTTGATCCCATGCAAATTTGGGGAAACCGTGTTTTGCCCATATAACGCCATTTTCTGTTCATGACCCAGATGGGATTCTTCTAATAGTCATCAAGTGTTGAAGTCCAACTAGGGCACGTTCACGTTAAATGCCACAAGGAGGGGAACGAGGAGGGGGCACACACTCACAACAGTGCCATTGTCTTGGTGTCTTGTGATAGGTCAAACCGGCTCGCATGTACATGCAGGCCGCCGTTCACACGCATTCGCTGGGCCCAATTTACAGCCCGGGTTCCGCAGGCGCGCTCACGCACGCACGATTTCAGGAGTTCATCGTAGAGAGCAATAAATAAATAGACAAAAAAAGAAACGCAACAAGAGCAGGCTCCTCCGCGTGTATGGTGTAAAAAATCAAATTACATTGAACTACAGTATCACTATTTAAGTGTTGTTTAATTTTCACTCATCGAACAAGAGTGGGTTAAAAGTGGTTAAAAAAAACACGCACACATATACATTCACAGACAGCCGACCAAACTGCCACTTGGCGTCAAACTGCCTTCAAACCGCTAGCCGAAGAGCTCGCTAAAACGTCAAGTAAACTTGCTCATTTGCTTATAAATGCCACAAAAAGAGGAGAGTAGTTGTGTGTGGCGTCAAAGTCGGCTGTCCTCATAGCGCCACCGTCTAACCAGAGCCACTTGGTGTGTCCCCCCCTACCCCCCACCCCCCAGCTAAGGTAGCCAGCTCGCGGCTAAAACGTCGGGCTAACTACGGCTACTAAAAGTTGAACAACACGCGATAAAAAAGGTGGCCAAGGCGAAAAAGCTTTCCCGTAGTGGCCGACATCGTTCGTCGGCGGTGGCTCGGAGGGGTTATAGGGGGGGGCTTTGTTATTTCATCGCATCCCGGCGACGTCGCCCCCGCCGGTAGCCGGTCGCAGTGGTCCGATCGATGTGGAATTGAACAAAGAGGATCAATTTCTGATCAGCGAGAGGAGCCACTTTCATCAATGCGAGGGGGAGCTCTCCGGGCTCTGTTCCCCCTCCGTAAACCTGCGACCGAAGCGGCGGCGGAACAAAAACATACACTAAACCCAGCCGGGAGAGAAGTGCGAGCCACTCGCAGAACGGCAGCCGAGCGAATCAAAAGACAGCGTCCACTGACCTGTAGTTGTTGTAAGTCAAAGCGCTTCCAATATTGAAACATCGATCCTGCATTGGCCGCCATCTTGAGACATATTGAGACAGGAATGAGATGCTGATAGAGCGCGCGGGGGTTGGAGTTCAGTGGAGGGGAGCGGGCGCCGGCAAGACCTGGAGTGGATTTCCTCCTTGCCTTGCATGGAATTGGGGCTTCTTATGGAACGGAGTCACGCAGCGGGATTGTCGCTTTAATAACGCCATTATAATTGCTTAAATAGCATTTTATCAATACGCGAAATTAACAGGTAAATACTAAAGAGGCGTTATATTACCTCCTCTTTTTTACTGAATCAAATTAGCTTACACCATGGTCGTTATATTGTGTATACTGTATATTATTTATGATCAGAACGTTTAACTAAAAATAAAAAAAATGTCAATTTCTGGAGAAATTGGGCAGGAATGCTGGAAGACTGAATGAAAAAAAACGTGGAAGCATGTGGTACGACATGGAGTACGATGGAGTGGTGTGAAATATATTGGTGACAGAAAAAATAAGTACAATGTGTTGGTGGAAAAATGTGAAATGATATTCAAATAAATAAAATGATACTGGAAGACGTGGAATGATATTGGTAAAAAATGTGAAATTGTTGACAAATCTGGAATGATATGGAATGTGATTGAAAGATATGACATTATACTAAATGATATGGAAAGATTGGATGTTGTGGAATGACATTGGAGAAAATGTGGAATATGGTGGTGGCAAATGTGGATTATTGTTTTTTTTTTTTTTTAATGTGCTAATTTCCGGAGTGTTAAAAATAATTCCCAATGTGAATTGAATGAGCTGAACATTTCTTGATTTTGAATGGGAATTATGTGAATCTGTTATGTTCAATGTGTCATTGAATGAATTGGTGTGTACATTGCCTGTTAAGAATGACGACTATTACAGCTGTACTGAGAGGCCAAGAGAGAAGCTGAGCTATATGTCTGTTTTACACTGGCCGCCAGTGGCCAATGCACCCACAACAGGAATCCTTTTAATTTTATTTTGAATGCATGCCTTTGCTATTGTAAAGAACCATATTTTAAATATTTTAGAGGGCTATTTTTCCTCATAGCACATTCCTTTTTTTTTTGGGGCGGGGGGGTGTTGCTGGAATGGATTAGTGGGATCTCCATTCATTTCAACGAGGAAAGATGATTTGCGATTCCAGTCTTTTGAGTTAGGAGCAAATTAAATTAATATTTCAAGGCATCATTGTATTAGCTGTTTGTAGCAGGGACTCCTAAATCAAAAAGTAGATAGGCAGTCAGATGGATAACTAGATAAGTGTAAGGCATATAATTGACAGTGCTATATTACGACACAACGATGAATTATGATATATCCAATATGTACAGTCTGTGAAACTGTTGATGTGCATATTATAAGGCCAAATCCCCCATGGCCCTCTTCATTTTCACTTGTCTCTTTTTGTGAAAGAGTCGCTAGAGGGGCGGAAAAGTCCCTAAATTACAGCCAAATTGTTAGCAGCATCGCAGACATAAGTTGTAGCTCTTGCTAGCTTGTACTGTCCGCATGCAAGCCCATTAAAATAAAAAGCACCACGTACTGTATGTTTATTTTATTGGCATGAACACCACCAAGGCCAGCCGGAGACTGTGGACGTGCCAAATGTGGCCCTAGGCCGTATCTTTCCAGGACCTGCTGTAGATAGAGAGCTAGGCAAGTAGATAGCTACTGTAGATAAATAGAGAGATAAACACGGGGTCTCTGTGGATTTTTTTTTTTCCTTAGGAACTTTCCTTTCCGTTCCTATCCGAGCGAGATGACCCGTGACTAAGTACTTGGTGGAAAGAATTCTAAAAATGCTGAAGAAAGGTGCCTGGATGCAACCTTTAACCTCCCTTTAGCATAGGTTACTCCTGACTAACCTTTACAAAAGAAAAGGAGATATGTTCACCACCATATTTCTTTACTTTGGCGACAGGCCACCGACGAACTTCACCAACTGCAGGCAAATAAGTTGAAAAGACACATGTCAGCAATACGCACCGTGGAGTCCAATTCATCTCACGTTGACCAGAAGACATTTTCCACAAAGGTGAAGTAAAAGTTCGTCCATTACTTTCCAAAGAGGCTCATTCTAAATCATTAGTGACTCTAAACAGATCCCAATGTGCTGTATCAGAATGATCTAATTTCACTTAATTTGGAAATGAGTGATTCATTGCAAATATATATTTGTTCATCTCTCTATGCCAGTAATATAAAGCGGCAGACAGAACAATGATTTCACAATCAATGTGTCACTTGTGAGGAAATTGGGACGAGATCATCATTAATTCGGCATGAATACTTTTCATTTGGTAGTGTCCCACGGGATTGTTCTAATTAAAATGAATGTGTAGGCCTAATAAATGATGAGAAATACCATCATATAGATAGATAGATAGATAGATAGATAGATAGATAGATAGATAGATAGATAGATAGATAGATAGATAGATAGATAGGAGCGTGAGGGACACGCCAGTGTGTATATTATGGTGTTGCTGCCGTCTATGTGACCTTGCGCTACACAGTTGACCCCCGGCTGCTCCCGACGCATCACTCCAGCTGACCATGCCTTCACTGTGTGCTATGTATGCACGGTTTCGTGTCAAAGGAGCCTCATTGTATGCCTTGAAAACACCTTTTTTCCTCTGAGGCCAATTTTATTAAAAAGTTTTTTTATTTGTTTGTTTGTTTTTTTTTTTAAATAGAATTCCATAGCAGCTCAGATTAAATGCTCTCGCAGTCCGGTGTGCTGTAAGGTCTGCCTGAGTGAAATTAGTGCACTTTTTTTTTTCCATAAGCCACATAGACTTCGCAGTCTTGCTATCGGCTCCATCTGCAACAAAAATACACTCCTGGAGATTTATTTTTGTTTCCCCAATAGCGATTGTGCTTCACTTGCCCCTGTTAAAAAATACCATACGGAATGTGGCATAAATAATGCCCCTCTTTCACTGCACCTTTTGGGGTTTGTAGCCGTTTATGACCCCTTCTGTATGAATGAATGGTGCTCATTGCTCCAATAAGTGAAGCAGCCCATGATAGCTTTGCCTCATTTTATACATCGACATCATTTACCTTCATTTTTCCCCCCATTGACCCACCATCAGAATAGCTATTAACAGTATGTAAAAAGACCACCCCATTAAAAAGAACCACCCAAATTAGAATTAAAGGAACAAGTAGTGAAAGGACGACTCACTCCCCCTTTTTTCAACTCAACTTTATTTAAAGAGCAGTTTAAAAAGAAACACAGCTGCATACAAAGGGCTGTACATAAAGTAAAAATCAGACATGCATACCAAAAGAAAGAGAGTCAAAACCATACATTAATAACATAAAAACACAATAAAATATTAAAACAATGCCGAATCTCGCGCATGTTTTCATGGCAAGTCCTCACAATGACCATCAAACTCTGACGCCATGCTACGCTCATATTAGTTGACATGGGCAAAAAATAAATAAATACAAAATTTTTCATTTGTCTTTGATACCTGCTTCCAATTGGGGCTCACTGGGGTCAGTTTCATCATTGGACTATGTCAGAGTTCGAACCTGAGAATTCTATAATCGTTGCTTCGAACCAAAATGTCAGTCTGCCTCTGTCATTTCAAGCGTGGGTCCTTGAAACTTGTTCGGGCCTTCTGTTAAGATCGACATGCCCACCCAATTTGGTGTCGATCGACGAAACTGGTGTCAGGAGGTCCATTTTATTTTGTCTAACTTTACAGAGATCTTTCTCATGGAATTTGCCCTCAAAATGGCTGCTTCAAACCCAAATGACTGATTCCTCTACTATTTTTGCCACCTTTTTTGAGACCTTTCCGTATGTTCTGTGACATGTAAACCCAAGTTGGCGTCAATCGGGGTCACAGTATTTTTATTTTTTTTCCCACCAACTTTCCAGGGCTTACGGAATGAGTTTTAGGGGGGTCGTGTTGGCTTGTAAGAAGTTTGCAAGAAGCTCCCTAAAAGGGTGATTCTTATCATCAGGAGGTGAACAATTGCAAGAAGGCCTAATAATAAAATGGCAAGAGTAGGAGCATGGATACCGTGTCTTTTCAGCCACACGATAATGTGATCTTTACCGAAGAATTGCACAGCTGGCAAACATAGTCGTTCAAGTCCAATATGTTGTGTGCCAACTGAAAAATATTTTCCTCGTTGGAGTTATTGCGCGAGCCTGCATGACTTATGATGCGACCTATCATCAAGTCAAACTTGAAATTCAGGTCAGGCCTAATGCAAGTACAGTAGTCGATTCCTAATCTTCAGTGAGAACGTGTGGTTATGTGATTCAGTTACAGTTGCTTAAGACATATTAAAAAGAGCCTTGCTCTAAAAATATTAGGACACAATGTTTAGGGAAAAAAAAACAACCTGTGATCATCCAATAAGTAAGATCTCATAGAACTTGAAGGACATTTTTCCAAAAGGTGGAACCTTTTGAAAACGATCAGTGGTCACTGTAGCCTCCACCCACATTCCAAAACATGACACATCAAAGAAAGGTCAGAGCAGGGATTCAAACCCCAAAATTGTTAGACGGACATGCAATTCACTTGTCCACTGTTCTCACCGCGACTAACATTTTTACCACTGCACTCCTTTTCCACAAACAGTCGCTGCACCTCCACAAAGAGCGCTTCGTCGGGCTCCTACCGGTTTGCTTTGAAGCAGCAGGGGGCGTGCACTCATGTTGAAACAAGTCTGGCTCAGTGTTATCAACCCAACTACAAATTATTATAAACCCACAACACGCTAAACACGTCTGGCACCGACACCAGCCAACGACGGCAATGCCAGTGCGAACGTTTAAGTACAATTTACTTCACTCCATTTTGACACGCTTCCTGTTCAAACTGCATTGATTTGACAGCTTTACTGGTGACCCGAGACTAGTTTACTCGGTGGATACTATAACATATTTGAAGTGGACACAGCCAAAGGTAAAAAGGGGTGGCTTTACCGCCTGGAGTTTTACAGCACAGCATGCAGGCGGCAGATCACATTTCAGTTGTTATGAGGGGGGAGTTTTCCCACTTGGTTCCAATTTGTGATTTTTCACTTATTTATCGCCAGTTTACCTTTATTTAACCATGAGACTAAAACTCATTCTTCATCTACGCGAAAGTACAGACTGGCGGTCGAAGACGATAAGGCAATCAATCAGCTTACAAATGCATCAAGTCTCAAAGCAACAATACAAATGAAAAAAATATATCGGGAAGCATTTCGGGTGTTTTTTTTTTTTTTTTAACTTCCAAATAGTTTTTAAAATACCTTGAAAGTGGTCAGTGAGAGCAGCGCGTAAATTTTCAGGTCTACTTTTTTTTTTATGATGGTACATTGAAAGGTAATAAACAGTTTCCCCCTTGCACTTTTATATTGATGTTTAGCAGTCAAGTTATTTTTACATTCTTGGGTAGGTGCCATTACACTCAAATACTGGAATACTTCTTGTCCGGTAACTTTAGACAAGACGCAGGTATAATTCCTAACAAATGAAAAGCATTCATCAACCAATGTTGTATTGTAATTGACCAACATGAGTGCAATTAATCCCCCCACAATTTTCACACCACTATTTCTGGCAACAATGCATGCGCATGTGCAATGAAAAGTCAAATGGATTCCGACATCATTTTATGAATGAAAATAATGCAACATTTTAATAACAGAGTAAATGATGTCAATGCAAAGTATGAGGACTGTTCTAAGATGCAGGGAGATTTCATTTTTTGGCACTATGTTTGTGACATATAACTTTCAGAATAATAGGATAAAGAATGATAAGGAACTTTCCACACCCGTTATCTTGTCTTGTTGAAATTAGCCCATTTGAATTTTACCGATACATCTCTGGTCCAATGGCAAGTGTGGATTTCATTCCCTTGGTGGAGCTCTGGGGCATTGAAAGGGCTGGACCAGCGCCTACCCATAAAAACTAAAAAAAAAAAAAAAAAAAAAAAGACAAATCTATCATGGAGGCAGTACTTCCTGTACAGCGCTGTGTGTACGCAGGACACGGACACAACACTCACCGCTAACGCGGTGTCGTCAATTTCGCTGAGCAATCAACTTTGTGCCGCTTATCAGAAACTAACACTGTTTGGCTGACGCTAAACTGTGCATCCAACTTACTTTACCTTCTGCCTTTGTCACAATAGCAGCGGTGTCACACCTGTGGGGCTGATGAGGGTGTTTTTGCATTGTCACTCGAAATGGCGCTGGATCGTCACCCATCCCAACTGTCCATGGGCAGAGAAACTTGGTGTGCGGGGCAGTCATGTAAATTTGTGCTCCACCGTTAAGTAACAGCGGAGAAGGGGACGGTAACAGACACGTTTTCAGAAACACGTAAATAAAAGATTTACGTTACAAATGTTAGCATTGCTTGGAATGTTCAAGATATCGAATATATCTTATCAGCGTTGCAAGTACTGCACAAGTAGTTCACTCCCCCCCTCTTCCTGGTGCTCACTGGCCATGCCTGCGAGGTGCTTGTAAAGGGGCCTCGTGTGGCCGCGTTAGAGACGGATGTGTGGCCCTTGGGGGCCCACGGGTGGAGCGCAACACTGATCACGCCAGACAGGCCGGCACGGCTGCATAAGATCATCAGCGCCCGCCAGCGTAGTGAATCGCCTCTGCGGCACTTTCACACAACCCCTGACCTCCGGTGTGACCTCTGGGGTCATGATTAAGGTCGTGGGTCAGCGAGGGTCTCTGTAACCCCCCCCCGTAGCCCCGCCGTTACTTGCCCGTCTTCATCGCTTTCGCGGTCGCTCAGACTCCCACACCAGGCGCGACCAATTGAGACATCCTGTCCCCCGAGAACGCGAAAAGAGAAAATCAATAGGGAAGATGAGTGATGACCTGGGGGTCCCGTCGTAAAAGACTACCGTGCTCTCTGTGGACTACTTGAGTCCTGCAAGTCACTTTTACGCCGCGGGAAAAAGCTATCACCTTACTGTATTTTTTTTCGTAGCTCACTGTCCCCGTGGCCCTCAACAGTGATGCTGGTAATGGGTTAATAATAACTTATGTGTTACTTAATAATGGCTGCTATTTTGAGTAACTGGTAATCTAACGCTTTACGATATCTATGTAGTAGCAGAGGTGTGGCGGCCATCGGAAATTTGGGGAGTTTCCCAAACGGCCGGTCAACTCCTGTTGATCAAATCGAGTAATCACTAAAATAAGCTACTTTTAAAATCAAGTACCAATACCAGTGTCGAGGCCATTTGTTACCAGGCTGCAGAGAAAGATAAGTTTTTGGTGGTGTTTTTTAGTTTTATTTTATTTTTTAAAGAGGATATTTGTCCTGATTGGGAATGTAGCTTGGATAACCTGTTATGTTCTGACGCACTAGCTTTATGACGCTAATAGCGAAAACTACGAAAGAAGTGACACACACCGAAATTGTGTCATCCCATAAAAATACCACAAGATGGCACACCCTTTTCTATCACACAAAGCTACGGCCTGACGAACTGAAGCTCCTCCAATCAGTTCAACATTTATGCTTGACGCCAAGGTGCTTGACACCAAGACGCTGAGGCACATTTTTATGAGACATGATGCGTTTTTCACTGAGCAACGAAGGATAGCAAAGCTGGGGTGGTTGATCATTGCCAAAAACCTCTGAAAACATCCCCGATCTCTTCATAATCATCCGTTTCTTATTTTTTGTGGCCATGTGCTTCTTCCTTGACAATCATGCCATGTTTTTGTGGTTCAATTTAAAAATAAAGAAACAAACAAACAAAACAAAAAAAACAAGACAGAACAGTACATGAATGTGGGGTTGCAAAATCCAAAACAGGGTCACGGTTTTTCTGTTGAAGCGCGTCGTGATAAAGTTTTGACAAACAGGAAGTGGCCGTTGACATTGCAGGCGAGCTTCAAACGACGAAAAAAATAGACGAACGTGCTACTGGTGCAACTTGACTTACTGCCCGTTTCCTGCAACAATAGCGGATTCTGAAACTCTGAAAGGAGACCGCACAACGCCGTCCCACGTCACTCCCAGACCACGCTAACCTTGGCTGCTTCTGCGGCGAGACATACATGTGTTAATAATACTGGGGAGCAGACTGCTGTTGTTTCTCGCCAGCCCCAGATAAACATCAGATGAAGAATCATCTGAAAATAGAATGGTTCTGCTGAAAGGGGAGGGGGGAATAAATAATGCAAAAAGAATACAAAACCTCTTACGGGTTTAGCTGATCTCAGACACAGCAGACATGCACAGACACGCACAGTTGTTCTGATTTTTTTTGTTTTTTTTTTTAAACCCCACACTGAGTAAAAGTGAATGGATGTCACAGGAAGGAGGACCCAGAGGAGTCGCACATGCTCTTTGCTTCATCTCCTCCCACCGCTCCATGTTTTACGCTTCTATCCAGGATTCATGACAAACTTAAAGGGGAGGGAACGGGATTGGAGATGGTGGGGGAAGGTGGAGGGTGATGTCCAAAGACACACACAGCGTGCTTTTTCCTGCCAGATTTGGGAGCTTCCAAACGCAGATGTTTTGGCATTTTCACACCATCAGTACAACAACCTCACATGTGGAACTACTTTTTCTTTCTGGCCTCTTAATTCAAACCAAGTTTTTATGTTTGGATTTGTTTTCCAGAACTGAATAAAACATCGCACATTTCAAAGTGTGGCGGCAAAACATGCCTAATTCAAAGCTCAGAATATTTATTTATTGGCAAAATTAATAATGCATGGTTTCCCTACCCCCCACCCCCAATATAATCCCACAGTGTCACTTCACTGAAAAACTGCACCAGGTTGGTGGCTCATTGAGGCCAAGTCGGAGAAATCCGTCCACAGCACAGCTTTGTGTATGGAGACACCCAGTGGTAGACAAACTGTACTATTAGAGGACAAGCCATTCGCGATTAAGGTCATTTTTAATGTTTCAGAAAGAGTCGATTTTTTTAAACAAATATATGCACAAGTGTTTTTTTTTTTTGAAAGTCAATATTAAATATATAAAATTATAGTAAATGTATTTTTTTAAAAGCTTGGAAATAAATACACATGTGAATGTATGATGTTTTAAAATGTTATAAGTATATAATGCGAAATATGTTTTTAAAACATTCAATGTTTATAAAGACATTAGTAAAATATGCAAGTTTTATATCCTACATATGGACTACACATACATAACTTTGCATCTGTTGATTCCAGATTTGCAATGATTGCTGTGAATCTGAACATTTATTATGAGGGTAATGATAATATAATAACTCTATTCGGTGGATCTTTATTTTTGTGCTCAATTTCCGTGATTCTTAACATCAACATTAGGGCTGCCCAAATACAGTATTGGAAAAAGATACGGTATTGTGATACGTGGATTGAATGTTAGAATTTCTTAATAGTGCGATATTTAACATGTACCTGAAGAAGTGACATTTTTATTATTTTAATGCTGCAAAATAAGCAGGCTCAATATGTTCTAATCTAATTAATTGTAATAACATTTTTTTGTGATTTTGTGTTAGTTCTAGTGGTGTTCTCCTACTGGATGGCGGTGCACATTTCACAGTGCATCTGATTGGGCAAAGTCAGATAAAACCAGACAATGCCATGAAACTATTAATTCTAGGGCTGCCACTCTTGATTATTTTTGGAATTGATCATTCTACTAATTATTCCACCGATTAATCAAAAAAAGGCTAACATTTTTTTGCATTATAGTGTATTGCACTTTTTTTTTCCTGATTACTGTTCATTAACCAATTATTGTTGTTTATTTGGAATTGTTTAGTGATGGAAAAAATAACTAATCAACAATTAAGCAATGTCAGATGAGAGGGATTGACGTACTCGCCAACCTTTTCTAAAATGATTCAGTTACTGGTTAGGTCAGTAGTTTCTCAAAAAAAAATCATCTGTTTGCAAATGCCTTATATTGATTAATCACAAACGATAATCAGTGTGCTTTCATGAAGGACGATAGAAATCAGAGAATAAGTACCGTTAAGAGACTTTGGGGCACAGTGGGGGTGGCGTCCCTCCTGTACACTGTAACTATTCGAACCTGATCTTTGCGTAAACTCAAAGGTACAATCTAAGTGTACCTGATAAACGTGTCATAAAAAGTTACTTATTTCCTGAGCTGCCGTGGAGATGTTTACTCAGTTTCCAAGTGCCAGGGAGGCCGTGTGGACGTCACAGAAGGCTCATTGACAGGCACCAGGAACCCGCCAGCGCCCTGCCACGTCCAAGTGTCGGCGTCTCGATTGGACCAATGCGAGCCGGATTAAAGCTTTTCGAGGCTTAAGGCTGCCATGAAGACTCCAAGGTGAGCTGGTGATCGGGGGTGAAGGGCACCTATGGGAGTTTGGGCTCGACGGACCCGCGCATGCTCCAAGAGGCGCCCCGATTCGTGCAAATGTGATTGCCACTTCCTTACCGCGGGCCTAGTGGCTGCCGCCTTCCTCGTCCTCCTGGGATTTTCTTTGCCCCACTTACCGGAGCCGCTCGCGCTGGAGCCGGCAACGACAGCTCCCGAGGTGACGCTCTTGATTTGGACTCATCCGTTCGGGCGGAAGCGGCCACTTCCGGATTGTTTGGCACGCTACGGCGTTGACGGCTGCGTGCTGACTGACGACCGGTTCGAGTACGCGCGCGCCGACGGCGTGCTCGTGCACCACCGCGATGTCGCCGCGGGAACCGCCGAGCTGCCGCCGGAAGTGGGCCGGCCGTCGGGGCAGAAGTGGATATGGCTGAACTATGAGTCACCCTCGCACACGCCAGACCTGTGGCGCCTGGAGGGCCGCTTCAATCTCACCATGACCTACCGCGCCGACTCTGACATCTTCCTCCCATACGGCTACCTGGTCCACAAGCACGGCGGCGGGCAGCCACTCTCAGAACCTTCGAGAACTTCTCGTCCTGGATTGGTAGCGTGGGTGGTGAGCAACTGGGTGGATTCGCAGGCCCGCGTGGCCTTCTACTACCAGCTCAGCCAATACATCCAGGTGGACGTGTTTGGCCGAGCTGGACACAGCATTCCGGAAGGCCTCGGAAGCGTGGTGCGTCTGGTAAAGCACTACCACTTCTATTTAGCCCTGGAGAACTCGCAACACACAGATTATATCACAGAGAAGCTGTGGAACGCTGTACTGGCGGGAGCCGTGCCCGTGGTCCTGGGTCCTACCCGGAAGAATTACGAGCGCTTCCTGCCGCCTGAGGCCTTCATCCACGTGGATGACTTCCCCTCGGTCAAAGCTCTGGCTCTGTACCTGCTGGCGCTCAGGCGGGACCCGGCACGGTTGCTGGGGCACCTGCGCTGGAGAACGGGCTTTGGACTGCGCCAGCCCGCCTTCTGGGGAGAACACTACTGCACCGCCTGCAGGGCACTAAGGAAGAACATAGGACGCACCCACGTGGTCCGGGACTTGACTCGATGGTTTGAGTCCTGAGGAGTGGACTGCTAGCATACAGTAAACAAAACCCCCCCGCTACTTTCAGGGGACTGGGATAGAGCCCTGCAGCCAATTTGGAAAAACTACCAGTCATTGACACAGTTCTAATTGTAAACTATAATTGTACCACAAACTGAACTCACAACACTTCAACATAATTTCAAACTCATCTTGGTACTTTACCCTTAAAAATAAATTGCAGTCGATTTGAATTTGAAATAATGCAGTCCGTTATTAGTAATACCTGGAACCTTGATCAGCAGCCCTTATGTATACCCACCCCCATTTGTAGTTGAGTAAATAAACACCCAAGGCCACTATTTGAGGAAATGTGGTGATTACATTACACACAATGTTTAAAGGCGAACAACAATTTCCTGTCATGGAGGTTATTAACAGATGTCTTAATAAGCCTCATCAGAGACAACAAACATACAAGCGCAGTTATGTATTATTGTCATCCTGTATACTGTCGTCGGGCCTCCCTCGCTATCCTTTCATCTGTGCTTTTTGCCCATACGTCTCCCAACCCCCCCACCAATCAAACCCCCACCCCCTTCCCCTTCCCTTTCTTCTTGTTTTTCCTGTCTATTGAACAGAGACATGTTGATATGAGGCCCTGCTTGCCCGGCCACAAGGGAGCAAGTCTCTGGTGCCTTTTGATCAGCTGCAAGATCAGACATGTCGCCCCACCCCTCCTGCCCCCATGTACACTCCAGCGACTGATCATGCAGTATAATGGGCAGCCGCGGACGACCCCGAAAGATGCACGCCCACGCCCGTTCCCGATACAAAGCCAATCGAAGCGGCCTGTTGTTTACCTCTGCTCGCACACTGCGTTCGCTTGTTTGCCGGACGCTAGGGACGGTGAGCGCGTGTGACGATGTGTATGTGTGCGATTTCCCCCTTTCTTGCCCTTTTTTGTTGCCTTTGACAGTAAGATGGATGATCCTAATCACACAGGAGCCATCAGCGAGACAGAGTGGAAGGTCCATGGGCCGGCGAGACACAGTCATGGGAAACCAACCGTCAGATTGCTGCGCGGCACGCTTTTATTTGTCGCCTTTGTGCCTATGCATGGGATTTACTTGCTTTTGGTACGCGTGGACAAGAATATGAAAACTCCTGTTGCGGTGGCCATGTTTGGATCATGATTTCGTGTTGAAATGAATGGGAATGCCATTAATTCATTCCAGCCTCCTCCCAAAAACCAACCAAAAAAATTGTACCGTGTTTTAATTAGGAAAATATCACTCTATATTTCTTCATAAAATAAGAACACAATTAAGTTGAATAAAAAGAATTACGAATGGTTGTGCATTATGATTAATTCATCGCAACTTTTACCTGTGTGTGAGTTCGCCACCGGGAGGCAGTACAAGACTGTCATGAAGTCATAAACGAAGAAGACTTTCAAAACTACTGTGAGTGACCGCAGTATATTTAGGGTCCAATCGATTTCCAGCAGCTCCTATATTTTGTTGTTCTACTTCTTATATTTAGGGTCCAATCGATAAATTGGCCAGACAATTTAATCAGCTGATGTCAGCTCTTTAAAAATCTGCCAATTTTTTTAACCTATTTTATTTTTTTACATTAACCCATCACAATATAAGACAAAAAATGACATTCAAACAATGCAAACAAACAAACAAAATTGCCCAAAAAAAAAAAATCATTTGATTTTACTATGTTTTGAAGTTCAACAAATATGCAAGGACAAAGTATTGTAAAACAGTCAAATGTTTTGCAGGTTATTCATATCTTTGTTGTTGTAAGCTGTAATGACCCCAAAATTGTCTTGTTTATATATATTTAGAATTAATCAGGTGAGTCATCAATCAGCAGAATTTTATTCTGCCAAATATCGGAATAGGCATTACCCCGCCCCCCACCCCTCCCCCGCCCCAAAGTCATTTTCTGCAGAGGATAAAGAAAATAAATAGCAGAAAGCCTCTTTTTGAAGAATTGTTCATTTTCTTCCAAACTTGATATGAAGTACCGTAAGTTGAATTCACTGCTCATACAGCGCTCGTTCGTCCGAATTTTTTCTTGGAAGTAAAAAAAAAAAAAAATCATGCAAACGACTTGTAAGTTGAGTCACTCATATCTCAAGGCACCACTGTGTTATTCCACCCGTGAGCCGTAGAGCGGACATGTTTATGTGGGAGTGCTCCATAAGCGTACCGCAAGTCAATATGTCTGCCGACGGGATGCTTTCATCTGCCGGTCCCACTTTAAACTCCCCAGTCGGCGGATGTTTTTAGGAGAAACATCTGTTGCCGTACAAATGAGATTAGAGGGTCTCCAGCCCGTGGGGGTCATATGAACAGCACGGTTAGTCAAAAAAAAAAAAAAAGGGGGTTGGGGGGTGAAAGGAGGCATGGATTTAAATCTACTGAAAATGCTTTAGAATTGAGTATTCATCTCAGCACACCATCACCCTCTTTAACAGTATTTCCCCCCCACCACCACCTCTGAATCTCATATTGATAAATTCAATCTTTCACCTTGTTGCTTGGCAACGACTCACCTCAGCTCCTCGAAAGTTGTCAGCTGCCGAAAAGGTAATATTCAATCCTGCAGGAGAAGAGGAATTGAAATGGACTGCAGTTAAGCGACAGAGGAGATGTGAATACACACACACACAACCAGTCATACCTGCTAGTGTCTGTGCATCAGCGTGGAGCCAAGTCACACTCGTACTCTCACACCTTCTGGGTCAAATATGCTGAGATTCATCTGATCTAGGTCACTTCATAGCAAAATGTAAGGAAGCCTTGTTGGCTTACTAATAATATTTGTAATGCACAAGCAAAGAAAAGGAAAGTTACACTATTTATGGAGGGCGATGTTGACAATCTGAAAAAATGTGAACATTTTGTGTTGTGTCCATTGCAAAGTCAAAGTCAGCGAGTGATTGAGTGATTTCCCCCCTACGCCCCTCTCCAATCAGTTGGGCCCAACAATGTTAAACCTGTTCATTTTACGCAGTTATATTGAGCTACATTGCTATTTGTGTTTTTATCTTCAGGTATTTATTTTTGCTGGGGAGTTATTTTGGTTTGCTGGTGAGACTTTTGTCACATGGTTCGGTTTCAGCAATCAAATGGAGCCAGGTAGTCACATGTTAACATGACCCATTTATGTGAAACATGGCAGAAATGTATATTTACCTTCAAGATTGGTTACAGAAAACTGAATGAATGGACTTCGATAAAAAACAGCATCCGTCATGCATCATCAGCATTTGCCCCAAAAACAGTCCTCAATGCGTGCAGAGCAGTGAAGATAAAAATGTAAATTGGGAGAACTCACTTTTTTTAAAGGAATATATATTCCTTCATTCATTCATTTTCCGAACCGCTTGATCCTCACTAGGGTCGCGGGGGGGGGGGGGGGCTGGAGCCTATCCCAGCTGTATGAATATACTGTATATATATAAACACAATTAGCATGGTAAGCCGATTGTGCAATTTCACGTGTTAACAAATACGTTGGTTTAGGGTCATTTTTGCTGAGGTAGAATTTGCCTTAGTTTGGGTTATTTTAGATGAAAAAAAATAGTATGGTTTTAAAGTGATATTGTTGGACAGTATTTGAATTTGCGTTTCGTATTTTTTTTTAATTTCATGTACATGCGCTACTTTAAAAATAAATAAAATTACCAGTTACTCAACGCTCGATTAGTTCTATCTACTTTTCACAAATAATTATTTGAGCTGCTTTTGCAACCAAAATCTTTTTACGATGTAGCTAATTCTTCTTCTTCTTTGTATCTTTCAGTAGTCTGGATGCGCTGTGGTACCACGCTGCCTCTTAGAGGTCAAGGTTGGTACTACGACAGGAATTGTTACACGTGCTGTGTTGGTCACCTCGCCACATGCCGATTTCTTTTCCTCAACCTGGGGACTCTCACATTTCAAACGTGGGTTAAGTTTTTTTCAAGTTTTGTGTATTACGCTTAGGTAAGATAAAGAAGATAAAGAAGTGCAATCGTTTTTTTTTGTTTGTCTCGCCTGTCTTATATTAGTGAACATTTTGCATTCATTTTCAAAGATAAACAAACAGTAACAACTACTCAGGTTAATGAATTAGAAAAACAAACAGTGGAACCAAAATGTGTTCCATGAACGTGGAGGCCTGCAAGATGTTGCAGCTCCACAAATGGAGAGAGACAGCCAGTCATACCTGATATACTCTCACCACCACACAAACTGTATTGAACCTCTTTGAACTGCCGCATCTGGTTCTGCTCAAGGGTACCGTCCACAGTGGGCTTCCTTTGCTACCTCCTTCGGTTAGCAGCTACTAATCTTTTTTTTTTCCCTGATAGGATGAGGCAGCAGTCTATTTGAGGTAGGAGGGCGTTTATTCTCTGTGATCATCAGAGATCCACATGTTGAGGACAAAATTAAATCTGAAAGAAAATTTCAAGATGGAGCCAGACTTAACTAATCAATCACCAGCCCGGTTAGAAGAGTCAAGAAAAAAAAAACTCAAGTCAGAGTAAGATTTATTTATTTTTTTTATGGAAAGATGTAAACAGAAAAATGACAGCCCATTTAGTGTACAGGGTACATTCCATACACTGGACATTTTATTGGCTTAAATTCAGTGACTGAGATATTAATTTAACATGTATTATTGTGCGCATATATTGCAGTGGTTTAGAAATGTAGTGAGTGGGTGTTTCAAATATTTTGGTAAGTTCAATTATCGGTAACTCGGTGAGAAGTGCAACAAATTGTCAAACAATAAGATACATTACATCCATTAAAATTGCGGTAATATTGACCATGTTTGATCTTTGAAATAGCAGACTTCATTGCTTTAAAAAAAAAAAGGAGAGGATCACAAGCATACCTAATGTAGTGGCCTTGACACACACTTCTCATCACTGAAGCAGAGTGTGTATTTGTCATAATTGTGCCACATGTTATTGTCAAATAAAGTTCAAGTACATACACCTAAGCCCAAAATGAGTCCAAATTGGGCTACATTACTGTATTTCAATGAACTCCAAAAGACTGCATATTGGAATGCATTGAGAAATAATACAAATCATTTTGGATATTTTTTGTCACAATGTGAAACAGAAATAGGATTCCACTTTACACGATGTCCCCACTTTCCTGTGTCATTTCCACATGGTCAGAGCATAAAAATGCACTTTAACTGAAAATATGATTCACACGTGAACACATATTGCTCTTTTCACTGGACGTAGCATGTCATCTAAGTTTATTATGTGAGGGACTTGAGATAGCAATGCGGCCGGCCTCTGAGGCGTTTACGAAGATGTAATGCTGTCAGGTTGTGAAAGAAGAAAAGAAGTTGGGAAAAAAAAATTACTTCCCAGATGTGCGTTCTCCAGATGTAGACTCCAAAAAGCAAACTTGTCATTTTAAGCAGACGCTGCTGGCAGCCTCTCATGTCTTACCTCGGCCTTAACGATGCAGAGAAGAAAGTTAAAAAGAAAAAAAGAAAGAAATTTGCTTGACAAGCCGGTACAAGATGAATGGCGAGGATGCTGCGAGAGAATGTTCGACACTAAACAGTACGTTTTTGGGCCCCGGCTCTTAGGAAACTCTCCTATCGCAGCCTGGGGAACTTTGCCAGCGCAAGCCAGCGAAACTGATGTGTTTACTAGGCCGTCTTTTATCTGTGGAAAGAAAGAAGCCAAGACCCTCATAACACTTTATGGGCTTATATTTCACCGTCTGACACAATGTAAGCGCTGCTACTACACATGTGTAGACTGAAATCCTGCTGCAGCCGCGCCAAAAAAGGAACTATGAAGTATTATATTGAACTCACTCAGATATTTATGGCGATAAAAAGGCAATAAAAATGTGAGGAGAAAAATAAAATGAAATATCCAGCCAAAAATATACACTGTGATTGCCTTAAACAGGAGATGGTTGTTGTATCCCTGCCGGTGTGGGTTTGGGACCACTTTGGCGGCGTTTAGTTTTTCTCAGTGTAGAGGACTGGGGGTCCTTAACCACACCATAACCAGATCCCTCTGGGATTCCTGTGCGGAGACAAGGACGCCTCAGTCACACCGGATGCTTTGATATTACGATAAGAGACAAATAACCCATTTTAAAAAGCCACAATAAAAAACACATACTAAATACCAACATAATAACAACAACTACCGGTACATTAAATAAATCAAATATAAAATTAAGAGCCTGCACAAAGAGTTTGCGTTGTGCAGGGTCCCTCTGGTGGTGTGTGAAAGAATTACTGAATTAAAAAAAACTGTCAATCATGTTACATTGGCCTTTTTTTTCATCCAGTACAATACATTACATATAGTTCAGCTGTATTTGAAATTTAAGTACAATGCATTTTCATGTAAAATTGACTCCAGCATGTTTGCGGTTCGGCATTTACAAATTCAGCTGTTTGTGGGACCTCCCGCTTTTTTTTTTCTTTCTTGGATCCTGGTTTTCGTTTATTGAAATAAGCGCGTGTTCACGTTCCATTGCACAAATACCAGTTGACTCTCGAATGTCAATTTTCTGCTAAATGAAGGGAAAATAAATTGTGAGTTGTTGGCTTCGAGCTCACCATGTATGCCGATCATGTGCTCCAGGATCAGGACCCGCTCGGCCAGGATCTTCAAAGCCTCCCTGAGTTGTGGGATCGCGTCAGGCTTGAATTCAGAATGTCAAAATTAACAGGGGAGTGTGTTCCACACAAGTCTTTTCTCATATCGTGCATTTATTCTTGCAACAGTAGGACTTAATTGTTGTAAAAATACTAGCAGTACCGGTACTTTTTTAAAAAATGTAATGGTAAGAAAAATAATTCCAGTATTCTTGTAGATTAATTTTTGCAACGTCAAATGGTCTTTTTATCACCTTTGTCATGTAATATATTCAAGTTCTAAATCACTGGTGTCAAACTCAAGGCCCGGGGGCCAGATCTGGCCTGCCACCTCATTTTATGTGGCACGCGAAAGCAAATCAAACATGCTAACTTCCATGATGCTCGCGAAAATCTCTACCGAAATTTAAAATTCTCATAGGTAATAAATAAGACATATTGTAACCATTTTCTTGTCACCAAACCCCTCATTACAGTAACTTAAACAACAGTTGAATAAATTGTTATCATTGACTTTTTTTTTATTTTTTTATTTGGTTTCAGTCATAGCGGCCCTCCAAGGGAAACGGTAACTAAAATGTGACCCACGACAAAAATGAGTTTGACACCCCTGTTCTAAATAATACAATAATTTTAATTTGGTGTATTGCAGCTTTTAAAATACTAACTTTTCTTGTACAGGTATGATTGTACATTGTGTAATGTGATTCATATTGTTCTAGGTCAGGACAACTAATGTATAAATCTGTCCTTGATTTTTTTTTTTTTTATCCACACAATATTGAAATTTCATTCTGGTAAAATGGTGACTATTTTAGAGTCGTTACTCTACTATTTTGTCAAAAGTGTAAATACACTTGGATGTACAGTTGTAAATGTAAGTAGAGTAGGAAATGCTTCTTACGTCATTGAAGCTTTCACCTGGCTCTCCTTTGAGCCCCGGTCGTCCCTGTAAAAGAACGACACAATCATCTTGTCATGTCTTTATTGTTTTTGCTTCATATAACGCTGAAAGTGTATACTCACAGCTTGGCCCGGCTCGCCTGTTCCTCCAGGAGGCCCCTGGAGGATGGAGGAATAAAGAAAAAGAGAGCAGATATTTTAGCACCCGTGTTCTTATACACTCGTCCTGGTCTTCAGCAGACCTCCGGTCTTAAATCACTGCACTGGGATCAGCTTTAAAGCTAGAGGCCCACAAGAGAGGGGAGCGGAGTGGCCTTGGACAAAGAGGGGCCCGAGGAGGGGTCGGGGGGGTGGATTAGTCACGGACTGGAGCGAGCCTTTGAAGAAAAGCCGCTTCACCTTTCGGATCACATGACATCACGGAGCATTTACTAAGAAATAATATCTAATCAATTTGTTCAGCCGCAGAAGGGATCCTAAAACAAACATTTGAATGAATGAATCAGCTTCACCGTTTGCCCTGGGTCACCTCTCGGTCCAGGAATCCCAGGCTCGCCGGGGTCGCCGTCCTTGCCCTTGTGTCAAAGACAAGGATGCATATTAATGAGGACTTCCTCATTTACTGATCAATATTCAGTGAAAGGTACTCACATTCTGTCCAGGTATGCCTGGAATCCCAGCGGGGCCCCTCGCACCCAACGGACCTACATGCAGTTAGTGTCCATGATTATTGATATTAGTGTGGATTAGTACCAAAGTAATTCTAATGTTGTGGGTCCTGGATGACATTTGTACCTTGAGGGCCAGGTGGGCCGGGTGGACCTGGGGGGCCAGTTAGACTGATGTACTCCCCATCTGGACAGAAAGACAACAAGCACAAAAGCGGCGATAAGCAAGCGCTACACAATAAGCAGCAATGAATGGACCCTCGTCACGACATTTGTAGTAGCGATCCTCAAAACGAATCTTCTCTCGTAGAAGCTGGTCAAAGCACACAAAATGACCATTTCGAACCAAAATGGCCGACTTCCTGTTCAATTTCGGGCACTTTCTTGCATCCTGTCATGATAGACGTCAATTTCATGTCAAGGGCGAAACTGGTCAGGAGAAGCTACTGAATATGTTTTAGGAGGGGGTCATGTTCGGGACCATTAAAATATATACAGTGGAAATAAAAAGTCTACACACCCCTACAATTTATTTGGTGTTAATCAGGGCCACTTTGAGCATATAACTGTGATGATGTTTGTTTTACTTACTTTTTTTTTTCCTTTTATAACCTTTGCTTGCCTTTTGTCAATTTGTTATTGTATGTTCAATAAAATGTTCAATCAATCACTTCAAATTGTGTCATTAGTTCATTCTGGACGCAGCCAGAATTAACAGCCAGTTATAAGAGGCACACTTTATTCATTATCTCAGCTTTTTATTACTTCCCCTCTCAAAAATATTGACTAATTTTCCCAATTGGGTTGGACGGGTTATCGCACTCAATCAAGGTTTTGAAATGATGGATGTATCTGGGGCTCATTATTTTTATCTCACAAAAAACCTGGCATTTGGTGAGGGGTGGGTAGACTTTTGATATCCACTGTATGCAGTACATTTTCACCAAGAAACACACACCTGCAAATTATTTTTGGACAAGAATAAAAGAAGGACAAAATGAAATGAAGCAATTCTAGGAGGAAAGTTAATAATGTTTTGGCCTTCATGTTATGAAACTCACCTCCCAAGCAGGAGTATCATCCATCAAGGACACCTGTTATTGCTTATTAGGTTGAGTTTCGTTTGCGTGGTGGTTAGTTAGGAATATTAAAATGTGACTGAAAAGTTAATAAAGGTTTTGTGGTTGTGTGCAGAAAACCCTCAGGGTAGTTAGCTGAACGACACGTGTTCTTTTACCATTCTGCTATCACATGGTTTAATGTGCAGGGAACATTTGTTGTCAGTACACTTTTTTAGTTGGTTTTTTTTTTTAGTATTTTACCGTGTATGTGTGTTCCTTTGTAGTTTTAAGACTTGCATAGCAGGTCTCCTCGTGCACACAATCCAGGTGTCTCACGTTACACCCCAGGGGAGATGAAAAATCCCAACCCCGGATCACCATATAATTATGTCGGGGAACCAACTGCGCAGATGAGTGACAAAAACAGATCATTCGCGACAGTCCAATAGTTTCCTTTTCCCACCCCACCCAAGCGTAGGCTGTTTTATTCACTTTTATTTTTGTACATGACTAATTATTGAAAACAAATTTGACAGGACGAAAGGAAAACACAGGACTTCAACAGATGCCAGCCAAAGTTTTGTCATGGTCTTATTATTATTATAAATTATAATCATTTGTGGGTTGTACGTTTTTGGCCTTTTCCTAAGAGGTCCTCTGAGGCTTCATTTTGTTTTTACAAATACACAGCGGGTTGGATCAAAAGCTCTTTGTGGGTAATGTACGGCCCACGGGCAGTGGGTTCTCCAGAAAGCCAAAACTTTAATTAGGATAACAGAGAATTTGAGATGATAAGAGTCACCATTGAGATGATTATTATTCCCACTGTGACACTGACTGACAGCAGCAGCAGGATAATCCAAGCCAGCGCTCATTTAACGGCCTATTAGACACTCGGACATGGTGTGTTTTCACAGAAAACATATGAGAATTGGATCGGGTAGCGGCGCCTTGTTCTCAGAATATAAAAAATGTTAAAGAAATCTTAAAAAAAAATGAAAAAAAAGCACAGGCACAGTCACATTCCCACTTCCTCTTCACTTAACCGTATGCTCAGCTTGCTCCATGTCGAGATTGTGGTGTTACATGATGGCTACAGTCCACGGAGAAAAAAAGAAGCAGATTTTCTTCTGGAAGTCATTTTTTTATGTTCCACTCTGCTCCAACCTGGAGGCCTCGCCAAGAATCTTACCATGAGTGGCAGGCAATCTCCTCCCTCGCTGGCCGTGGGCCACGTCGTGTTCCCCGAAACGCACAGTGTTGTGCTGACAGCTAACAAATTAGGGCCGATTTACAGCCGCTTGATTCCCCCTGAAGCGAACATGGTCCCACAGACCCGAATCTGCATTGTTCCAGACCCGCAGACACAGTTGTGGGCTCAAAGGAGCAGACACAGCTTAATCAGAGCAAGTCCACCAGAGGAGCTTGACACACGGATGTCTGCTGCCTTCTAGTGGTGAGAGTCACAATCCAACTTCTAAGGATTTCCCCATTTTCAGTAATTCTCAAACTTTTGACACTAAGTAGCATCTAAACAAAAAATCGTCGCCTGCCACTTACCACCATCATGACCAACATTAACATACAGTAACTTAGTGGGTCGAACTGTTCATCAAAACAACCAAGGGAAATGTTTGGTTACTACAAAGTAAATTTGATGTCACTGTAAGCCACTGTGACATCACTATATATCCATCCATCCATTTTCCAATCCGCTTATCCTCACAAGGGTCGCAGGGGGTGCTGGAGCCTATCCCAGCCGTTTTCGGGCAGGAGGCGGGGTACACCCTGAACTGGTTGCCAGACAATCTCAGGGCACATATCGGCGAGCAGCCATTTGCACTCAAAATCACATCTAGGGACAATTTAGAGTGTTCAATCAGCCTGCCATGCATGTTTTTGGAATGTGGGAGGAAATCGAAGTACCCGGAGAAAACCCACGCAGGCCCGGGGAGAACATGCAAACTCCACACAGGGAGGCCAGAGCTGGAATTGAACCCGGTACCTCTGCACTGTGAGGTCAACGCCCTAACCACTGGACTACCAGGCCACCCCATTTAAATACAGGAAATCCAAAAACGGAATGAATGCAAATGGCTCGCACAGTTAAACACAAATGACTGTATTAAGACATTGCTTCATTCACCTACCACTGGTGGTACTTGTCTTGTACCACACTTTGAGAATGACTTTTGTAGACCTTTTTAAAGTAAAGTAAACATGACTGCATAGTGAAAAAGACGATTCCATCCATCCATCTATTTCCTAGAGCACTTTGTCATCATTTGGATCATGAGTGAGCTGGAGCCTATCCCAGCTGACTTTGAGCAAGAGGCAAGGTACACCCTCACACAAACACACACTTACACACATTGACACCTTTGGACAATTTGGAGTCTTAAATGAACCAAACATTATTTTTGGAATGTGAAAGGAAACCATAATATAAAACCGAGTAATAATAATAATAATAATAATTACCATTATATTAGTGTAAAACGTCTTACTATTCCGAACCCTGATCTTCAAAATCTAGGGCAGACGTGCTAACCACGGTTTCACCATGCTGTCCCCCTTTATGAATTAAAAGATATTGTAAGGATTATAATTGGAAACATTGGTAAATTATGAAAAAACATTCACTGTATACATAACGTGATAATGTGGAGAACATTAAAAATTACCATTATATTAGTGTAAAACGTCTTACTATTATGCCTCTAAAGTCACAAAACACATTTTGTTTTCTGTCTCTTTAGCGGAAAACCCCCCAAAAAGGGTACCTGTGATATCTATCAGGATAACCGTGATGATAACCAACCGAGAATTTGAATTTATTGCGATGTGGTAATGCTGTAGACAGGTGTCCATCCTCACTGTTCAGGCCATAGTAATAATTAAGGAGAAAGACACACCTCCAATAATAACATTGTTAGTGTAAACATTCAGCACTATTCACATTTGCATCTGTCGCAGCTCTTGTGATTTTCAACTTGGCCTTCATTCCCGTTGTTGTTGGTGGTCTTCAGTCAGACTGCTGTAAAGTGCGGAACAGCTACGTCAACTAAGCACACGGGAACAATTAAACTCGACGGGCGCCAGCGTTTCCCAAGTATAGGGGTGCTTCGCTAAATGCGTAAGACACATTGCTCGTTCGACTACTTAAAGATACCGCTGCTCTCGTCGTTTCCTCTTGTAAACTCTTTTTCCATTCATCCGCTTTTATTTTTTTTCCGCCTCAGAGTATGAATGAATGAACAGCAGGAAGGGTTGAGCATGGTACACTATAACGTGATCTTCTCACCTTGATCGTCCACTTGAAACACATCCCCTCCCACGTGTATGATAGAAGGCTTGGAAGGAGGAGCCGGAGGACCAGGTGGGCCTGGCGGACCGGGGGGACCCCCCTCACCAGGTAGACCTTTGTCCCCCTTTGGGCCTGAACAGCGACAATAAGCAGTTAAACAGATGATCGTCCTTCCCAAAAAGACAACAAATTTGGACGAGGTCTTACCGATGACGCCGGGGAGACCTGTTTTTCCCGGTGGACCCCGAGGTCCGTTTTTTCCTGGTGGTCCGATGGGCCCTGGTAGTCCCTCGCAAGCACATGTAGCTGTTTAACGGATATATCTGTTAACAGTATGCCAGGTGGGCAACCTTTCGCTGAGGCTTCATCACAGTGAGAAGTGTGTTTTCTTTGGCTTTTTGGGTCTATTTTGACTTATGGTCAAGTACAATCTGAGCAATACGGTATCAAGTCATCAATAGGGATCAATGACATATACACATTGCTGTTATTGCTATGATTAGTTTACAGAGGATATACTAATACAAAATACAGTACACATCTTTCCACAATTCCAACAATATTGATAAAATACCACTAGGTGCTATTAAAAGGTTCATACAGGTTTTAGGATGTATTAATTCAAGTTACGTATTTACCATGAGGAAAATCATGTTGAAACAGATTCCAAGAGCTGGACAATATGGTTGATTTTTTTTTCCCCCATAAAAATGTTGATTTCCACTTTTAATCGATTTTTTTTCCCATATGACATTATTCAAAATAAGCCGCAACACTGACAGTGCGTTTGTAAACTGGCACCTTTCTGTTTGGTCATGTTGTTCATTTAAGCGAGGATGCCTTTGGAACTCAAGAAGACACTGAGAAAAGAGGTATTTATAGTTTTGATTTTTTTCCTTTTTTTTTTAAAATTAGCACAAAAATCACCCCGACACAAAAAACTTGATTAATCAATTATAATAGCCCAAAACTACTTCTTGTTCATCCGAAAGGTAATCCCAACAAGGGTTGGAAAATTCTCAACAAGTGACTGCGTTTGTAAACTATTGCCCGTCTGTTCCCAGTCATGCCGAACAGTCCACAAAAGTATAGAAGCTAAGAACTTTTTTCCCCATCAGCCTGAACCCGAAATTTGAAAATTTGATGAATAAATAATAATTGCCTAATCATTTTTTTGACCAGAGGGTCGGAAAAAACACTGAGTAAACTTTTGCAAATTTTCAATAATAATAAATACATAAAATAAAATCAACCTGGCCCCAAAACTCAATTAGTCAATTATAATTACTCAGCACAATTCACTGGTAATGCAAGCAGTCCACGCCAGAGAGAAAATACTTTGGACTACAGAAGCCGCAAAAAAATAAAACAAACCCATCCATAGGGATGAACTCAATTGTACCGATAAAACCAATTTCAACACTCAGGCCTAGTTCATATATTTAATTGTTTTAAAAAGTAAGACTGAATGATGACTTGACATACATGGCGGGCTTGGTAGAGGTGCATCCACCTCATTGTCAACTGATCCCCGTGGTGGTCTGGTGACACTTGGTGATGGCAAACGCATTTCTTCTAACAGCTTGAGCTGTCACGGAAGGAGCAGAAAAAGAAGAGACGATCAGTTTCATGTGCGCTCACAAACTCGATGTCCGGTTGGCTGGCCGCTTACCTGTGACTCGATGCTGTTGATTCTGACGCTCATGTCTGTGTATGAGGTGCAGTTCATGCACTCTGCAAGACAAAAAAAAAAAGGCGTTGTTGGATTAAACAATTTCACATTTATTCCCATTCCTTACCCCCTCCTGGAGGCAGCAGCGGCTTTGGGAAGTCCAGCCAAGACACACAAGAACAATGCCCGTCATCGGCCCTGACCCGCGAGCTTATTAAGAATTTCTTCTAAAATCATGTCACTCACTCGCGGGATAAACATTATTTCATTCAATGTCCCTCGCGCTCAGTGTCCACACCTGCTTGTCCACTGACTTGGCGTGTTTTCAGTCTGCCCGCTAAAAAACTAAAATCGTTCACTGTGTGTAGCACATCAAACCACATCCACACACTCGCTAATATTTTTGCACGGGCACAAGGCAAACAAAAACATATTTTGAAAGGCACGGACAGTTCAAACAAATGAGGTGTTCTTTCCTGGCAAAGGCTTCAGGAGTGTGGCGATGTTTCATCGAATATACTGTCGGGTGCAACTGTCGGGACATGAATTAAACATAAATGGATGTTATTGGTTTGTGTGAGAGTGAGTCATCATTAAGACATTGCTTCATCCTCATGGGAAAAGCCTCAGATATACAGCACAGGACATTAATGGCATCAATGAACGTACAACAAAATACAGCACTTTACAATGAAGTACAATTATTGGGGTGCATGTAACGCTTCTTAAGTTTAGTTGTATGTTTTTTTTTATATTTCTTAAAATATCAGCGTCACAGGAAAATATTCACATTTTAAATTATTATAATGTCTTTTTTTTTTTTTAATCACTGCTTCATTTTGGACACCTACTTTAGTTTACTTAAGTTTAAAATACAGTCGTCCCTCATCAAATCGCGGTTAACTTGTTGCCGTCTTGTGGATTTTAAGGCATGCATTTCTAATTCTATAGGATTTTGCATGGATTGTTTTTCCACGCCGACTAATGTTACTGCAGTTTCACATCATAAACGCAAGCCAAGAGGAAAGAGTGTGTTGACCAATGTGTAAAATTTGGCTCATTTTACGCTTAAAAAAAAGTTCAAATGCTATCTGTGGACCTGCAAAGCAAAACTAGCTTACATAACTGCACGTCTACGGTCAAGCAATCATCGTTGGCTAATTTAATATATAGCCTACTAGCTCGTTGGAATGAATTGTAAGCCCTCCACGGGTGATCATGGATTGACCCATTTGCCTGTGCATGTTCAAGAGCCTTATCGAACAAAAAGTAACAAACTCAGCGCCAAACAACAAGCACATGCCATGCACTGGATACACAGCCACAACTAACGCCCAGTCACTCAACATGCTAACGGGTTAACCATTTAACCCTCCGGACAACTCTACGCTCTCATTCCCCGAATCCCAAGTCACTCAACAAGCCTACCATTTTAAGGCCACACACAATCAAAGTCACATATACTACAGTGTAGAATGCGAGGATGGTGACCCCGTGTGGACAAAAATAATACTTAGTATTGGTATTGTGCATAAAGCTTTAAAACGGGGGTTCTGGAACATAACATCCAAGATAAATGGGGGACTACTGCATTCATCTATTTTTCTCAATATATGTTTTAGATTTAGTACTTTTTTTCAATAAAGGGTTAAAGATTTATCACTTGTATATTCCTTTTCTTGCAAGAAGAGTACAGATGGACCGAAAAGGCAGCCGAAAATGTACTGTTGATGTTCGTGTGATCCTTTAAAATACCATTGCAATGCTTTAAAAAAAAATGTTTTCCCTTTCTTTTCCCCACATTCCTTAAATTTTCATTTACTGAAAGCGCCTTAAGAATTGAAGAACAGCAACTGTACTGTATATGTTATCAAGAACATGCTTTACAATACATCTTTACTCATACAGCGCTCTCCAATATGAGGACGTAACAGTAACGGTCCACAAGAAACCATTACATTTCTTCCAAATAGGAGCCTTTCTTTGGACCTAGGCTCAAGTCTGGAATGTCAGCTGTCAGTCCCATAGATGGGACCCACCCACATTGTGGTCATAGCCGAGAAAGCAGGAACGAGAAACAACTGGCCCTCATAAATAACGCAACAACGAAAATGACCCCAACGGCTGTGCTCTGCCTAAATTGGCGTCTCCAACCGCAGCGTACAGGATGCTAACAGTGGCTGCTGAGGTTTTTGCTTCGCTGAAACAGGACGCCTTGTACCCCAGCGTCTATGGGTCTCCACGCATGTTAATCCAGCCCTGTGGTGTGCTGAATGCTCAGGGGTGTGGCTTCTCAGTTACTCGTTTCGACTTCTTGAATCTCTCCTTTGGAGCGCGGCCACAAGCGGAAGTGACAATCAACAGCTCAAATGGTTCGCATTCCAAAGGATTCATCAACCCAAATCTCTAATTGCCCCACGGGGATAAATAAAGTTTTCTGAATCTGAAACACTGAAGACTGGCAGAGGCAAGGGATAACCCCATGGAGGCTGTTTGTTGTGACTGCACTGACTGGCTGCACAGAGGCTCTGCTGCGATCGAAATTCGGCGAATTAGCAGCACGAGCTTGAGAGAGTTAGAAATCGTCAAACCTTGATTTTGTCAATCGTGACTTGGCGTGCACATTGATAAAATCACTATTTTAGGAAAAAAAAACGTGTCGTGATCATATATATTTTGAACCGAATTTTGAAAAAGCAGTTATCTTCACACTCTATTCATTGAATGCCCATCGTGCCGCTCCTTTTGACCACCTGGTGGTAGTATAAGACAGACAGATGTACAAGCTGTACATAGACAGTCTCAGTTCCTTAGTGTGACATGAATATTAGTCATTCTTCACCGAGGATAAAGAATATATGACTGAGTACCATTGTATTGGCTATCTACATGTGTTGCAGCAATGTTTGTGTTCAAATATCGGTTGCTTAAATAGTTATATATTGCAAAGCAATGTAAAAAAAAAAAAACATCAGGATGACGGCTCGAATCTCAAGGTACCACTAATGTTTAAGGGGTAATAAGTTATGCCAATGTAAAGTGCTTCTTCTGTCTCTGTCCGCCAAGTATTTTACACGTCACCCAAGGCACTGTTGCTGACGTTGTCATGCATCTCGTTACTTGACTGTCTTTGTGTGAAAACACATAAATATGTAGCAATGTTTGAGTTATGGGTCAAAGGCACAGGTAGGTAAAATATTCTTACCTAGGTAAAAAAGCTTGTGTCTGTTATGATTCAATGTCAGCCTAGTTATCTATCAAAAGAGAAACTAGCATCTCTGCCTCACATACAGTATGATTGATTTCTGCTCTCCGGGTATCTTAAGCTTTTTTCTTTGGTGCTAATGGGCTAACTTGTCTTGTCCAGAGCCAAGAACCAGCCATTCATATGTCATTATACTATAAAAACATACACGGTAGCAAAACATGAGAAATAAAATAACGGTAAGTCAACCTAGCGTATATCTGAGACAGAGGGGGGGGAGGGGGGCAGTATGTTTTCTCAAGGGACTTCTATTTCTGGGATTGGAATTTCATTATGTCTAACCAAACTTCCCTTGTGTTCCGCTGATGTTTACAATGAGACCACAGCTGGAGGGTCCTGCTTGGATCCACAATGGCACCAAAGCAACAGAAGGCAGTGCTATTTTTCTTGGACACTACTCAACTCATCGGATATGAATTACAATTGTGTCATGTTTAGTGAGAAGCCAAATACACACACAAAAAAAAGCTATTGAGAGCAATTTGCACAGGACTAACACAAAAGGGGGCAGTCGTTCCATCGGAAATGTAAATAGACACTGTACAATAAAACTATGAATCTGAGCACAATGCTGGGAATTATAAGGCAGATCAAGAATAGTCTTCGATGATAAGCTGCTGAGGGGAAATAGTAGGAAAATACTCAGAGAGTAAACGAGAGTGGAGACTCTTGAAATACCAAAAATGTTCACTGATTGGATGAATCATCTGTGCCACTACATTGCAACGTGCAGTGAAAAGGGACAGCACCGGATATTTCACAAAGTACACCACAGCCCAAGTGTTGAGGCTTCAATATTTGCTCCGTCAGACCCGAATATAGATCCAAGACCCGCAGACAATCTCCAAGAAGACCGGCTGCATCCCAAAGTGGCCCCAACCAGAGAGTGGTCAATGACTGCTTGTCATCAAGAACAGCTGGTATAAATACACACATACGTCGAGGCAGAAACACACCTACACACATCCTGACAGACAAACACAAATCACGCTGTCACAGGCTCTTTTGGTCCCACACCCATTTTTTGCCACAATGTGACAGAGTTGAAAGCGATATTTATGAAAACCAAGATGCCCGGAAGACCACGTTGGCACCATTCGGCATCACCGCCATGATACCACTTGACAGGTCACACACCATTTCAATAAAAGGAGACTTCACAAACAGTTAGCTAGACGTGATGCAATGACAAATTAACGCTGATGCCAATCATCTCATCATCTGGCACTGCCCGCCAGCCAGGCTTACAAGCCTTCAACCGCAGGAGGAGGCGGATGGGTCTGGTGGTGCAGACGTGCACTCATCATCTTTTCATGACACAATCTTGCGTGGTTCCGCAGCCCTTACAGAATGGAATTAAAGGCGAGCTTATTGCGGTTCGATTGATTTTACCGTGTCATCTGAAAGGGTGGGGGACATGAGAGGGAAGAATCGTACACAAGCAACTACTTTCACGTCTCAAATGCACATTTTGAGCAAAACGTAAGTCACAACTTCTGCTTTCATCTACACAACCTCAGCTGGGTTTGGGCGGGTCTATTTTTTTACTTCTAATTAGTAGAGTGAGAAACAAAAAAACACATAGTATTAAAAACATCAGCCAAAATGAGAAAAACAACAATAAGAGGGTCACAACTATTGGTTTCTTGTTTACGGAGACTCGTTTCATCCAAGGCGAGACTGAAAGCAGCAAGAAGACAAGCCGTTGCAACAAAATGGAGATTGCGGAACAGTGTCCAATGTTAGATTGTGGTTGTTTCTCACTATAAAGAACACAGAGTATGGTCTGGTGAACCTGCCAAGTATGGTCTTCGTAAGATCATACGTAAGATCTCATAATTTGGAACGTCTGCGTACTTTTAACTTCCCCCTGGACTCTGATGTATTTCCGTGGCAGCAGCACGAAATGCATCTTGGGAAATGTTCCTAGCCAAGCCAAACGGTGCATCCTTGGTTTAATTTTTTTTTTCCCGCCACAGACTGGTTTTCATGTAAAGATATGTTTTGACTGACCGTAATAGAAAAAAAACCCTAATTACTTGAATTCCTGCACGTTTCTCTTCAATAAGCCAGCCTGTCGCATTTTGTGCTCTATAGCAAAGCATTGCGTAGGACACAACAGCATCGTCAGGCTAAAAAAAGTGAAGAATTTCTCACTATTCCAGTTTCTCTCTCATTTGGCTTTTATCACTTGGATAGACTTGCATATTTTGCAAGTGACCGGCATCAGTGTTATAAAGTGTAAACTTGCTGGCTGCTGGCGCCAAAGGTTTCCGCACTGTTGACCAGCACTATCCCCTTGTTAACGAACTTGTTGAGGGACAGATAAATCATGCTCGCTCCCACGACCACAACTGACCACAACTTTCTAGTTTCTGGGGAATGCTCTAGCACAGGGGTCCCCAACCTTTTTTGCCCCACGGACCGGTTTATGTCAGACAATATTTTCAGGGACCGGCATATAAGGTGTGGCGGAAATAATACAACAAAATAATATGGTATGAGCTGCATGAAAACTGTGGTGTTTTCGAAATATTGACCGTAATAGAAAAAAAAATGAATTACTTGAATTCCTGCACGTTTCTCTTCAATAAGCCAGCCTGTCGCATTTTGTGCTCTGTAGCAAAGCGTTGCATAGGACACAACAGCATTGTCAGGCTACAAAAAATGTAAGAATTTCTCACTGTCCCAGTTTCTCTCTCATTTGGCTTTTATCACTTGGATAGACTTGCATATTTTGCAAGTGACCGGCATCAGTTTTATAAAGTGTAAACTTGCTGGCTGCTGCCGCCAAAGGTTTCCGCACCGTTGACCGGCACTATCCCCTTGTTAACGAACTTGTTGAGGGACAGATAAATCATGCTCGCTCCCACGACCACAACTGACCACAACTTTCTAGTTTCTGGGGAATGCTCTAGCAGTAAAATGGACTTCTCATATCTTAATAGTCCATATGGATTTCATTGAAATTTCACATACGATGAAAGGTTGGACGAATTCAAAAATCCTCAGAAAAAAGAAAACTGACCAACAACTTCCAAACTTGGAAGCCGCAGTTTTCCGAAGGGGGTTGGAATCGACAAACAATTCCTTCACACATTAACAAGCACAGTTCCCAGCCTGTTTTGACGACAAAAAAAAAAAAAAAAGATGAGAGATAACATTTAATGGACACATATGGCTCTTATCATACTCCTACACTTTTCCAAGAATCTTTTGGGGGACCTTAACCAGCTTAACTCAAATGGATGCAGACTGAAGGAGGAACAAAAGGAAAGCCGTCATTAGGTGCTGGAAGAACCCAAAGAGAAGCCGTTGAAAGAAATGGAAAAATAAAGAAGGAGCATGAAGAGGAACATCATTCATCAGCCACATGAGAGCGTGAACAGCTGAGCTTTAGCAGGTGAAAGGTTACCATCTGACTTATATGTGAGCACAAGTGGCGATGTAATAGAACCATCACTCATATCCTCACATGGTCGAAGATGCAGTCTGGAGAAGCACATGTGGGATAGGCATCAGTTTTATTGCTTTACCATAACAAGGGGAGGGAAGGTTATCTACAGGACAGAGGAAGTTAGATACAGTACGTGAAAAGCAGAAAGGAAATTGCATTGTTAGCTTCTGAGTCTGGAGGTCAGCAATTGGCCAGGGAAGCCATTCCAGATTTAAAGCTTTCGCTTTCCTCAAAGGCGGAGTAATGTGACACTGCGATAATTGCTACAGTCCTCTGGCCTCACAATTGGGAACCACCATCTTGGTCTGCTTGTCCTTAGAAATGATCAACAAGCCTCTATGGAATATTTTGGATAGAACAACTCAGGCATATGCCTATCTCCTAATATCTCAGGGTTCATTTTACTCACATGTAACATCTTTAACGACGAGGTGCTTCTAAAATTACAAATTCAAGGACATTCTTGGAGGCCAAAACCACAGCAAGAGTGGAACTAACCACGTGCTAATCTTTGTGTGAAATAATGTCCAGCCCAACATAAATAATCGCTTCCAACGGCTTTGTACAAACGTTTCTCTTGATTCCATTAGCTAATGTGTGCTCTCTTAGAGCAATTAGACAGCTACACACCAGCAGACATTAAATGAAGGTCAGAAATTGCCGGGTGCTGCCAAAAAGTCGGCTGTAGTCTTCAGACACTCTGAAACACACACTGTGTTTTTTCTGCATTGTATTTTTTTTCAAGCCGGGAGGAAACAAAGCAAGAATTATCTCACCTTCACGACAATCCTTGCCAAAGAACCCAGGGCAGCACCTCCACTCCAATGCAGTCACCTGCTTGTAGGAAACCATGAAAGCTGGTCTAAGGACGGTCCTGTAGCTGATTAAAAAAAACAAAAAACACATTTATAACGAATTTATTAAAAAAAAGAACATAACTAAAAAATTTGTCCAACACACACATACACACACACAAAAAGAAAGGAAAAGCATGAGAGAAGCACAGGGCTGTAGTACCTGACAACATTGGAACAAGTTGCAGGCCAGTGGCAGGTTTGAAGAACCCTTTGCACAGTGGCTTGGCTCCCATTGTGTACCTGACAGGACACCGTCTTGGAAACAGTATACTGACACCAGTTCCTAAGGTACAAAATGACAGAGAAGCTATGTGTATAATACTCAATTCAGTGTGTAGTTTGAATTGTGCATCATTTAGCACTGATGAGGCTGAATATGACTGAAGTAGACCATCGCAAAAAATATATACCAGAAGTTGGTGACTCTCCGCCACACACCAAGTGGTTGAACACCGCACATCTTCTGACATGGTGAGATGGAAAAATTGTGATCCTCTAATAGATTTTGAGATTCCACACACTGTACTGTATTATTTTTTGATGAACCATAAAAACATGCCACAATGGTCTAGGAAGAAATGGATGGCGACAAAAAAAGGTATCTGGTCAGAATGTGGATATTCTGAGATGGAGACAGAGACTCTTTGCACTTTGCCTTCTTTTTCCAAAGAGGAAAAATATTGTTCTATTTTTGTACTGTATTTACTGAACACATATCGTCCTTAATTTTAGCAGCAGCAAATTGGTCTAATGTAGGGATCACCAACCTTTCTGAAAGTGAGAGCCACTTCTTGGGCACTGATTAATGTGAAGGGCTGCCAATTTGATACACACCTTTCGGAAATGACAGTTCTCAAATTAACTGTCATCACTTTTCAGAGATGTGAAGGGAGAAATTGTGTAACGTAGTTGTATTGTATTTTCTGAACACTGTCCGTGATGCAATTTGTTCTTCAGGGACAATTTTGTGCACTTAAAAATATCGAGACATGTATGTGTCTTCATGTTTACCTATAAACTTTGACCAAATTCGGTTCTTGAGATTAACTAATGAATAAACCACTCAAAAATTGGATAAATCACAAAAACACTTAAAAGTCTGTCCGATGTAGCAATTCACCGAACTATTAAAAAGGAATCGAGTGGCCCCGTGACACCCCTAATATTAAAGTATGGCAGCACATCCAGCCATCGCAGTGCATTCTGGGATTCGTAGTCGTCATACATTTACTGCTAAGCGTTATCTGCTTCTCAATGGTAGAGGACATTGTTTCAAACGTAATACTAAAATGCAGTAGAATTGCCACCACTGGTGTCCAAAAGGATGCAAATATGAGCATTACTAGAAGTGCAGGTATGCTCACCTGAGTTGGGATCCGCTACCGGGCGGCCCATTAGGGCCACTTAGCTCCTGTGCGGGTACGACGTGCTCCCGCTGTAGCGCCTGTACCGGTACGACGCGCGGCCGCTGTAGTTCCTGTACCGGTACGACGCGCGGCCGCTGTAGTTCCTGTACCGGTACGATGCGCGGACGCTGTAGCTCCTGTACCGGTACGACGCGCTGCCGCTGTACGGTAATACCTGGGAGCCGATAAACAAAACCTGTTCCGAGGGATAACCCGAATAAACAGGTCCATGTGCAAAATGTATACAAAAATACCGAAGCCATTTTGGTTCGCATCTTTTTTAACTGTACTGTATCCCTGATGCAAATGCTGCGGATGACAAGACCCCCGAGTGAATTAAAAAGTAATCTTCAACGTGGTTGTCACGCCGGCTTGAAATGAAGTGGTGCTGTCACACAGCCTCTTCCTATATACTGTTGTACAATGCGGCTTTCTGGCGAGTTGTGCGGAGTCAAATATCCAATGCGCATTGGATGTAAGTCAAGGGCTGAACCCAGTGCATAATAGCCCTTACTATGTCACTGTCTAATTACAGGAACCTCATTAGGAATAAACATGGGAACCACAATCATTTCTTGTCCTTTCCGAGACTAATATGACACAAAAGGCACACATTCCACCCCTATAAGCTCATAAAGTTGGGTTAATTAAATTGAAGGAAAAAAAACACCCAATGTGTGAGTAAACATCTAATTACATGAACCTATTAGAAATAAACGTAGGAATCAAAACCACTTCTCATTTTGGGGAATGACGTGAGAAAAAAAGGCACCAATTCCACGTCTATAAAGCCTAAAGATGCATCAATAAATTATTTGATAAAACACCCAGTGGGTAAAAGCCACTACTAAGTCAGCGTCTAATTACAGGAACTCTATTAGGTATGACCAGGCAACCAAAACCACATCTTTTTCATTTCGAAGACAAATGTGACACAAAAGGCACCACTTCCACGGTTATAAATTCACACCGATGTATTAAACTGGTTACGTAAAACCTTTACAAAGTAATCATCTAATTACAGGAAACTTTTAGGAATAGACGTGGGAACCGAGTTCCCCTTGTGTCATTCCTGTGACTAATGTCACACAAAACATGTAGCCATTTCTCACGCCCGTAAATCCACAAATATGTATGAATTGCGTCATTTAGTAAAACTACACAATATTCGTGGTGTTAAATATGAGGAGTAAGAACGTTAACGCATATTACATCACAATTTCAATATCATCTTCAATGGGTGTTAGTGTTGGGAAGCAGCGTCATCAAGAGGTAGAATGGCGTCAGTACAAGCCTTTCCCCAAGAAGCAGACGTGTCCCACTTTGTTGAGTCCTCACGTTCATCTTGCTTCAACAGGCAAACAGATCGGTGGAGGTCGACATGGCCGGCAACATGGACGAAAATACAGATTCGGGGATCTCATTGGAGCCGTACATCGAATCCGTGCGCCAGCAACTGGAAGACCAGGATCAGATTTTCCTCATCGGGGTCCTCGTCGCTTTGGCGGTTGTGATCATCACCTGTGGTGCGTTAGCATCGTGGGTGTTAGCATGCTAACCTTAGCCTAGCAGGCTAAAGGCGTAATGAAGCTGGCGCGTTTTAGTCTAACTTTTATATTTGACACTACGTTAAATTGTTAATGTTTGTTAATGCAAATGAGTGTCCTCGTTGGTAAATTTTGAACTTAGGAAGCTAAGAGCTGCGCTATCGCCTCTTCCACTTGTGTGCTTCTGCTGTTCGAGCGTTGTCCTCATCTTGAGAAACATTTTAACGACGAGTCCCTTCTTGTTCGCTCTTGCAGTTTTTCTCAAATACTTTTTGACCAGTAAAACGGTCCGAAGTGCGGTGCTGCTAGTCGGGCTATGCGACGCGGGCAAGACGCTTCTCTTCAGCCGAGTGAGTGGACATCATCACCCGCTCAATGCTTGGAGGTGGCACGAGACCGAGCCTTTTCAAATATTAATGCTTGATTTTTTTTTTTTTTAATGTTTTGTTTTCAGCTTCTCTCTGGGAAGTTTAAACGGACTCAGACATCCATTACAGACAGCAGTGCTCCCTATAAAGTGATAAATGAAAGGGTAGGTTTTATCAATATTTAATTCCAGTAATTGAGCTACCGAGGACTACAGTGAGCTATCACAATCTGATATTTTACATAACAGTGACATAAAGGATTGATGTAATTTATATATTGGTGATTTATATGGCAAGTAAGACTTCTCCCGGGTACTTGTTTTTGCAGAAATTATGGTTTTCTTCGCATTTTGCCAAATATAATGTTTTTGGACTTGTATCATATTGCATGCATATACAGTATATAGATATATAGATCATATTGCCTTCACTTCTTTCAACAATAACTTGTTTTTTTTCCTCTCTTTTTTTTCCCCTGTTCAGAACACCATCTGGACTCTGATAGACCTGCCAGGTCATGAGAGTTTGCGTTCACAATATTTGGAAAAGTTCAAATCAGCAGCCAGGTGACAATATTAGACCTTGTATTTAAAGGAGAGCTACTGTGCATTAATTCGCAATTTTGAAAGAGTTGTTCGGTGTGTCACTAATGTCAGTGACATATTTCTGTCAAAATATACAACGGATCAAGAAATACAGGACAGCTAAAATTCACCTTAAATATTTTGGTTTAAATCACTCTTTTGGGGTGGGCGTTTCTGTCTCATCAATGAGCAACAAATCTAGTGAACTTATATTACTTGAGACTTCCTCAAGAGCAGATGTTCACCCCAGACTGCAAATGACGATTCCATGCCAAGGCCTTCAATGGCTAATTTAACCATATACGTTGACAAACAACTCTCTCCAGAGCCATCGTGTTCGTAGTGGACAGCGCCATCTTCCAGAAGGAAGTGAGAGATGTTGCTGAGTTCCTGTATGTGCTTCTGACGGATGCCGTGCTCTGCAAAAACGCCCCCACATTCTTGGTTGCGTGCAACAAACAAGGTACTGAACAACCTTCATCTCCCCCTGCCAACTTACCTCAACTCAACTGTATTTATAGAGCACTTTCAGACAGCCATCGCTGCATACAAAGTGCTGTACATGGAGCAATAAATATAATAATATAATAAATATAATACCTCCATAAATAACAAAAGAAATGTTCCTTTACAGATATCACCATGGCGAAGTCAGCCAAACTGATTCAGCAGCAACTGGAAAAGGAACTGTGAGTAACTAATATTATTTAGTTGAGACACAATTATTTGCATACAAGACATTTCCCTTATTATGGCCCCTTGTCATGTCATAGGAACACACTGCGGGTGACTCGCTCGGCAGCCCTGAGCTCCCAGGACGGTTCGGGGGGAGGAAGCGTGTACTTGGGAAAGAAAGGCAAAGACTTTGAATTTAGCCAGCTGCCAATTAAGGTAGAATTCCTGGAGTGCAGCGCCCGCGGAACCAAAGGTGAAGAGGCCGAGGCTGACATCCAGGCCTTGGAGAGCAGTCTGGCTAAATTGTGAAGGAAAAAAAAGTGAGGACTTCACTGGCAGGCACCATCCACGCTTAAGTCAACAATTTCACAGCACTTCAAAAGACAACCACTCCCTCACACATTCAGTCAAATCAATACTGTGAAAGTCCAATTAGCAAACATGGATGGAGATTTATGAAATGAATACTGTTTGCTTGTTTTGAAGTGCAAATCTAATAGTGAACATCAAAATTCAAAATGACAATAAGCTCAGGTATTGACACATTTATTGCAAAAACACAATTTTGGACAGCTTTGAGAAATCCTGGCTAAAGGAGCTGTCGTGTCATCATGGAAGGGAAGCCTTGTGCCTCTTTATTCTGATAGAATGACAAATGTTTAGCTTTAGAGCAGTTTGAATGTATGGGATTGTTGTGAAGAATGCATTTGTAATGACAGGTCATAATTTATTCCTGCAAAAACTGACAAAAAAAATTCTTGCCTGTACAAAATGGCAACATGGTCTTTTTGGTTGTCCGCGTGGGCTTCATTTTATTTCCAAGTTTGTTTGTCACTTAGTAAAGCCAAACAGGTCATACACAGATTCATTAGGGCGGGTTGACAGGAAAAAAAAAAGCAATTTGAAAACATTTTCCCTGACTGGAAATAATTTGTACTCGGCTCAAACTGTCACTATAATTAAATCTACAATCCACATGTGATGTTTTGAATCAAATTTGTAACCGTTGCACACAAGAGATCGATTGTCAAAAAGTACAATTAGTCACTTGGAAAAGCGATGTCATACATTTCTGGTTGCACGGCTAACACGTTAGACGAGTGGTTGAACATGCCTATGGGGTTTCTCCACATGCTCTGGCTTCCTGTCGCATTCCAAAAGCATATATGTGAGGTGGATTGAAGACTTCATAGTCCATCCATTTTTGGAGGTGCAAATAAAATCGGAATTAGACTAATGGTTAGCACAAACGCACTTCCTAGAATTGCCCTTGGGTACTAATAAAGCTGTTTGCATAGATTTGAATAGTCACAGGATTAATCAATAGAACATTTAGCCCAAAGCATCCCAGTTATATGTGAAATATAAAAAGGCAATGTCCTGTTCATCACAGAAATTGCACGCTTTGTTATAACAAGCCACAAGAGTGTAATTCCTGTTGAGTGCTTTCTACAAAACAGCGATGGCGACAAAAGGGATGGACAAAAAGTATGTAGCAGTCAAATCAAAAATCATTAAGAATGTAGAAAACAGTGAACTTTGATTGGCTGGCAACATGTCCAGGGTGTACTCCCGACTCTTGCCTAGGATAGGTTCCAGCTCATCCATTTTTTTGTTGCAGCGTGTTGGAAGATATGCAGTGTTCAGACGAAGAGCTTGACAAAAAAAAAAAAATTCCCCACAATTGTCCAGTGTAGTCTCACTTTTGGCTACGTCAATAAGTGTGGGGCAGGCCTTAACTCGCAGTGTTTTATTATTTGTAAAAGTGGGGGGTTGTCCAATGTGTTTTGTGACATTTCAGTTTGGTGTACTTTTGAGATTTTTCAAATGGACGATAAAATCGGTGTCTTGGGTAAATAAAGATTGTGACACGCTGCTATTGAAATGGATGAGTGAGTAAAGTGGCATAATCTAGGCTTCAGGCAGCGGATAGACAGTCAAACTCGAGCTCTGATCAGCCACAAGCAGACTGGCTGTTCCTTTGAGCAAAGCAGGACACAACCAGTTCACTTTGTCCCCGTGATCGATATTCACTTTGGGTCCAGGCTTATCCATCACCTCCACCTCAGCCTCGTCTTTCTCTCGCACCTCCTGTCCTTTCCTCTTCGCCTTGCTTTTGCTCTTCCTTTGCGGCGCGGTTGCACCCTTGACTTTGGCCTTGCCCTCAGGAGTCACCACGGGGTGTTTACTGACGTCCCACAGAGCCACATGGCCATCATTGCCGCCTGTGGCCAGCCAGTATGGGTGAGAGAGGAACGGGATGAAATGAGCTTGAGAGGCACCTTGGCAGTGCGCTTTGAGCGCCCCTTGCTGCTCCAGTTTGGAGCCGCCACCCACACGCATCAGGTGCACTCGGCCGTCCTCGGCGGCGCAAGCCACGATGTTTCCGCAGCTGGCCACGGAGACGCAGTGGGCCAGCGGAGGGTTAAAAAGCTGACCGGGACGCTGCTGGTTGTTGTCTTCCTCCTCCGCTAGGTCCTGGAGGTTGAGGGTCCAAATGGGCCGTGTCTTCTGCAGACCCCACAGCATCACCTGAACATCAAAAGTTCAACAGTTCTTATGACCGATTTGCACAATTAGATTCAGCATTTTGCCTTTATCCACCATCACAATGGAGTTAAAATAAAACAAGAAAACTTTGTGTCCTGAAATTGACTACCTTTCGAAATCCTTGTGGTAAAAGTGTATTTGCACAAACTGCCCTCAAATCATCATACTTCAATATGCATTTTTTTAATACACAAACACACACACACACACGAAAGACTAGGGCCAGACCAATATGGATTTGTTGATGCCGATGCAGGGTGGGATATTTGGCAGCACAAAATTACGATAACGAACAAATGGGGCAATTAATTAAAATAATCTATAATGAATAAAATGACTTATTTTTGGGTCCATTAACGTCAACAAATAGATATATAAATTTCAGGCAGGACATTTGACAGTTTTACAATACTTTGGACTTTAGTATTTGTTTAAATTCACTTTTTAAAAAAATGTAGATTTTAAAGAGCTAATATTCATCAGTCTTTAATGTGTAAAATGAGACAAGATCATTATATTGTGTGTAATGTTCTGACCTGCATGTCCAGTCCAGCAGACACCACGTTGTTGGGTCTGTGCGGCCTAAAAGCCACGGAGGAGCAGATGTTGGTGTGTCTGCGAAGCGTCCTGCACACCTTACCCCCAGGAAGCTCCAGTATCCGCACTACCCCCGAGTCATCGGCCAGCGCCAGAGTCGAACCGCTCTCGTTCAGCGCTAATGCATTGATCTCCTCCTCCCCAGCTCCGACAAACTCCTCTACTGTGCCATTGAGGTTCCTTGGGTCGAGCGAGCTCACCGTGTCGCCATAGGAAACGTAAAGGAGGTCCGGTGCCGTGGGAGAAAATGCCACGCTGGTGCAGTCCATCTCACCTGGGAGGTTTAAGCGACCAAGGACACATCCTTCTTGACTCCAAACGGCGACCTCCCCTCTTTCTGAACCTGAGGCGATCAGTCCCTCAGGGCCCGGGGACGCAGACACACACAAAATGGCCGTGGAGTGGCCCTCACGCCACAGCTTAGCCATGCTAACAAAGTGGGGGGGCAAAGAATTGTGATAGCTTTGAACAAACTTAAGTAAAGTTTGCCATCTGTAAGAACATAGCGAGATGTGAAAGGAATAGTAAGAAACAAAACAAACTCAAGTAATTGACGCCCCACTAAAAATTGTCTATTTAGGCCTATTGAGAGTTGTCAATTTACCACAAAGAAAAGACACTTTGATATTATGTCCACTTCATCTAACATTACCCTTTCAAAGTAAAGAGCTACAGATGCCTTAATTGTTGTATTATTTGTCCGTAAACAATGACTGTTGTTTGCAAAATCCATCAAACCACGCACACGCAATAGTCAGCCACTTTGTACTTACGTATAAAATAACTGCTTAAAAGATGCTCACACACAGAATCAAAAATATTCAGCTAAAAACCTTCAGCTTCCCATTTCATTGCATTTGTTTTGAGTGGTGATACCCTTTCAATTGATAAGAAATACGAAGACAAAACGAGGCAAAGTTTTTCGACTATCAACCGATTTAACTGTCGCGGTCGCAGATTGATGACGTCACACGCAGGCGCTGTTTCTGGCATTCAATTTTAAAAAATGTCAGGTTTTTACGTGAAGTCCTTGTAGCAAATGCTCGAACAATACACCCGAGTACACATTTTTTAATGTTGAGACATAAAAAATATTAATTCTGTAAGATCTATACTCGATATCCCAAATAACGTGACAGAAGCCGTAGTGTAAAAAAAGCTCCGAAAAAATAAGTGTTAATATTAATTAATATGGCACTAGTGTCGGACACCGAATTAGAATACTCTTTGTATGTTATTTTTTTATATAAAACTAGCAACACCGATCCTCTTAATGTTTTTCATACAAAAGTATTAATCAAGTCAGCTTTATTGTCATATGTGTCGTAGTGTGGGTAAATAAGATGCAGTCGGTTACCACAACATGTACAAAGCGTACTGGAGTAGAAGACGGGCTTTCACAACTACATTTGTTGTCATTAGATTGTGCAAATTAGGTAGTATAGTGTTTGCTACACCTAATGATTGTGGACAACGTAAAAAACGAAACCCTTGCAGGGGGGTCATGCTCGTCCAATCTTTATTCAGCATGCCCCAAAAACATCCACGACCTTTCATCTCCACAATGGCCGCTCTCCGCTGATTCATCCAATGCTGTAGACTTGATGAGTGCGGTCCATTTCTAGGTCAGTGAAAAGCATACTAAGCTGCTGAGTTGAATAGGCCGCAGGGAGGGGAGGGGCCCCTGTTATCCAAAAACACACTAAACTAAAAGCCCATTTGAACATCACACAGCCACGGATGCCTTGCCACAAAGCAGCAGCTCAATGTAGGTAGCCTTCTTTTTTGCACAGAATTGGATAAATAATGGAAGTAGCAGGATGACCACAATCAATAATTTAACAATGACGTCAATACAAGAACTGTATCAAAATTTCTGTCATGAAGCAACAAGTGTTTACAATTACAGTTGTCTCAAGCACGATGACAGCGCCTTATTTCCCAGCGAGGTCAGTCCTTTTCCGCAAGGAATCGAATGGGGTGACCTACAGAGTACCGGCGTTGCTCTACCTGCCCCGATGCAGCTCTTTCCTGGCCTTCTGCGAAGAGAGGCTCAGTCCGTCCGACTCCCAGGCTCACCTGCTGGTCATGAGGAGAGGGACTTTCTACAGGAACTATGTTGAGGTGAGAGATATTCTTTGGGATCCTTAGGTCCCAATGTCCAAAAATATTTTTTAGAATGATTAAACATGCAGCAGGTCACATTGTCCCATAACATAAACACAACAAGAGGTTATGATATGGAATCCTCCTCTTCATTTCCAGTGGGAAGACATGAATGCACTCGGAACGGCCTACTTGCCGGGCCACCGCTCCATGAACCCGTGCCCAGTGTACGACGACTTCACAGGTACCCTCTTCCTATTCTTCATCGCCATTCTGGGTCACACCACCGAGTCCTTCCAGCTGGCCACGGGGAAGAACTTAACGCGCCTCTGCTACGTCTCCAGCACGGACAAAGGTGTCACGTGGAGTCCGGCCACTGACCTCACGCAGCAGGTCATAGGAGACACCCTCAAAGGTCCGGCACCTCCTTTTTCATTTAAAAAAAATTCAGATCTGATAGTAATCAAAGTAGATCCTCATTGGACACATCATTAGGACCTTTTTTTTTTTTTTTTTGGCAAAGTCGAGATTTTGGGGGGAATTCACCTGTTGTGGTGGGTCAGTTGTATGGCCCTCATAGGAAAAATGTTACAGCTACTGTCGTCTACATGCCATAATTTTAGCT
>NW_017805833.1:216123-258463 GCF_001891065.2 Hippocampus comes
AAATATATATATATGTATTTTAAACAATATATAATTATATTGTACAATATTATTGTAATATATAATATATTTTTTAAACAATTGCCCTCTGAGGATAAGTGGCTCGGTTAATGGATGGATATTATTGTTTGTGAGTGCCAAAAGATTATTCTATCTATCTAAAGTTAAAACAAAATAAAAAAACAACGATAGAGAAAAACTTCACACGAAACAAATACACCATATAAAAAGTAAAACTCATACTAAAACAAAACTAAAATGAAGCATTTTTGAACAAACTAAGAACTAATAAAACTAAAAAACGTCCTCTAAAAGCAATTTAAAGGAAGTGAATTTCAAAAAACAAGTTAAAACAAAATAATAAGTAACTATCATAAAAGTCCATGCATTTTCGAATCCACTTATGAAAACCAAGCCACACTTCCCCTTTACAGTCTTTTTTTTTTTTTTTTACATGCTCCTTCTTTGGCTCCATTTTCTAGAATGGGCCACCTTTGCGCTAGGCCCAGGCCATGGCATCCAGCTCAAGTCCGGTCGCCTCCTCGTCCCCGCCTACGCCTACCACATCGAGTGCAAGCAGTGCTTCGGAAAGCTGTGCCAGACGTCCCCGCGCTCCTTCTGCTTCCACAGCGACACCCATGGGCGAACCTGGTGTTTCGGGGAGACCGTCCCGGGCCCCGAGACCGTGGAGTGCCAGGTGGTGTCGGTGGATGAGGAGGACGGGACCAACTTCTTGTACTGCAATGCGCGCAGCAGGCTGGGCTTCAGGGTTCAGGCCCTGAGTCTGGATGACGGGGCCACCTTCCAGGAGGGTCAGCTGGTGCAGCGGTTGGTGGAGCCTCGGAATGGTTGTCACGGTAGCGTGGTGGGCTTCCCGGCTCCGCTACATTTACATCTTGATCTACGCTTACGGCAACTCACCCAGTCCTCCAGACATAATTTGACCTCTCTCGTCCCATCACAAAAAACAACCTCGCCAGATTTCCTCTCCCCTACATGGGTGGTATACTCCCACCCAACATGGACCAGCGCACGGAAGGACCTAGGTGTCTTCCTGAGTCTTTACCCCCGCGACCCCGACAGCTGGCGCGGGCCCTGGGTGATCTACGAGGGTCCGTGCGCCTACTCCGACTTGGCGTACGTGGAGCTGCCCCCGTCGTACGGCTCTCCTCCCGCCGTGGCCTTCGCCTGCCTGCTGGAGTGCGGCGCCAGGACTGCCTACGACGAGATCTGTTTCTGCATCTTCACGCTCTACGAGCTCATCGATAACCTCCCGCCAGGCAAGACACTTGTACATCATGATGATAACAAACAGCAAAGGCATGAGGCCAAAGCAGGCGGATGTGAAGCCCTACACGTGAAGAAGAGGAGGAGGAAGCTTGGTGACTTTTGTGCTCTGTCTTAAATTGAGTTTATATCCCTTGTCCAATCATATGTCGTACAATGTTCTTTTATTTAACCTGTCCTCGGCTATTGGTTAAAAAGGTCTAAAGGAATTTTGGCGCTCTCTGGTGGAAGTTTGGTGTTTTTTTTTTGTTTGTTTTAATTCATTGAAGGCGTTAAATAGGGTTATAATAGTTTCGGATTTTTAATTATAGTTAGTTTTTCATTTGTTTTGAATTGTATTTGAATTCAATTAGTTTTAAATATTTTTAGAGTGTGTGTGTGTGTGTGTTATTTTTTATTGTTATTTTTTTCAAATGATTGATTGATGTTCTACTTCCTGTACGTCCGTACAGCAATGCCAAAATAAATACATTTAAAATGACCCACGAAAGCCCATTTATGACATTGACAAAAGCATTTTTGCTGCAATTACCGGTCGTTTTGCTTGGGTCTATAAATGTAATTTCAGGTAGTTTTCGTTTTTAAAAAAGCATTTTCGTTTTAATTTTATGACTTTAACGAAAAAGCTTTTAAAATTTTAGTTGTAGTTATTTTGTTTGGTTTCGTTACTTATAATAATCTTGCTACAGTGAACGAAGAGTATGTTTTACTTCTTTCCTGATGCAGCTACTAAAAGCTGGTGTAGTTTCTGTTGCCGTTCCAATTAGCCTGTATTCTCTAATACGATTTATTGTGTGTGAATGCCAAAACGTTACTTCAATGACTTCATACCGTTTGTTTGTATTGACTAAAAAAACTACTGAATACAGTCGTTAATGTGACATGGTTTCATAATTGTGCACATGCTAGTTGTATGTTGATGATACTTGCTGATTATTCTTTGTTTTGTTCCAGACCACAGGAAATAAATCAATAAAAATGGAAGAGCAGTCTCCATATTAGAGCTTAGCTGCTATATTGTTGCATCAATAGGCAATTATGGACCCTTATTTGGGGCCCCCGGGCCTTGATGGATTTTCGCTTTTTGTGGCTTACGTGCCTGTCAGGTGTCTTCAACTGGTGAGTGGTTTCAATTGATTTTAGTTTCATCATACAGTGGTTAACTTGGCTTTATACTCGAATAGGCACGTTCAAATGTTATTTGAAACACCGCTAGTCCATTCAGTTAAATTGTTATGATGGTGACAAATTGAATCATTCTCCATTCCAGGAATAGATGTTTTGGTTCAATTTTGCCCACCTCTTTAAAAAGACAGAGGCAACATCAATTATAAAGAGAATTGCTGGAAACTTTTAAGAATAAAAAACAAAGAACACACGCGCTTCAATCCTTCCTAGAATTGTGCAAACTCAAGACTATCAACAGACTTTCCATCCGAGGCCACTTCCCTGTTGACCGACTTCTTTGGCCTTAGATGTCTTCATATTGCAATGTCAGCGTGTTTAGCAAATTGGGTCCAAGTGTGTGTGCCTGGGTGTGTGACGTGTGTATCCTGCCTGTTTATATAAGTGTGTGTGGTCTTGATGTGTACTGTATTTCCCTGCACTGTTGTCAAGTCAACTTGAATTTTGTGTACTTACCACCGTGCACTGATGTTGGTTATGGAAATGTGATTCATTTTAACCAGTACTCTACTATCATACAGTAAGCCTGCAAGACTGGATATGTGTTGCAGAAATCTGTTATTCGATTTTGTGAAAAAGATTTGAGATATCTAACTACATTATTCCTCTGCACCATTATCACTTCGCCTGGGACAAATGACGTCACTGTCATCCATGTTTCATTACAGATATCTTGAGGTTATTGGCAGATATGTACTACGTGATTTTCAGTTGGTTGCCTGCGACAACATAGTAGCTATCTCCAAGTGTCAGCCGATATGTGTGTACAGTATGTACATGTGTATCTACAAATTGATTTTGACTAGTCACAGTTCCAGTTAAAGATATCTTTAATTTACATCACATAGATGTCCCATTTCAGATATCTTAAATCAACTTCTAAGGCGAAGTGACGTAGGTAACTGTCACTGAAATTGAGTCACAACTTCAGTTACCGATACTGATCAAATCTAGTCCTTTTGACTAGTTATGATGTCTAGTAAAAAAGGAGATTTGCTGTAATACTGGTCATTTTTTTTTACAGAGGACAAAGAATAAATGCCTGTGAGAATTGTGGTAATGCCTGGCTACCTGTCTTGCTCCAGTTTGCGCTGAAATGCCTGTTGTCCAAAGAGATGTAACACCTGACTGTTGATGCTAAGAGTTAGCTTGTTAGTGGTGTTTTCCATTGTGTTAGCCTTAAATCAGCAGGGGGTTTATGAAGACCAAGTTGTTTGAAGACCAAGTTGTTTGGTTGTGTGTAATGTGTCATTCTCATTGCTTCATGGTTAGTTTGACAGGACATGTTAATTAACTGTAAGTGGCATTAAACAGTCTGAAACCTCTTTTTTGAAGAATGTTTCACTAGCTACCAAATGGCTGCGACTGTGGTGTTGAGTTAGATCTCAAGTTTACGCTTGCCATCTATAGCAAAAATAAAAAACAAACAAAAAAATGCCCGAATGACAGCTCACAAACAAATTAAAGAAAAAAAGGGGGGAAAAAATAACAAGAACCACAGTTTCATCAATTGTGAAGACAATATTGTTTATGATTGCTGTTTAACTAATCTGGCGAAGCCACTGGCTGACATGTTAAGGACAAAACCTGATAAACCAGAGCCGTGTTATTGGATTTGGAGAAAGTACAACAATAAGCAGTTTCCGCAAGTCAGGAATCTAGACATCCTCTCCCCCACCATTTCCCCTTCCCACCTCCTTCATTATAAAGCAGCACTCTAGACAGGAGGTCACTCATTCCCGTTTGCCTGCATTTGTGCTTTTTCTCCAGCATCTGCGGTGGACCTGAGCACACCATGATTTTGGGGGTGCTCTTGGCCGTGGTTGGACTCAGCGGGGTCACAACTGGGAGCCCCATTGTGACCGTCCCGCCTAACGCTGCATCAGAGAATTCTGAGAAGGTGAGAGGGACTCTATCATGCTTCACAACAAATTAATGATCATAAGGGTGAATGTGGTATTTAAAAATATATTTTTTGAAAAATGGACGCATTCAGTTTTTACAGACTATGTATTTGTAGCAGTCATCACGTTATTGAATCCATTCTGTACATAATACAAAAACATTGGCCAAAACAGTATAAATATTCAGCATTTTTTCTTCTAAATCCTTCATAGGGCACTCATTTCAATACTTAATATTATGCAGTTGTTTTCGTAAGTTTATCCACCCTGAAAGAATTTGTGAAATATTGTCAATTTGGGGGAAAATATTTCATTTTATTTCTTCATTTGTTTAACCTCTGTTGGTAACTGATTCTCATTTGAACGGGAACCATCTCAATATTTTCTTCATTGCTGTGTTTTGTTTTGTTTTTAGTGATTGTGCAAAAAAAAAAAAAAAAATCCCCTTAAAATTAAAATCACTCAAGTTTTAGTTTAAGAATGGTACATATCTTAAAAATTCTCACAGGGAATGTAAACGTATGAGCACAACTACACAATGTAACATAATATATTTTATATAGTAATTAAATCACTAAAAAGAAATTGATTTGAATATTTTTCTAATTCTTCGCTTTTTCCAATGAATATTCATATGCTTGTTTGCCCAAGGAAGGATTGAAGGCTGTTCATGATGTACATATCAAGATTCTAATAATAAATTAAGTTTCCTCAGACTAGGTGGGAGATGGGTCCACTTACAAAATCGACAGTGTAAAAGTTTGAGTCCACGTGATTGAATTTTAAAGCTCGACCGTGATGAGGAATCAGCTCTTCCATTTCTTCTTAGTAGGCAACTGGCCCGTAGCCTCCAAGTACTTGTGGATGAGTTCTTCCTGTGTGCTTGGTAGACACGGCTGATATCTGCTGTAGTCCATTGTGTACTCGCCCTTGCCCTTATTGCGACACACAGACAAACAGAGACATTATGTTAAGACAAATCAGCATTATCTTTTAGGTCATGGCCACACCAATTTTGGCATTCATGGAAGCTCCCATAAAATAAAACTTTGCATTCCCTCGCAATGACCTGATTTTTTTTTGGGGGGGGGGGGGGGGGGAGCAACACAAACACCCTTCTTACATTTAAATACTGACCCTGTATGAACGTTGGTCGTGTGTGATTTTATTCATTAATTTTAATCTTATTTTGTTCTATCTTGTTTTATTGTATGTCCTGCATTTATTTGTTTGATGCTATTTGTACTTTATTTTACCTATCCATTGATGTACAGCACTTTGGTCAACTCTGGCGTTTCGAAATGTGATTCATAAATACATTGGATTGGATGGTTAGTTATCTTTTAAGTATAAATAGTGCCTTGAGATAAGAGTTGAATTTGTTTGTGCCACGCTTGTAACTCAAAAAGCTTAGTCAAATCATCTTTCCCCATTGAAATGAATGGAAATGCCGTTAATCTGTTCCAGCCTTCCCTCTCAAAAGCAAAGATTTTGCATTTTGCAATAAGGCAAAGAGCACTCTTAACATTGTCCTTTATAAAAATATATAGTAATAACAGCATTCATTAAAATGTCAAGAATGAAGCAGTTCTTGCCACATTTTTGCTACAATTTAATGGACATTGTGCTGCTCCTTCTGGTGTGTGCACCTAGGCCACCCAGGGGCAGCATAATACAGACATAAAGCCTGTCCAAACTCCTCAGTAAGGTGCAGTAACATTACCGGTAGTCGTTCTTTGCAGAGGACAAAGAACATATCGTTGTCGCCTCTATGACAAACATGGCTGAATCGTGGACCTTCCCATTAACGTAAATTTTAAATTTAAAAATGATAAAAATCGACATCTCATTTTCACAGGACTGCAACGATTTGTCTGCACCACTGAATTCATACTATGTCATTCAGTTTTTTTCTTCATGGTTGCCGTTGTGCAAGTAAGGCAGACAGGGTTTACGCAAGACAAGTTTTCTTACTTCAGTGCAAGAGCGTAGCTCTGTGGCATAGCCAAACATGTCGTTTAGTGGAATCTGTCAGAAGCAAACACAATCAGTTAAATCCAATAAGATGACGGCACTGAGTACAATGAGTGTTCCCGTGCTTTGTGAAGAGCTTCGACTCACATCAGCGTACAGTGTGAAGAATCCTTCAGCTCCATCTTGGCCGGTAATAACGCCGTGGCGGCGGTTCACCCCTGCAATCACCACGCCTTGAAATTCCTGAGGCGCCACGATTTCCACCGACATGATAGGTTCCAAGATGGTGCTGTTGGCCTTCTCCATAGCTGTGGAGAACGACATGGATGGAATGAATGGGACGCTACTTTCGATCGGGATGAAAATCACCTTCACCTTGTTTTAGAGCGCCCTCCCCTGCCCGGATAAAAGAGATTTCATTGGAATCCACCATGTGATGCGCTCCATCCTCCAGAAGGAATCGCACTCCGGAGATCTTGTGGCCACTTAGGGGTCCCTTCTCGCAGGCCTCCCTGAAGCCCTGCAGTATGATGTGAGGGATTTAAACGAGGGAGAATGACAACGGGACTAGTGAAGCTAAAGAAGCTAGCGCAAACCTTTTCTACGGCCGGCACAAGCTGCTTTGGAACGTTAGTTCCCACAGTCAGGTCTTCAAACTCCAGCTTGGTGTAATGTTCCGGCTCCAGAGGTTCAAGGACACCGATAACTTTTCCATACTGACCAGAACCTCCACTCTGCTTCTTGTGAGTGAAGTCAAACCTACAGAGTGGAGCAAGTGACAATTTAGGGAATTTGCAATGACCTAAAAAAAGGACTGACCAAATTTGAAAAATAATCTCATTGCCCCCTCCCCCCTTAAAATCATTTAATATCTGACTTTTTTTTCAAGATCCCCTTTCCATGTATCTTTTAACAAAAACAAGGAATAAATTAATCTGTGTTACAACAATAAAAAAAAAAGGTTTATTATACATTCATGTTTTGGTTTCATAGGTGAGGCTTACGCAAAAAGAAAAGTTTATTACTCTAGAGCTGTTAACCCTAATAAAATGGGGATTAGATCAAAGAAAAAAAATCTCCATTATAACTAATAATGGTGGTAGCCCCCCCTACACACACACACACACACACACACACACACACACACACACACACACACACACACACACACACACAGTCACTCACAAATCTGCAAATGTGGTTGTTACTTGTACTATATTTTTATTCTTGTGAATGTGGTTGTCTGCTGTGATTATTTTGATCAAAGCGTCCATCTTTCAGTATTTTCAAAATTCATATATTTAATGCAGATGCTGCAATCAAATTTGCAAAATTTCATTTCAACATTTCCGCTGGCCTATGAGCGAGCTGGGATGGAGGTTTGCGCTATCTGCCTTGCAACGTAAGATCACACAAACGGCACCAACAAAAGATACAAGAGCACTGTCTCTTTAAATGAAGGTGGTTCGCTGGTCAAACAGGAAGTAAGACGCAAGTCTTCTACTTTCATGAGGACCGCTGACTGAACAACAACAGACGACTCAGGCAAGAAGCGCATTAAACTAACTTTTCTTAAGTTAGGTCAGAATTGTGCAAGATTATTTAGGGCTAACTTGTTTGTACTAGAGGTCATACCCTCTCTGGTTTTGTTTTGTTTTGTTTTTTTTTTCCATCCAATCCACCTTATCAAAAGACAAACTAGCCCCGCCCTGTTTACACCTGCAATACGCAAAGTCCAAGGAGCCTCCGTACACCCTTTGGACTCAACCTTTCCCTGCTTTCTTGGTGTAGCCAACTGCAGTGGTTGTAGTCGAGGAGGCAAGAGAGGAGGTGATGGAGACCGGAGAGCTCAACCCGAATCACTACCCTGCTCAGAGGGCAGCCAAGGTGGTCCAGCATTACCTGAATACCCTACACGGCTCACCATACAAAGTCTTTGGACTGCAGAAGGTCTTTCGGGCCTATGCAGAGGCAAGTTAGTCTAAAAGTCATAAGCTTGTGTGTGTGTGTGTGTGTGGCCTAAACTGATGAATGTTTTTCCTTCTAGGATGTGCCTGGCTCTGGGAGAAAATATCAGCTAGAGCTCTCTGTGCAGGAGATGGTTAAGAAAGTAAGACATGGTTTTTAACAGTGTTTGTGTGAGAGTCAGTTGCCTAGTGTGTGGGTCTGTGTCGCTGGCTGTAATTTCTTCGCAAGTGCCTAATTCAGTCACTTTCAGCCTCATCGTTCGATGTGTGGCGAGCCTTACATATGCTCGTAATAGTATTACTTCATTAACATGAAATATTAGTTTTATAATCTTTTTTTTTTTTAAACAAAGCGGCAGATACTCAAAGACGCTTAACGGTAGAGGGTTAAAAACAAATGGAAACAGATAAATATATATTTTGAAAACAATAAATATATTTTTTAATGAAATGATGACTTTTCTGGCAATATTTTACCTTTCCCTTATAACTCATTTTGTAAAACTAATAATATTTTAACATATATTGTTTTAATATTTTTGAAATTAATACGGTATTTGGTTTCCTGGTAAGAAAAAATTTTCTCTTCTAATATTGGGACGATTTTCATGAAAATAAGTATTTTCCTTGGATTGTAACTTTATTCTCATGTGATCAAAACTATTTACTTAGGATAGAACAACTATTCACATCTTCCCATAGGCTCACCACCTGTGGGAAGGGCCAAAGGGGTCGGGCGAATAAAGAGCTGAGAAATACTATGTTAGCCTTGTAATATTACAATTTAACGAGAACCTCTGTTGTGTTACAATTTTGTTCAGATACAATAACATTTTACCTCATAAGAATATAATATTTGGCTCAGTTGCAAGCAAGTTTGATAGATCTTCCCCCTATTTCACTCTATTACGCCTTATATCCTGTCCACACGCTTGTCCATTCTACCACAGACCACAGCAAACTGCGAGGCGGAGGTTATATTCCCTCGCAAGGAGGACCACCCTCCACTGCAGGTCCATGTTTCATCACACGATGACCTCTTGAACAACAACGTGAGCCTTCAAGAAGAGACCTTATTATACCAGCAATACAAAAGGAACCACAGCCTGCTATTCGCACAAAACCTACCCGGTATGTGACCCCTTATTTGCAATCTAAAAAAAAAAAAAAAAAAAAATGGGTGAAAAACAAAATACATAATCGTTTGTGTGAAGTCATGTCAGTTTGTGCCCGTATGCGTTTGTTATTTTAGCTATTGAGCCTCAGGTGAAGTTGGTTTGTTAATTTAACTACTGAATACTTGTATTTATTGAACATGCGTACATAGCTGTGCTCATGATGGAAGCATGGTGTTGATGCTTTATGATCCTCTCTGTTTTCAGTGCTCTGCTGCCATCATGTGGCTCATATGAGCAATTATTGACCTATTTTGGGAGCGTTGTCAAATTTTCGCTTATCGCATAGTAGGCCTTGGTCCTGGTAAAGCGAGACTTAGCAGAGGTTTGAAGTAAATTACTCATGTTACTATAAATACAAAGTATGGTTGAAGAGGAAAAAAGTCCAAGCTTGTCAAGTAATTCTTTGTGAATGTAAAGAATTTTGAAAAATATATGGCCTGTTCCATAACATAAGATACAGTAAATAATAGCACAAGTTACATATTATGCATCACTGAATACTGGCTAAGGTACTACATTTCTCTCAAGTTATCTTTATTTCATCGATCAATACGGCTTTCAGAAATAAAACACTTTCTATTGTAAAAAAAAAAAAAATACGCCTTGAAAGTACCTTATGACCAACATTAAAACAGCAGCAAAAAAAATTTAAAAAATGTAGGTTTTATTCCTATAACGTATATTTAACATGACTAATTCAATGTAACTACTGCTAACACCACACTTTGAGAATCACTCCTCCTCACAAACATGCTGTCATGTACAAGTAAAAACAAAAATGCGATACTAATACTGTAAATGTGTAGCGAGTTGCCAAATGTAACAGAGCGTATGAACCAGAAGATGTACTGTTTTTTTATCCCCATCATCCTCAGACAGTAACGGTCACATTGAGCCTGAGCACATTCCTTTCTGGCACCTTGGCGCCGTAGCGTCCAGCTTTGTCATGCTCAGCGAATCCACTGAAGACACTTTGTACAACATGGCTCAAGTAGCCAACATCACGCAGCTGGTAGGCTATTCACTTGGCTGAACGAAGCACCTAAAAATGCACTAGTTTGACTAAACAACTATATTCTATTGTGTCCTGCAGGCAAGTAATGACGACCCACTGAAGTTTGAATATGACGTATTGCTGCATGAAATGGTGTCACAGGTACTCTCGCCTTATAATACTATTTCTGCAAATAGTGGCCAAGGATGTTTACAAATGCTCCAGTGAGAGTTGGAGATCCCGGCTTGGAGAAGCCAACATCACCACATAATCTGCAAAAAGCAGAGATGCAATCCTGCGGCCACCAAACCGGACCCCGTCAATGCCTCTGCTGCGCTTAGAAATTCTGTCCATAAAGGTTATGACAAAGGCAGCCTTGGTGGAGTCCAAGACTCACTGGAAATGAATCCATCCAAAATAAATATACTAGCAATGGGCATTTTAATATTAATGGTGACCTTTACAAAGCAAAATCAGTCAGACGACGACTTGTTCCACCCCCGCCCCCTTCACTCATGAGCCATATTGTGCCTTGACAAAGATCACAATGCTTTTTTTTTTTTAATTGACACTGTCAGAGAGGTATTGTCGTTTATTATTTTGGTTGTGGTAGTAAATAGAGTATGTTCATTTTATGTGCCCAAAAATTAGAAACAGCACATTATGATGCAGTGCACTTCTACACTACTGCAGACTATAGTATCACTGCACTTCAGCATTATTGTCTCTGTAAAGGCAAGCTACATCAGAATGTGCGGAATATTTGTATTTAAATAGGTACTTAAAGTGGTTTTATTTACTGCTGTTACAGGAGATAATTGCGTGGAAGATGCTGGTCACCTGGTCTCCTTCAGAGGGAGTTAAAGTCCTGAAGATGGAGAAGCGAGAATACTCTGTAACTAACCTAAAAACTACACTCTTGTAAAAGGCACGTTAATCCTCCAACTTGAGTAATGGAGTGAGGCTGGGAGTACTAAGCAACGTTAACAAATACAGTACATATTAAAAAAAAAAAAAAATCAATCCAAAAACACTTTGTTGCCTCCTATTTGCCGATTTGTGTGTGTGTGTGTGTGTGTGTGTGTGTGTGTGTGTGTGTGTGTGTGTGTCTGTGTCTGTGTCTGTTGGGGCTCAGCACTTACGGCACGGCAGCAGTGATGGTCTCTCTGAAAGCCACTTTGGGTTTTCCCATCACACAGGGGCAGTTATACTCTCTCTCCATCCTCTGGAAGGACAAAAACCAAGACAGATTTAAAACTCTTCCCTCCTTCCACACGGGAAAAACAGAAATTAAAATCCATGTGAAAACTAAAGCTGCAAGCAGTGATGAATGGACCCTTGCGCGCCCCTTTGTCATGTCGACTCCTTAAAACGACTGTCGAATTTTGAGGCTGTCAAGAGAAACATTTTAACGCTTTAGTAGACAAGGGACAGACCAAGACCCAACCAACCACCGTGTCAACAGGCAGTTATCTCCCTCATACAATTGCCGCCGCACCCACCACAGTCATCTTGCCTTGTCTCAACGTGATAACACAATGTCAGAGACAGAGGAACAAGGTCTACTTTCTTATCCTTGCACTAAATCCAAAATATTTTATGAGGTTATCACTAACATGAATACATTTGTAAGTTCAAAGGCACGCATTTTTCCAACAGAAGGCATTCTCCATACGTCACCCATTTGTTTTGGACACTGATTCCCAGCCATGTAAGATCAATTTGATGGGGTGCAATGACGTATTTTGTTTTATTTTTTCATGTCAAATAAGTGCATCAGCTTAGTAAAGGTTGGGAAACACTGGTTGAGGGTATCTGCTTCTGATTGTAGCGCAGGAGTTTGTCAATGTACAAGTCCTTAGAAATGGTTGCCTCAAACCAAAATGGCCGACTTCCTGTTCAACTAAAAAAAACAAAAAGAAAAAGAAAAAAGTGCTGTGACGCCATCTTGTGGCATCATTGTGACAAGGAACTCCATACACACGAGCTACCGGTCGATTGCGATCGACGTATTGGGGACCGCTGTCTTAAGGCAAGTCTAAATGCAATTCTATAGGCAATGATACACCTTTTAGAGGGGTGTCAATTACTTACAGTCTTGAGTGAACTGTACCTGGGAGTAGATCTCGAGATGCAGTTCGCCCATGCCCGAGATGATGGTCTCTTTGTTTTCAGTGTCGAAGTGAACCCGGAAGGTCGGATCTTCCCGGGTGAAGCGGTTAATGCCTTTCGAGAATTTATCCAGGTCGTTCTGCTCCAAAAGACAACTGTGTTAAGAGATCATTCCGTGTAGCGTGGTCACTTGAATGTATTCAATCTACCTTGTTGGTTGGTTTCATGGACATAGAAATGACAGGATCTGGGATGTGAATCGATTCCTGTCGGTGAGAACGTAACAAATCTTATTCAAAATCTAACAATAGTGCGTTCCACTGCTATAACACGGTTCATTGCTCATACCTTGCTATAATGCAGTTTTTTTTAAGTGACCTTTATTAATTTTAACAGTGTGCTTGCTGACTGTAATGCCGTTGCATGTGGCAAAGGACAACCACGGTCGCGGGAGAACAGTAAAATGCATAAACGTAATGAGCACACTCATGAAGGAGCTCAAAGGAGTTTAGAATGCCACTTAAAGTATATGCATGTACACAGACACTAAAATATGCACAGTATATATGGATATTTTTTAAACTTTTATTAAGTGTGTTTTCACAACTGTGTGGGAGGGGTCAAACTACTATCAGAATTATGTATTTATTCTGTTTTTTGACTTTCACCTAATGTATGTGGGTCAGGAACATCTTCCAGGCGATAAGCGGAGTTCACTGTATTGACAATATGTATGGGGTACTCACCATGGAGAGGTGTTCGCTGGTTTTGGACGTGAACGTGTCTCCGCTTGCACAGTCGATGCCAAACAGAGCGCAGATGTCACCCGCATACACCTCATCTACATCCTGGAGAATTTTACAGTACGCAGAGAGAAAAGATGAGATTTATTGTTCAAGCAAAGCGGGAATGATCATTACCCAATCATATGGGACAATTTCTGTAGCTTGCACCAGTTGTGTTCAAATATCCATTGTTTGAAGATTTATAACGACTGCAATATCAATGCTTGTTTATGTTAGCCTTTCTATGACATTTTGACTTAACTGCTACCATGAAGCTAGCGCTTCTTGTACGTTTTGGGGTTTGGTGAAACTGAATCTTTAGTAAAGTTGAGGTGACACTGGCAACATGGAAACGTCGCCCAATAATGAATGGCTCTTACCTCCATCTGGTCGGCATGCAAGCGCACCAGCCTCTGCACACGCACCCTCTTACTGGTGCGTGTGTTGTAGATGTACTCGGCCTTCTTCAGGCAACCCTGATACACCCGCATGTATGTCAACTGACCAAAACGACCTGCCTGCTCGCGGAGAGACAGACAGGCAGACAGACAAACAAACAACAGTGTCAGAGAGACGGTATGTGGTGAGCGTATGGACGTGGAAATCAAGGGCTCACCTCCAGTTTAAAGGCCAGACTGACAAAGGGCTTTGCGGAATCCCGTGTCGGGTCCATTTGGATCTTTGAGCTCTCATTTGAATCTCTACGTTGTCGAAAATTGGATCGTCAGAAAATATGCAGCAATGGCTGCCGGTCATACAGACGAGTCCACGCTTACTCATCGTTGAGGATGGCGTAGTTTTTGACCTCGGTGGGGTTGGGCAGGAAATCAAGTATGGCATCCAGCAACGGCTGAACACCTTTGTTCTTCAAAGCGGAGCCTACTAACACTGGCGTAAAGAGACGCTGCACTGTGGCCCTCCGCAGGGCAGCCTGGCAAATAGTAACATCAGAAAAAAAAATCATATTCACATTTTCTAAAGAGAGTGATATTTAGTAAGTTATGTTAACATTAGATGGGGAAACAGTGTTGACTAGGAGTTGGAATTACAATGTTATAATATTGACCCACCTGCAAGAATAAGATCACAATGAGCGATTGTGTGATAATCAATAAAAACGATACAAGTCTTTCTGACCTGCACGTAATCAGATAAGTCCATGTTGGCGGCTGAAGATGCAGTGTCAAGTGAGAGTGTGAATTACATTGTCATATTTACCCATCTAATATATTGCAATAGAATCCAGATACAGTTGACCCCTGCATACCCCGGTGCCTGCGGATTCGCATATTTGTAGATTCCTCCCCCAAACCCAACCCAATATTTTGTTTTCCCATGTCCTTTTATCATGGAAATGTACTGCACTAGTATATTGAAACGTATATAGAATATTTAGCAGTGTTTTTTAAGAATTTATTGGTTTGTGTATGTGTGTGTGTACTCAATATAAATGTATCTGTACTGTATTAATTATTAAATCAAATACATTCTTTGCTATTATGAATGATAATTTAAAATAATGTAAACAAAAATCCCCTAAATATATAAGATACATGCATGCCTAACAAATAGTGTAATTGTAGTGCATACTTATGTGCAGTATCTTGAAGTGCTGTACCACACCCTTACTGTCTAGACATGCCTAAATACGGATAAGATAAAAAGATAACCCTTATTAGTTCCACGATGTGGATACTTGCACTGCTATTAGCAGGCTTAGCATTTAGCAATAACTCGTTTTTGCTGGACTCAAGCTCACCTTCTTCCCCACACAACACGCACGACAGACATAACCAACCTTCAAATCCTCGTTGGTCGGAACCTTTTCCTCCAGGAACATCTCTCCCAAGACTTCATCAGCATTGGCGACACATTCCACCAGCTCCTGTCTGCGGTCCGCAGCCTCCGCGCGGTAATCCGCCGGGATGTCATCGTAGCGGATGACTTGCCTGCAAATATGGAGATTTTGACATAGTGTTACGGCACTGAAAAAAAGGGTGGTATCATTTTATCTTGTTAATATTTCTTTTTTTTCCTCAAACTTTATTGTTTACCGAGATATTTACAGCTCTTGGTGTGTGCAATTACTTTCGCTATGCAGTTACCATAGAAAGCTGGTAAAGTCTTAGTTTAAGAGAGTTGCTAAACATTTCTCACATGAATGCTGTTGATAATGTTGATCATGTTTACAATAAAAATAAATACGGTCATCTTTTCGAGATCATTTGATGGCAAATGTTTCTTTTTTTTTAATCACTCAGACATACTGCTGTCTTTTATTATTTAGATTAGACCGACTTCTTGCAAATAATGAAGCAAAAAAGCTTTTTTTTTTTTTTTACCCAAAAGGTCCTTCGAAATACATGCTTCTCTCCTCTACAAGGTCGATAATGCCTTTCATGTTGCCCTCCAGGCCCATGGGGATGTTCACAAAGGCGGCGTTGTGATTCAGTTTGGTCCTGCAGACAATTGCAAAATGTTAATCAAAATCCAAGTTGGATTGCACGTGTTGTGACATAAGTCACCTCAGCTGCTGCAGGGCTCTGCCGGGGTTGGCGCCCAGGCGGTCCAGCTTGTTGATAAAGGTGAGGAAGGGCACGCTGTAGCGCTTCATCTGCCGGTTCACCGTCATTGTCTGACACTGCACTCCGCCCACGGCGCACAGGACCAACACGGCACCATCAAGCACACGCAGCGCTCGTTCCACTTCAATGGTGAAGTCCACGTGACCTGAACAACAAACGATAGACTTGTCGGGGTCATTTTGAGACACTTGCATTGTTTTCTGGCAGTGCCTAGAGCCACATTTCTTCAAGCCCACCCATCTGTTTTCCTTTCTTCTACCCTCCATCTGAAAAGCTTATGTACCTGGTGTATCAATGATGTTGATATTGTGGTCCTTCCACATAGTGTAGGTAGCAGCTGACTGGATGGTGATGCCCCTCTGTCTCTCCAGCTCCATGGAGTCCATGGTGGCCCCAACGCCATCTTTCCCCTTTACCTGAGGTACCACAGACACACGGTGAATACGTAAACCGTAACTTTATCAGCACTCAAATTGCAATCACTTCAACGGATGCGTTGCACACCTCGTGGATCTCCGCTATTCTCCCCGTGTAGTACAGCACGCGTTCGGTCAGGGTGGTCTTCCCCGAGTCGATATGCGCGGAGATGCCGATGTTGCGGATCCTCTCGTTGGGGACAACACCGGACGAGCACGATCGGCAGCTGTCGACGAGTACCTGGAGCAATGACACGGGGGACATTCAACCCTTCCATGATGGAATCCCATTACATAGCGGCTGACGCCAAGTCCCGCCATTCGCTAATTTGTTACCTTCTTGAGAGTGACGCCTCTTGAAGCAAGTGCATGCCGTTTCGTCAAACACAGGGCCGTATGAAGAAGTGTCATCTTGGTAAGAGTTTAGGTGGTCGGTCTCGTGCCTTTCCTCAACTCCCCAAGCAAACCGGTGAATGTCACACGGGGAGCAGGGATGGTTGTGAAACACGACTTCCGGATCTACGGAGAGTGCGATGTGTCAAAAATACAAAAGGCACAAGACGCTTCGCCGACAGTGAAATTTTTGCACCAATTTTAAAATAAATGATTACATTGCTTGGGGAAAACGTCTCTTAATAACTAATCTTGCGGTGGAAATGTATTTAATCATTTTTATAATTTAAACAATGAACGTTAAAATATATTGTATTAAACTCCTGCATGTGCAAAATTTTACATTTCCTGTTAAAAGTTTTTTAAACGTGTTTGGAACACAAATTTAATATTTTTATGAACAAAGGCCACGTGACCGTTTCGAAGGCGACTACCTTTAAATCACGTGACCAGAAATGTAACCCCTTTGCGTTTTTTCTTTTTAGTCGATTCCTGTAACTTTCTATGTACCCGGTAATATATATTAGGATTTTTTTTTTTTTAGAATCTCGAAACGTTACTGAATTTAACACGTCTAGGTTATTAGATTTTTTTTATGGATCCTTTTTCGGTGTTAGGTTAAGACAACTTGAAGCACTTTAAGGCACTTCTCTGTTATTGACAGGCGTTTCCTCTTTCACATTAACCGCATCGGCAGCCTGACATTCGAGGACAAAAGAAGGGCGCATTGCGGCTTCTTGCGCATGCTTCAGGCACGCCATCAGGCAACTTTTAAAAGCTGCCTACATATCTCCCTCTCGCACACTAGAATGACAACTCGGGTAAGTTGGACATTTAACTTTCACGTACACGCTTTTTTTTGCTGGTTTTTCGCGTTCATTTTTGTGCGTCAGAGTACTTTGAATTGTCATGGAAGTAAGATACGATTTGTATGGTTTAAAACTTCAACGCAGCTATAAATAATACAGGTGCATCTTATGATTTTCCAGTCTTGTTGAGAAGTTCATTTATTTCAGTCATCGTATTCCAAAAGTGTCATCGTATAGATTCATTCAGCACACCAAAAAAGTTGAAATAGTTTAATTTATTTGTGTGCCGAACAATGAATGACTTGTCACCATGTCTGCCTTATTTTGTAATGTGAGTCATAAATTTAACAAGAACAATGAACAAGTTAGAATGTTGTAAATAAAGACAATAGGGTATTTTACTTAAATAGCACTTCTCACCAAAATTACTTACACAATGCTTCGCATGGTGAGTCCAAAACATTTTACAGTGTATAGAAGGATAAAAAAACCAATCAAAACAATCAAGTTCAACTGGAAGACCTGCCTCAACAATTGTCTGTTGAGCTGCTTTTTAAAAATGAAGAGGCAGCTGTTAGGTCAAATAAAAGCTCTGCAAAGCTACATCACCGTTAGTTTATAATGTTGGCTGAGGGTCTCTCAATAGTGCATAACAGAATACAATATTACTTTTGTTGTAAAATATAAGTCTTCAAACTTGTGCAGCGTCTCTCCTCTATCTTGGACCAAACTATCACAATGTTTATGTAAACTGCCTGCTGTTTTGCCAGTAGTCTGTTGTTGGCAGTCTCCAGGTATACTGTACTGAATATGGATTCCACAGAACAGGAAGATAAGAATACCTCCCTCCTCTTCACATTGTCATTTGGTCTACAGAAGGTCCATAGTTTTATTCCCTCTCATTTCACAGTCCAACATGCTCTGTCAAGTTGTTTTCGATGAGAGAAGGGAACACAACTCAAGTCTCCACTGAGTTTGCCGGGTTGCTGAAATTGTATTCTCCTAATCACAGTATGTGTATGACACTTACTTTGACTGCTGTGACTGAAGGTTGAATGTAAACAAACAACTGATGTTTTCTACAATAAATAAAAGGGAGTAAGCAGATCGCAGTGACCTAACATTACAATAAAATGGCAAAAGTATGGAGAAGCCAGACCATTGAGAGCACTGCAAGTAACTACGTATATATTTTGTACTCTATCCATCAATTATCCTAACCGCTTCATCTGAATTCCTAAAATGAACACAGAGCCAGGGCATATATGACAGAATGAGAGTGATGTGGTTGAACCTATGGAAAAAGCCCACAAGTCCTAAGTCATACATTTACAAGCATAAAAAAAAATTAGGGTGAACTTGTAAGGTTGTGCGAATATTTATCTCTTTAAGTACCACCATAACGACTGACATTAAAATGCGGTTGCATAGAATGTTGTATTTGATGTATTCATCAAAAGCAAGACAGAAATGTTATTCCCTAAAAAGTATATTTAATATTATTCTACACCACGTTATGTGTAGTTTGAACCTCAAGACTTGGCTTAAGTACAGGAAAATGCTGTATTGCACAAATGATAGGATTTTCCTCGGGATGAGGCCACACATTTTTCCTCCAAACTGTCCTAGCATGAACTGTCACGGTCTTCATATCTTAAAAATGTCCTTGAAAACTCCCGACTTCTCCAAAAGTATGTGTAACTAGACTGTCTGTCTGTATGTGTTGCATGTACGACCTTGCCCTCTTCATTACCCAACTCATCATGAGTCATTTTTGTGGAATATTTTTAATCTTGATGACCTAAGAATGTGCGAATGCGCATATATTTGTTTCGTTTGCAATGAGCTGGTGTTTCCATTGTTATCGTTCCTGTCTCGTTTCCGCTGTGTGAACATTCCTTCCTGACTGCAGGGTGATTGCGGTATTGCAGTGAATGTGACAGAGCAGCGAGCACATGGATCCTGGAAGTGTTTTAACTCTTTCAGGATGTCTTTCAAACTGATCAAGTGCAGCTCCCGTACCCTGTGTGTGGACAGGTTAAAGTGTTGAGTTCTCTTGTTTTTTTCTCCTACGGTTATGATGACTTAATGTCATACCAATCGCAGTACTGTATTACTAGAATAAAGTTGTTAAATGGTAAAAGTTGCAAAAATTTGAATAAAAATGCAACATGCATAGAAAAGTGTAATGTCCTTAATTTTTTTCAAAGTTAAGTCAAAATGTTTACAGAAAGATGTGATTTTTTTTTTTCATGTGGAAAAAGTCCTATTGACTGAATGACAATGTATAATGACAAAGTCATAAAGTTAACAAAATGAAGTCATAAGACGCTGAAAACAGTTGACATTTGTGTAAAATAATCCCAAAGTCACGTGGAAAAAAAAGTTGCATTTTTACAAGAACATTTTTTGCTGATAAGAAAAAATTATTGGAAAAATCACAGTGGGATTTTTTTCCCACCCTCATACTGTGTCATGGGAATGAAGCCATTATTTATCATTTTTGACATAAATTGTCATATAATGAAATAATTTACGCATTAAGTCATGCCTTAAGAGCAGGAAGTCCTTACATTTCATCCATCCATCCATCCATTTTCTGATCCGCTTTATCCTCCAAAGGGTCCCGGGAGGTGCTGCAGCCTATCCCAGCTGCTTTGGTCAGTAGGCGGGGGACACCCTGAACCGGTTGCCAGCTACTAGCAGGGTACACATAGACGAACGACCATTTACGCTCACAATCACACCTAGTGACAATTTGGAGTGCCTAATCAACCTGCCATGCATGTTTTTTGGGAATGTGGGAGGAACCTGGAGTGCCCGGAGAAAACCCACACAGGCACGGGGAGAACATCTGAACTCCACACAGGGAGGCCGGAGCCTGAAATGAACCCTACATCTCTGCACCGTGAGGTCAAAGTGCTAACCACTCGACCACCGGGCTGCTGTCCTTATATTTTCAAGTGTAAAATCCAATGTTATGAGAAAAAAAAGTCAAAATATTATGAGAAAGATGTAATGTAATGTGAATTTTACAATATTATGGAAAGAAAGTCAATGCTAAAATAGCCTCTGGTTGTATTACGAGAATGAAGTAGTTGTATTACAAAACCAGCAGTCATTTATTTTAATAAAGCTTGATTATGACAACAAGAAAAAAGGTATAATGTATGAGATAAATTATGAAAAAGTCTTGAGCACGAGTAACGCTTTTATTCGGAAGAAAAAGGCCGTCACATTATAATCATGTGTTAAGATGAGGACCCGTTTTTCCCATTTCATATAAACTCTTTCCTTCATCAAAATATGACTTTATTCTTAAGTCTTCCAGTTTTCTTCATGTAATATTACCACTTTGTTCTTGTAACTTTTTCTCCCCAAAAATACAACAATAGTATTATGGGCTTTCATTTGGTTTCCTCCTCTTAGTGTGGCCATAATATTTTTTTATACTTTAGCACCCTATAGGTATGTCTTAGTTCATTTTCATTTCAATCATGGCTGCACACTTTCCACTTCCTGCAGTTCGTTTGACTATGGGTGTTATCGGATTGAATAATTGTCATTATATTCTCTCATCAAACTGACAAACAGTTGTTTATCCAGTTCCCTTTGAAAGAGGAATGCATTTGCTCACCAATTACTGCTGCTCTAATGGGCCTTCTGACTGCAGGTGTGCCTGTCATGATTCATACCCGTTTTCTCAAGAGTGTCGTCATGTAATCCAGGAGTACTGTATTTCAATGGCCTGTGCTTTGTCTTTTTGTAGCTCAAATACAGGTGAGTACATTGGTGCAACCTCCCAGTCTTGGCATGCATCAAAATTAGGCCAATTTTTTCTTATTGGGTAAACCTTGCCCTGCATTTGAATACTGTATCTCTAAGTGAATTGTAGTGGTTGGTTTTGAAAAATGCAAATTGACTTGCGTCATTGCCTAGAACAGAACCCTATCATGAACTTAGGACCCCCTGTACAATATTTGTCTTTGCATAAACATAGTTGACTTGGCGGTTGTGATTGTGCTTTTCTTTTACTATTGTTGGCAGCATGCTTTAACCATACTGTAATAAGCACCCAGGACAGAGACACATGCACAATTCCCATAGTTTCGACTTCTATTTCTACTAACACTCTTTTCTTGTTTACCTTCTATTTTTTTGAGGATGAGGGGGGTGACTTTAGAGACATATTTTGGGTCATTCATTTGTGCTATCTTGGAGGACAGCACCATTGTGCACCAATGTGGTTGTACCTGCCATGAAGTGGTACGGTGGAGACACACGCACAATTTCCATAGTTTTGACTTCTATTTCTACTAACACTCTTTTCTCGTTTACCTTCTATTTTTTGAGGATGGGGACATATTTTGGGTCATTCATTTGTGCTACCTTGGAGGACAGCACCATTGTGCATCAATGTGGTTGTACCTGCCATGAAGTGGTACGGTGCAGATACGCAGCCCAAGAAACGAAGCTCAGATGTGGTGGTTCTAGCAGCTTTTTGTTTGATTGGTTTATACGTATATTTATGCTCTCGAACAGTAATTCTCAGAGTGCGGTTGGGATAATGATGGCTTGGTGGCACATGAGCTCCGTTATGTAAAAGAATCACTGTTTGTAAATCATTTTGATGTCACTTTTATGCTTTCCTATAGTACATTATTCATGTTTAAATACAGTAATATTACATGTACTTTTAGGAATCAGAGTCTCGTTTTTGATGAGCACTCAGGCGTACTACGCTCTTGAAAATTTAAGTTGGTCATGATGGTGGTGCTTGGAGAGCTAACTATTTTTAAGTGGGACTGTGGAAAAACTTTTGAGTACCTCTGACCTATATTATTTTCCATACAAATATTTACCATGATTCTTAATTTGCGGTAGCATATAGGCTAGTAGTTTTGACTTAAATGGCGAGACCCAGTCGTAAACCGAGCTCCCCCAGTAATTCGTGTGAGTGCCAAAGTGAAGTGTCTTTTGTTGATGCTCGTCATTGCATTGAACAAGAGTTTGTGTGCTCCCACAGATGTGAGCAGTCTCCTCAAGCCAGACGAGGGGACTGAAGGACGGAACAATGTAAGCTTTTTTTTCCAGTATTGGACTGTATGACTAATGATGCGCTGTGTATGTTTAAAAGTCACGCTGCATTAAAGTTCTTTCGTTTAATCATCAGACTGAACAACCCAAGGGAGTGTCTCTGGAGTTATTCTGTTCAACGGCGAGCGAGATGGGCCAAACTCGCTCGGTTGTTTCGCCTTCACACGCCACCGCCGCCCCCGGCACAACATGTAAAGCAGACGAGGCGGTCCGGCGTCCTGATACACGTAGGCTAAAATGCGAAAGAAATCGTCTCACTCTTCGGATAAACGGGAACCCGATGAAAAGACAAGCGCTGTCGTGTCTGGGGAGGCGTAAGCGAGACTCAAGCCAGACGCGAGCGGAGCCGAGCTACGGAAGCGAAGCGGGGGAGCCAGCTGCCCGTCACGAACGACGAGAGGGAAAGTTACCCAGGGACGAGGCCGTATCGGCGGCCGAGGAGCAGCGATTCGCCGCAGATTCCTTGTTGGAGGCGCCGACGCCCGCCCGAGATGTGAGCGGGGAGACGACGGTTGGTCCAACCGAGAAGCCAGTTGGGGGGAGGCGGAGCGCTGAAGTGAACGCTGCGGGCTGCGTGGAGACGAGTACCACGCGGGAGGACAATGCCTCGGACCCACCGACGAGGGCCATGGAGTATCAGCCACTGGGGGAAAACAGCCATGATCGTTTAATGGCACCATTGGGAGAGTTGAGCCGGGATGAGTCTAACTCTAAGCGGACTTTAACAAGCTTACAGTCGGGCGATGGTGTTAATCAAGTGGCCGGTTCGATTACAATGACCCAAAGTGATTTAATTATCGTCCCCAGTCCCCCTGAAGACACAAACTTTGACTCTGACAAGCCCACCCAGAATCTCCATTATCGCGGACCCATACCAAAACTCATCATCACTCGGGACCCCAGTCCCACCCGCTCCGAGGAATCATCAACCCGGTTATGCCTCCGAACCGATGTTAGCACCGGGTGGGGCTCGGAGCTGCACCCGGACGACGAGTCTCCGTGCTCGGATAGCGGCTGCGGCGGGTCCCCGGCGCTATTGCGCTCTCCCAGGAAGCTGTCCAACTCTTCTTCGCTCGGCCTGTCGTCCGCCTCGTCCTTCGAGGAGTCCGAGGACGACTACACGGGCAGCGACATCGAGTCCAGCTTGTCTCCGGCTAGGTCCCTCTGCAGCCCGGACGACGTCACACCGGTGAGTGCCTTCTCAGTCTGAGCAATGTTGGTTTTCTTACGTGTTAAAGTGGATTCGTCAAGTTAAAATATTTGTGTTGCCCATGTGTTTTTACATTGAAACATATGGGGCATCACGGTGAAGTTGTAGTGGTTTGCATATACTGTATCTGACTCACGAATTTGAGGGTAAAGTAAAGATTTGAATGCCTACTGAGATTTTCCCTCATTGAAGACAAAAATAGTCCATGGTGCGTGACTGTTATAATATGAATGGTTGTAAGTCTATATTTGCTGGGCGATTGGCTGGCAACGAGATTATCTTGCATTCCAAATCAGCTGGGATAGGCAGCAGCTCACCTGTCATGAGGACAAGTCTTATCAGGGGTCGCGCTAGATCAGGGCTAAGGGGGTGCTATAGCCCTGTCAGAAATCTGTGTAGCCCCAGTTAAGCCCCTCTAGCATTTTATTTGAGATTCTAAATACATTTCGAAATTATTTTCTCTGCCCCCCTATGTATCGATGAAGAAGCCCCCTTTTTTACCTCCGGGAGAGAAAAAATCCTGGAGCTGTCCATGAGTGTGCTTGAAAATGAATGGATGCGTTGAAAGTTGAAACATGCATAATTGGACTCACATTCCCACACTATACAGTACGTGCAATGTCTCAGACATAGACTTGTGTATTTAATAGCCACTTGCACAGGTGTTGCATTAGCTCTAATGTGTATTTAAAAAAGTGGAAGGCATATGTATTGGTTGTGGAAGTGAAGCTTAGATGTCACGCTAATTAAACAGGGACACGCCAACAATGTCACTTTCATGACTTCCTCAATTATTAGTCTCTCAAGCGTGTCACTGTTGGCATCAATAAAGGAAGACCTTAGCACATTTTTCAACGCGGAGGTCCTTTACAGTACCATTGTAGTTGATTGCAGGATAGCCTGATTAGTATTATTTGTGTTATCAGCATTAGTGTGACATCAAAGTGTTTTTCTCTGATCATCAGCACTGACGCAAGCAGCAGCTTTTTTTCAGTAGTTTTGTTTTTAAATGCAGTTTTCGTTAATTATGAGTTTCATCAGGAGCAAATGTCCCTTGCGGATGAATGAAGTGTTTTTCTGTCTGTCTGTCTGCATGGCACCACATGATGCAGTAACGCATTTGTTTGTTTGTTTATATGCAAGTTAATGGTGAAGTGCACAGCTTACTTTGGGTGATGGAGGGGGTAGACCCTCAACAAGTCGTTGCTCAATCGCGGGTCACAAGCAACCATTTATACTCATTTTCATACCCAGTGTATGGACAATTCAGTCTTCAGTGACCTTAATAAGTATTTTTTTGGGATGGAGAGGGTTGATGAGGAAGGTGGCGTTTCGGCAGAAACCCAGAACACAAGCATGGGGTGGGGAGATCATTGCAAATTCTACACAGGAAGACCAGAGCAAAGATTCGAATCCAGAACCTTAAAATTGTGAGGCAGACGTGCTAACCACTTTTTCCACAGCTGCCCTGTTAAATAAACTACTTTCTCACCCTACTCACAAAAGGGAGGCTTGCTCGGTGAGTCAGCTGCTTCCATCACACTCACTCTTACACATTCTATCACTGTCTAGAAGAACTTCAAAATAATGGTATTCACTCTGTTGACGTGTAGCAGTGACAAACTTGCATTGTGATGACTATATCATTACCAGTGGCGCAACAATGAGTCAACTAATCAATTATCAAATGAATCATTATTTTTGATCATCAATTAATCATTTAGATATCTATTTTAATTTAAAATTGTCCAAATCCTTGGAATTTCACCTTGTCAACTAATAAATATTCTCTGATTTCCATCATCCTCCATGAAAGCAGAATCAAAATAAATCATTTGCTTTTTGGAAAGCAATGATCAGCATGGTTTTCGGACCAAATCGGATTGACTGACTGATACCTAATTAATGTATTTTTATGCATTTTCTGCCCTGTCAATTTGAAATAATTGTGTTTTTGAATGGATTAACACGTTTTTATTGTATCAGATTATTAGACAAAATAATCGAGAGATTAATCGATTCTAAAACTAATCATGAATTGCAGCTTGGTGCGTACATTCTGCTGAGTTCCATTTCTGGTTCTGTGAGTGTCATCACACTTCTCTCCCTTCACTGGCGCCGTTCTGTGGCGCCATTACAAGGGCTGCACCGACACCAATTTCAGTGTTGGTTCCAAAACTCTTTATATTTAATGCGTTCATTAAATATAAAGAGACCCATTTTTACTAACATGACATCATTGAAGTACGTTGAAACTTTAATACACGTTTGACATGTTTTGGGGTTTTTTTTATATTCTCTTTGGCAAATCAGCACTGTTGCTCTTTACCTCACATTTGTTTTGAAAAGCAACCACTCCCACGAAAGGCTCAGACGCCTTTCCACAAGAAGTACAGTTCATGTGTATTTTCCTTGAGTCTGGATATTTGGGAGCACTGTTCAGTAGAAATTCTTGGAATGACACTTCACTGGGGGGGAAAAGGGTCGACGAGAGGCAGCTTTCCCAAGTGTCCACCTGGTTGAAAGATAATACTTCTCCGCCTTACCCACAATTAAGAAGCCGTTCATCATCATGCTGTGTTTTCCATGAATCATAAATCTAATCAACGTTACTTCTGAACAGTCCACCCTCGTGTGGAATTTTAGTTTCCTCTTTTGCAGACTGAAAGTAAGACGGCTATGAGTCAGACAATCAACTTGTGAGAGGTTTAAATAGAGCCTCATTCATGGTAGGACACTGGCTCAGCCAAAACCCCTCCTCTTGGTTTGAGTCACTTTAGAACTCTTAATTACATAATTGCAGGATAGTTTGTTATAGGGGTGAAATGACAATAGTTTTTTCGTAGTCAACTAGAATGTGATCACAGTAGAGTGAAAGTCGATTCGTCGATGTCATTGATATCTTTTCAGCACTGTACAGCTGTCCCCCCCTGCACCTCAGACCGAAACATATCGTGACGGACTGGCATTAAAAAAAAAAGATAAAAACTACAACTCACTTCTATGTCGACTGTAGTTCTAATTAGTGGGAGTGCTGTGCATTTTCTCTCCAATGACTTTGTCTCAATTTGTGTTCCATGGCGGCATGTTTTGGAAGTCGGGCCATCGTGGCCAGGCTCCAATATATTCATCATTTCTCAATTTTCACCGCCTCAATATGACCAGTCGTGTGATTATACTTGCATATTTTCCAAATCAATGTGTTTCCGCTATCATTTTTGGTAAATTATTACCACACGTTTGCCGTGTTACAACACAAATTTGGAAAAAAAAAAAATGAAGTAGCATCGGTTAGGGCTAAATGATTTATTGTTTTGGGACAGAAATCGCCATCACAGACGATCCTGCACCTCTGCACCGTGAGGCGGACGTGCTAACCAGACGGGAATGCGGATCAACAACTAATAACAATTTGGCAAAAATAAAAAATAAAAAAATCAAAATGGCACACACACAAAATCTATTTTGGCATTAAAAATATCACTTTGGTTTCAGAACTTCTACAGTTCTTCAACATTAACCTTGACAGAATTACAGAACCCTTGCACTGGGTGCTCATCTGATGCATTTGTCGTATCTTATGCTTTTAGTTTGAGCCGCACTCAATGGCTCTAGCCAATGAGTGGATGCTGTCACTTACTGGCTATTTCAAATCCACAGGCAGGAAATGAGCAACCTGAGCCATTGTAACAAACAGGATGACGTGTTCTCGTTAGTTTCTGATAAGAGTCTGGGGTTTAATGGGCACATTGTGTCCTCTTCCTAGTTGAGTAAAAAAGCACAAGCAACCATTTATACTCATTTTCATACCCAGTGTATGGACAATTCAGTCTTCAGTGACCTTAATAAGTATTTTTTTGGGATGGAGAGGGTTGATGAGGAAGGTGGCGTTTCGGCAGAAACCCAGAACACAAGCATGGGGTGGGGAGATCATTGCAAATTCTACACAGGAAGACCAGAGCAAAGATTCGAATCCAGAACCTTAAAATTGTGAGGCAGACGTGCTAACCACTTTTTCCACAGCTGCCCTGTTAAATAAACTACTTTCTCACCCTACTCACAAAAGGGAGGCTTGCTCGGTGAGTCAGCTGCTTCCATCACACTCACTCTTACACATTCTATCACTGTCTAGAAGAACTTCAAAATAATGGTATTCACTCTGTTGACGTGTAGCAGTGACAAACTTGCAGTGTGATGACTATATCATTACCAGTGGCGCAACAATGAGTCAACTAATCAATTATCAAATGAATCATTATTTTTGATCATCAATTAATCATTTAGATATCTATTTTAATTTAAAATTGTCCAAATCCTTGGAATTTCACCTTGTCAACTAATAAATATTCTCTGATTTCCATCATCCTCCATGAAAGCAGAATCAAAATAAATCATTTGCTTTTTGGAAAGCAATGATCAGCATGGTTTTCGGACCAAATCGGATTGACTGACTGATACCTAATTAATGTATTTTTATGCATTTTCTGCCCTGTCAATTTGAAATAATTGTGTTTTTGAATGGATTAACACGTTTTTATTGTATCAGATTATTAGACAAAATAATCGAGAGATTAATCGATTCTAAAACTAATCATGAATTGCAGCTTGGTGTGTACATTCTGCTGAGTTCCATTTCTGGTTCTGTGAGTGTCATCACACTTCTCTCCCTTCACTGGCGCCGTTCTGTGGCGCCATTACAAGGGCGTAATGTGTAATGGCGACACCAATTTCAGTGTTGGTTCCAAAACTCTTTATGCACCGACACCAATTTCAGTGTTGGTTCCAAAACTCTTTATATTTAATGCGTTCATTAAATATAAAGAGACCCATTTTTACTAACATGACATCATTGAAGTACGTTGAAACTTTAATACACGTTTGACATGTTTTGGGGTTTTTTTTATATTCTCTTTGGCAAATCAGCACTGTTGCTCTTTACCTCACATTTGTTTTGAAAAGCAACCACTCCCACGAAAGGCTCAGACGCCTTTCCACAAGAAGTACAGTTCATGTGTATTTTCCTTGAGTCTGGATATTTGGGAGCACTGTTCAGTAGAAATTCTTGGAATGACACTTCACTGGGGGGGAAAAGGGTCGACGAGAGGCAGCTTTCCCAAGTGTCCACCTGGTTGAAAGATAATACTTCTCCGCCTTACCCACAATTAAGAAGCCGTTCATCATCATGCTGTGTTTTCCATGAATCATAAATCTAATCAACGTTACTTCTGAACAGTCCACCCTCGTGTGGAATTTTAGTTTCCTCTTTTGCAGACTGAAAGTAAGACGGCTATGAGTCAGACAATCAACTTGTGAGAGGTTTAAATAGAGCCTCATTCATGGTAGGACACTGGCTCAGCCAAAACCCCTCCTCTTGGTTTGAGTCACTTTAGAACTCTTAATTACATAATTGCAGGATAGTTTGTTATAGGGGTGAAATGACAATAGTTTTTTCGTAGTCAACTAGAATGTGATCACAGTAGAGTGAAAGTCGATTCGTCGATGTCATTGATATCTTTTCAGCACTGTACAGCTGTCCCCCCCTGCACCTCAGACCGAAACATATCGTGACGGACTGGCATTAAAAAAAAAAGATAAAAACTACAACTCACTTCTATGTCGAATGTAGTTCTAATTAGTGGGAGTGCTGTGCATTTTCTCTCCAATGACTTTGTCTCAATTTGTGTTCCATGGCGGCATGTTTTGGAAGTCGGGCCATCGTGGCCAGGCTCCAATATATTCATCATTTCTCAATTTTCACCGCCTCAATATGACCAGTCGTGTGATTATACTTGCATATTTTCCAAATCAATGTGTTTCCGCTATCATTTTTGGTAAATTATTACCACACGTTTGCCGTGTTACAACACAAATTTGGAAAAAAAAAAAATGAAGTAGCATCGGTTAGGGCTAAATGATTTATTGTTTTGGGACAGAAATCGCCATCACAGACGATCCTGCACCTCTGCACCGTGAGGCGGACGTGCTAACCAGACGGGAATGCGGATCAACAACTAATAACAATTTGGCAAAAATAAAAAATAAAAAAATCAAAATGGCACACACACAAAATCTATTTAGGTCAACAACTAATAACAATTTGTCAAAAAAAAAAAAAAAATCAAAATGGCACACACACAAAATCTATTTTGGCATTAAAAATATCACTTTGTTTTAAGAACTTCTACAGTTCTTCAACATTAACCTTGACAGAATTACAGAACTCTTGCACTGGGTGCTCATCTGATGCATTTGTCGTATCTTATGCTTTTAGTTTGAGCCGCACTCAATGGCTCTAGCCAATGAGTGGATGCTGTCACTTACTGGCTATTTCAAATCCACAGGCAGGAAATGAGCAACCTGAGCCATTGTAACAAACAGGATGACGTGTTCTCGTTAGTTTCTGATAAGAGTCTGGGGTTTAATGGGCACATTGTGTCCTCTTCCTAGTTGAGTAAAAAAAGAAAGAAAAAAAAGCAGTTTTTGTGTCCCAGATAGACAGGGTGGGTGCGTCTGATGGCTGCAGACAACCTCAAGAAAGCCTCAGCATCAAACCGTCAAACCAGTTATAGTCGATACGCTCTGAAGGCTTCAGGAACTTGCTCACACATGCAGAAACGCACACACACCATTTTTCGTACTCGGGGTTGAGCGTGTTGTGTGTCATGGAAAATTGAACTGAAGCTGAAGCCGGTTGCTAGGCAGCATATTTGCCATATAAGGTACTTTTTTTTTTTTTTTTTTTTTTTCCCTTCAGGTATCAAGCTGTACCCTAACACTGATACTAGAATGTTACCAGTACATGTAGGTGCTAATGTAATTTATATAAAAGTTAATCTTTTGTAAAAATAATATTTTCCCGCTGAACCGTTACAAGACAAAGTGGAAGAAAATACGAGAGGAAAAATGTTGCAAGGTCAGATAAGATTACGAACACTGAAACTTCAAATGTAGTATACATTTGTGATGTTTCCCTTTTTACACACGCTTTACAGTCAGACTTGGTTTCCATGATTATGCAAACTTAGCATTCTCACTGACTGTATGGAAATCCATGAAATGATCTTAAAAAAAAAAAAAAAAAAAAAAAAAGCAAATAAAGACCCAGAGGCAACACAGCTCTTGTGTCAGCGACAGGAAGCACCCTTGTCTGTCGTGGTAAACATTTCTGTGACATTTTCCATTTGTGGCTGAAACACTAAATTGGGTAATATTTATGATGAAATGTTCCCAACGTTGTTTGATAAAGTCCTCCTACAAGTCAAATTTAGTAAGCGACTGAGTGAACGTCTCTCAAACGCAGGCGACCGGAACGAGCGGGACTTGAATGCCAGTCTGGAAGGCAAGCATTATTTTCTAGAAAATTTAATTTCTCTATTCCAAACATGCTATTTAAATGCAGTGTAATAACATACAATGCATTTTTTCCCTCAGGGGAAATATTGGGAATGGAAATGTGTTTTATGGTCAAATTGTTGGCAGTTTAAAGCTACTCTAAGGCAATGCCTTAAGACCATTTTAACATTGATAGTCATAAAAATGTAACAATAATGTCAAACATTTATTGTAATTTACAGTTTATAGGGACAGATAAAATAAAAATATAAAAATGCAGAGGGAGATTTGTGGCAAGAAAAGGACGGCCTAAGAACCACATGTGGCCCGCTCTATTCTTTAATCTGGCCCATTGAGCGTTCATTCACATGATCAACAGTCCCTTTGTTTGTTGCACAAATGTCAAATGTTTTTTTTTTAATTCCATTGAATTTGTTCATTTAAAAAAAAGAAAAATGAAAAAAAAAGATTAAATTAAACAGTTTTTTAAACTATATTGTTAATCAACATAACTGGTGTGCAAGGGTGTCAGTGTTGTATCATCCCCCCGGACTTCGACTGTATCGGCAGGATTTTGAAATCATTGGTTAATTGTAAATAATAAAATGGCTGTTCTCAGTTTGCAGTAAAAAAAATGTCAGAAAGTTAAAGCATTTACATTCAATTAAAAATATATATTTTAACAAATCCATTTTTTTAAATGGATTTGTTCAGTTGGGGTAATGCAAATGTATTATAGAAATAAACTTTTTCCAATTTGTAGGCATTTTTAATTCACTATTTATATAAGGAAGTTATTTATTGTAAATGCTCAAATAAAAATGTCAGAAACGTACATCTGCATTTCACACTGTTTTATTAAATCATTAGTTTATGGATTATAATGAAACGACCACCCCCCCAAAAAAAAATAAAATAAAATAAATAAATCCTTGTATTCTAGGAATGACTCAGGCCAATCGATTTAAAAATCAGACATGGTCCTTGAACATTCTCGTGTCATTGGTGCGAAACTCCCATAAACACATTTGAAGAGTCGCAAAGAGCTCGGACAATGTGGAGCAACGGGGTGTGGTTTTGATATAAAACACTGACGAGTGGTCTGACAGGTTCTGCGTACAAGCGAGCGCTTGCCTTGCACGCATCTTTCTATTAATCTAAGCATGACATTGACTTGCGTTCCAATTCTTGTGACCTCTGCTCACCTTCAACATTTGCGCAAGTTTATGTGCGTTACACACTTTGCACCGATGCGCATGCCTCCTGTAGGTTTACACACCACTGTGGAATTTGCCACAGTGGCAAAGAATGAAAGTCTGCTCTTCCCACCCCCACTTCATCGTGTTTCTGCTATTGGCTCGGCATGGGGGCTCAGCATGGTGGGGGGATTATGGGATGAGGAAGAACAAAGAAGATGGGAGCGGCGGGAATGAGAAAGGGAAAGGACGACTTGTAGATGGAACCAAAGCGGGCTCGGTGAAAGTCAAAGTAAAGGGACGTGATAGGATGTTGAAACGGCGCCAACGGTGTTTGGAATTCACCCGCAAAGAACCCGAGGAGGCTCCGTGTGAAGATTTGACAGGAGGATTATGAAGCAAGCGACACAAGCCTGCTCATGTTGGCTTGGACAACAACAGAAGGCGCTGTAGCTAGGGAAGAAAGAAAAAGAGATTTGGGGAGGATTCCAGGACGAGTGCATTGCTGGGGCCCACCGGTGGAGACCCCTCAGTGACGGTGAAGGAAAGAGTTTGCTGGCTGCCCTTTTGTTTTGTCCCTGGGGCCACATGTACGTGCGTGTCGGCCTTCTGTCCATGAAATATATTTGACATCTTGAAAGAAAATGTACTTCACTGAGAGAATGCTGCAAGTTGTTTGGATCCATCCGAAAGTGTATTTGATTCGTATGGGCGGCATGATGGCACGTCCGCCCCATGGTCAAAAGGTTCTGGGTTTGAATCTCAGCTTTGGTCTTTCCTTGTGTGGACTTTGCATGTTCTCCCCGTGCTGGCGAGCGCTTCTCCCACATTCCAAAAGCGTGCGCGTTAGGTTGTTTGTAGGTTCTAAAAGGCGAATGGATGTTTTCTCCTCATGTGCCCTGTCATTGACTAGCAACTAGTCCTGTGTGTACCCTGCCTCTCACCCAAATACCGCTGGAATAGACCGCTACTCTGAACAGAATAAGAATTAGAGATTAATGCACAGATTTATCAGTCAAAATACGTTAAGTGGCTATTATGTCTGTGATATAGAACAAAACAGTGAGCAACTATCAATTAGAAATGTCACGTGATGTTTTTCCCCCCCACCCAACTTCAAAGAGAGGGCCTCTGTGGTTAAGCAGTTTCTGTGTGTGCGTGTGCGTGTGTGTGTGTGTGTGTGTGTGTGTGTGTGTGTTTGAAACATTAAGAGTCACAATGACCCACCATACTTTTTGTGAGCATTGTCATGTGTGAGCACACTTGTAATTGGTTCTCACAAGGACATTTCGCTTTCTTTTCAAAGACAACTTCATTGACTTATGCTGTAGAAAGACGACAAGCGCTGCATTTTCCACCACTCGAGCCCAAAATGGCGGAATAGAACAAAACCGAATGAGGATAAAAGGAGTGGTGATGCTTTTGTGACCGCGAGCAGTGAAGCCTCATTAATACGAGAGTAGACGTGCATAATTGGTTGGTTAGATTGTGTGTAAAAGTTGATTTCATCACACCTTGTGTGCACTTCTTGCCTGCGGTGGCTTTTGAGTCACGCTCAAGTCGAATGGTCTCTAAAGAAGTTGTGCTGGATTGCATGAATACAGCACAAGGATGGGGACAGACTGAAGGGTTTTCACATCGCAGGCCGAAGCCGTGGTCACAAGTCGGTGTCAAAAGTTCAAGAGGAAATCAGCCTTTTCAGCCAAAAAAAAAAAAAAAGTTCTCCAAGAGGTATGACGCGTGTGTGTTTCATCAGCATTCTCGGCTGTGACGTGCTTTGTCGAGGTTAATCCGAGGCTGCGATTTGAAGGCGAAATCCACAGGTGACTCTGAGTCACTGGTTCTTCACGTTCAAAACGTTCCCAACACTGAGCAGCTGTCTGAAAAATCCACGAACAATAACACTGATTATTTGGATCATTTACTGACGACTGACACGATCTGATATTGCTCTGGTAACGTGGCTTCCTGTACAGTAAACATACTTTATGTACAGTGGGTATAAAAAGTCTACACAAACCTTGTTCAAATGCCAGATTTTTCTGGTGTTCAAATAAAAATGAAACGGACAGCAATCATTTCAAAGGTTTTCCCACCATTAATGTGGCCAATGACCTCTATAGCTCAGGAAAAAAAAATTGTTTTGGTTTCATCAGGCTATAACGCATTTTGCCTCGTGTGTGTGAGATATCAGATGTGTTTTTGCAATAATTTGAACCCACTTTTTGGCCATACGTTCGGCATGAACACAATATGACTCGTCACCAAGAGAATACCACACCGACAGTAACCATGGTGGGGGCAGTGTCATGCTTTTGGTGCGTTTGTTTTTTTTTTTTTTTTTTTTTTAATTTCCCCCCATCTTACTTTATGAATAAAAATATCCCAGTGTTTGTCAGCAAAAAAAACCCCAAAAAAACTTAAGTCTTTTGCTGGAAAGCAAACAAAAAGTCAAGAAAATCCTGTTAGAACAGCATTATTTGTGGTTAATGAGAGGTGTATTTTTTTTTATTCCCCCATCTTACTTTATGAATAAAAATATCCCAGTGTTTGTCAGCAAAAAAACAAAACAAAAAAACTTAAGTCTTTTGCTGGAAGGCAAACAAAAAGTCAAGAAAATCCCGTTAGAACAGCATTATTTGTGGTTAATGAGAGGTGTTTTGAATGGTAGCAGGTGTGCGCTGATAGGCTCCCACTTACACCCTTAAAATTAGGGTGGCCCCGTGCGGGGACGTCCGTCATCTGTCAAAACAAATCGCTGATGCACGTCGTCATGTGTGAACATGTTATACATCTTTTAAAAGCTGAGTTTCTGGAGATTTGAATGGTAACCCTACATGTTACAATTGTCAAATTTGAACCGACGCTTGGGGAGACTTAACCCATAAGAGCCCACGGTGACACCAGTGTAACAAACAGTTTGAACTCCCCAGTGTCTTTTTTCAAAACTTTTTGTCTGATTTTAACCCACCAGAACCTTTTGGAAAAATGGGTCTGGGCTCTTATGGGTTAAGCTTTGATCCTGCAGTGTTTTCAAGTCCTAATCAACATTTTAAATCCATTTTCAAGGCAGATATTTTGAAAAGAAATTAGACGAACATAAGATTCGCCTTTTTCTTCTGTTTTCAAACATCCATAGTTCCGAGACAGGAGCACTTAAACAAATTCTTACTGTATGGGAGAAATCTTCATAATGTGACATTTTGAATATTTCAAAAAGTGACCAAAACTATGCTGATACTCCAAATGGTTCAGGAATAGCTAAAAATTGACTTTGGGTGCACCTTTCTACAGGCGTTTTCGTCAAAGTTGCCCTCGGTTTAGGGAGTTAACATGAGTTTGAATGTGGTTGGTTACTGGTAATTCCGAGCCACATCCCCAGCTTGAAGAGGATGTGCATACTTGTGCAACCACATTCATCTCAGCTATTTTGTTTCAATATTTTTAGTATGAATTTGATCACGGTTAGTTTTTCTGATGAACTTAAATTGTGACTAAGGCAACATTTGTCAGTACTAAACATGCAGCAAGTATTTCGAATAAGGCAACCCCCTTTTTTAATGTGCAACTTTGGTGTTCAACCAAACAAAAACTGAATAGTTGTGCTTTTTTTCCCATCATTATAATCCAGCTTTTTACAGTAATGACAGTCACAATGCATGCACATGGAATAAAGGTTTTATGATGGCGACCGTTTTGGAATTTGCATTGAACAAATTTACATTATTTCTCAGCTGGAACATAGTTTTCACTCTTTCACTTTGTTCCACATTGGAGATTTTATTGTATTTGTAACATCCTTCTGTTCGGTGTCACTTTACCCAATTGACTGACAGAATGCTTACAACTTTGGAGTGACAAAAGGGCTTGAAGTCAAATCCAGCTTCTTTTTCAAGTCAACAAAGGGCCGCTGCGGATATTGCTGCGCAGCGACTGTTTTATTGTGACAGAATTTCCACGCCGCAGCTGTGGAAAGAATGCAGGCGAGGAGCGCAGAGATATTGCCGGCATGTAAACACGGCGGTGATAGGAGGACTTGCCGCAGCTTTCACGGCTATAAATTGAAAGATTATTTTCATGTTTCACATTCTCTCGTTCCTGTTTTCGGTGAATTGTCCAACATTACTTCCAAATCACGTAGGTTGGTGTGGAAAGAAAAAAAAAAAAGCTCTGACTGCAGAAGTCAAAATAAATAACACCGATGACGTGCGTGCTTTGTCCATTTGATTTGTCACACACACGCGCACGCTAATCTGTTGCTTGCGTCAAAGCCCCAACTGAACGCTGTCCTTGCTCTTCAGATAAAACACACCAGTTTCAGACAGTACGGCTCTGTTTTACAACCTCACACTTTAGTCAATGTTTTATGAATGGGCTTTGTCAGTGCGGCTCGCCCGGCCTGAAAGGGGAGGATCTGACCAATGTCTACTAAAGTGCGCGTGGTGAAGTGCATTTTACCCACTCGGTGCTAAACTTGACAGAGCGACTGGCGAGCGTTCCATATTAGATCTCGACAATGACGGCCTTCTGTTTCTCTTCCAGAATAAGCCGTGGCATAAGTTGAAGACCATGGTGCACTGGTCCCCCTTCGTCGTGTCCTTCAAGAAGCGCTACCCGTGGGTGCAGCTCGCCGGCCATGCAGGTTTGTTTATGAAGCGCAAGCCACGCGTGAATCCGTCGTACAAACATGAAGGCGTTTTAATCTTCAATCTCCTCATACTCGTTTAGGTAACTTCCAGGCCGGCGAGAACGGTCGCCTATTAAAGCGATACTGCGAGTGCGAGCAGCAATGTCTCCAGAAGCTGATGAAGGACACTCTTCGGCCGTACGTGCCCGGTTATTACGGGGTGGTGCAAAGAGACGAGCAGGACTACAATCTGATGGACGACCTGCTGGCTGATTTTGATTCGCCGTCCATCATGGATTGTAAAATGGGCAGCAGGTAAGACTACGCTTCACTGTTCCCACTGCATGGGTGACGGTTACTGTATCTGTAATCCACCTTGATAAATGCAAAAGGCAAAGCTGAGCGTAAGCGTTCTTGCTATCGTGTGGGTAGAAATGACATTTTTGCCGTTACAATGCTTCTCAACTTTTTGTAAAAACCAATTTTTACTGCCTTCTCACCCCCTAAAACTGATGCGTTAGAAATACACAATCCCTCGACTTTCCCCAAAATTGCAGTTTTAAGTAAAACTTTGCGGATATCAAACATCATTCCTAAAAAAAAAGTAATAATTTCTATAGTTTATAGGCAGCTTAAAAAAACGATATGTGGTTGGCTTGAGAATTAACACGTGTTCCAATTAGAAATCCGTCAGTAGCAGAGTCCACAGTCTAAATCGCAATATAGCGGGGGATAAAATAGCAACTAATTAGCATTTTAATAATCGAGTAATCTGTTGATTATTTTGTCACTTAATGGATGACGGATGAATCGGATTAAAATAAAAAACATTTAGAAAATGTTAATTCCGATCCCTTTATTCAACAACGGGACATTATATTTCAAATTAACAGTGCAGAAAATGCCCAAACATGTATTAATTATGATTTAGTTACTGCTTTGGTCCGTAACGAGTCCGAAAATAGGCGTAAGTGTTGCTTATTGTTCTCCAAATGAGATGTTTGTAAATGCCCTATTTTGATTCATCATATGGATAGGCCTGATCCATCTGCTTTCATTGGGGTCAACAGAAATATTTCCTTCTCGAGAAGCTGAAATCAGAAGATTTGGACAAACAGTTCAGCAAATAAAATCCATCATTCATGTGAAAAACGTCGACTTTCTACTATGCTCAAGGACCTATTTGGAGGAGGAGCTGATGAAAGCGAGAGAGCACCCGCGCTTGCGCAAGGACATGTACGACAAGATGGTCGCCGTGGACCCCGGTGCCCCCACCGAACAGGAGAGGGCCCAGCAGGGCGTGCTCAAGCCCAGATACATGCAGTGGAGGGAGACGCTCAGCTCCACCGCCACGCTTGGCTTCCGCATCGAGGGTATCAAGGTCAGTAATTCAACTGAGCGGCAGATTCTTCATTTAAATGCTTTCCGCAATTCTTCACAGTGTGGAAAAGATGAATTTTCCCATTTTGGAATCGGGCTTTTAACGTACCAAAATGTGGGAAAAGAGAAGCTCTGTGAATATATTATGAATGCACAGTACATACTGAATTGAATGGGAGACCTCATTCGTGGTTCTTTTCTTCTGCAGAAAGCTGATGGCACCTGCAACACCAATTTTAAGACCACCAAACTCAAGGAGCAAGTGATGCGGGCCCTGGAGGACTTTGTTGACGGAAACACTGAGACTCTGGTGGGTTTCCAGTCAGCGTTGATTTGAAAAATACTTTTTTTCCGGCAATCAAAAGCAGTTCCCGGGTGTCTAAAATGCTCCAAAGTATTAGGAATTACTTTACACCTCTGCGATATTTTGCCTTCATAAAATTAGCTGGTTTTGAGAGGTGGCCTTGTCCTAAGCAAGGGAGTCACCTGTTATCCCACCCTGTATGTTGCTGAGACCGGTTTTCATGACCATGAACACTGGGGAGGAACCTGAGCTTTGTGACTACAGAGTATTCACGGGGTGCCTCTTGTCATCTTGCTGTCAACTGTATATGTATTAGTGGGCTGGACTTCACCAATGAGTATATGCCGAATAGTGTGGGCTTGATCTCGCCAGTGAGTGTGCGCGTGTTCCAGCTAATGTTTGGCTGTCACTTCTTGGCTTTCAAACACGACTTGAGCCCGAGCATTGCAACTACAGAGGCTTTGCGTGCTGCCTCTCGCCATCTCGCCAGCAAGTGTATGCGTAACAGCGGACTTGATCTCGCCGGCAAGTGTGCATGTATTGGCCGGCGTTTGGCCAATTCCTCTTGACTATAAAGTACTGTTTTAATATTCTGAACCATGCTACAATTGTAAGACTAAGCTAACTAGTGGAAAATAAAATTAAAGTAAACTACCGGTACTCACACTGGGGAACAGAAAAGTGTGCAATACTGTCATCTGTTGGCTTTTTATCTGTAATGTGTGTCTGACATAAAGATGGCATATTGTTTAGGCCAGACCACGCCCCTTTATGGTGGCTGAGGAAAATGTAAAAAAAAAATTGCACAAGTAAAACATGTACTATTTGTGTTTTGAAGTTTAGGTTTGTCGACCAATAGAGATGCTCTCTTGTGCACATGATGTATTTTCATGGGCTATTTATCGATGCACTTTTAAACTTCCTTTACCTGCCTTTTCCTTGAATCCGCCTTTTGTAAATTTGTTAACTTCTAAATGAGTTTGGATTTTTAAAAATAATTTGTAAAATTGTCTCTTACATTATAATTGTGCTTTGAATTTTTGGAGGCCATTTTCTCCCTCAAAGCCATTTTTTAAAAAATGTTTTGAATCTCTTTTTTTTCCATATTCACATTTTTTTCCCGCATTTTTGTCATTATTTATCTCAGCCACCACACCCTTATGTCTCACTAAGTTTCACTTCCTGTTTTTTCTTTATTCTTACACTTTTCCTCTTCACCATTCCTGGTACCCTTCTTGTGGCTCCAGAGGAAAAGCCAAAGAAAAAGCAAATGAGATTCTTTGCTCCTGTCACACAAAATGAAAATTTGAACCCCCATGTTTAGTTTTATTTTTTTTGGGGGGGAGGGGGGGGACATGTTTTTCCTAGAAGTTTCTAAACCGTAACACTTTTGGAGCATTGGACTTTGGCGGATCCACTGTGTACTGTATAAACAAACAGCTGTCAGTCAAACATTTTAAAGCTTTTGTTGTTTTCCATTCTATTCATTCAGAACTTGTACCTGCAACGCTTAGAGGAGCTGCGGACCGTGCTGGAGCAGTCACATTTCTTCAAGACGCATGAGGTAACATTCACACAATCCTAAACAAACCTGTTGCCTTGAGTTTTGAGATTTGGTGATATTTCACCCTGATTTGCTTCCATGCGATTTGTATCGACCTCAGTGGAGGGAAATAATGAAGGACAAATAAATGTATGTAATATATTAATATCTTATTAATGTAGTGGTACACATTTAATTTGTTCAGTGACCATGCTCGGAATGCAAAACTGGCTTGCAAATCATCTTTGCTCTCTGAAATGAATAGAAACGCCAGTCAGCCGTTCCAGCCCCACAAAAAACATCACCACAAAGTTTTGTGTCATGTTTTTTAGTAAGAAAAATGGCACCTTGTGATATTGTCATCCAAAAAAAAACAGAGTGACAATTAAGAATTTCTCAGTTTGTGCATTAGGATTTTATGCTTCAATGCCCATTGATGTGCTCCTTCTGGTGTGCGCACCTTGGCCAAGGGCAATTCGTCTATTTGAACATATGACACGAAGAAATGCTCGCAATGCAAAACTGACTTGCAAATCATCTTTGCTCTCTGAAATGAATAGAAACCGCCATTCAGCCGTTCCAGCCCCACAAAAAAACACCAACAGAAAGTTTTGTGTCATGTTTTTTAGCAAGAAAAATGGCACCTTGTGATATTGTCATCAAAAAAAGAACAGCGTGACAATTAAGAATTTCTCAGTTTGTGCATTAGGATTTTATGCTTCAATGCCCATTGATGTGCTCCTTCTGGTGTGCGCACCTTGGCCAAGGGCAATTCGTCTATTTGAACATATGACACGAAGAAGAGTTTCACAACTAAATTACTCAGCAAGGTGGAGTAATATTAGTTTTTTGTCAAGGATAAATATTATATGCCTGTGAATATTGTGACATTATGTCTCAATGTGTTGCTTCACTGTTCAGATATCGGTTTCCTAATAAGTATGGTGGTATGCGACTTTTGTTGGCTATGTTTTGCATTGTGTGTTAGTGTTAAGCTAATGGAGTTTTGTAAGCTATGTGGTTTGTTGAATACATGTGTGATTCTGTTTGTTTTACGTTTCAACTTCAACCAAGAATGGCAGTAAACAGTTATTGTTAGCTAGATGAGCATTTTTTTCTTGCTCTACTTAGAATATTAGCAAATCTATGGGAACATGTTTTAATACCATAAAAGTCAGGCCATTGCTTAGCTAGCGCGTATTAAAAAATATATAATAAAATGTTATGATGTGATTTTCTCTTTTGTTTTCAATTGAAGTATACTGTAAGTTAATGAAAGATGTGCCTTCTTCCAAAAGTCTATTCTTCCTCGAGTATCTGTACTTCTACTTCGGTCGAGTGAGTGAATACTTTTTTCCGCCTGTGATCTTGCAGGTGGTGGGCAGCTCTCTACTGTTTGTACACGATGCTTCGGGGAAGGCCCGCGTGTGGATGATTGACTTCGGCAAGACGGTACCTCTGCCCGCCCACAGGACCTTGGACCACCGGACCCCTTGGGTAGAGGGCAACCAGGAGGACGGCTATATGTGGGGGCTGGACAACCTCATAGATATCTTTGGCTCCATGCTGCCGCAGGTGTCCTGAGCTGGAGAACCTCAAGACCTCTCAATGATAAAACTGGAAGAAGTGCTGATTGCGGACTGAAGCCACTTAAGCAAGATAGGACTTTAATGGCTAAGTGGATTGCAGCCTTGTTCATGTTGTCGGCGCCTTTGGAGACAACATCACAGCCTCCACTGGGGTTATTTTGCCTCCTTTCACGGTTTGCAAATAAAGACACAGCAACACTAAAACACTGATTATTGAACCATGTCAATGACAAGTGTAAATGCAAATTTAATTTTCCTGCCTTTTATAAAACCCTTTGTACAATTTTTCTATGGGTAACTTTTTAAAAGAAAGATCATTCATGCTAATTTTCTTCTACCTTGAACCCTCTTAACAGAACAATGATGAACGTGCTCTGCTCCCCCGCTCCCCTTGATTGATCTAAATACAAGCAGCAACTATGTTTGTTTGGAACTTGCTGCACTATGCATCCTAACGAACGCCTTCGATCAAA
>NW_017805833.1:258847-280194 GCF_001891065.2 Hippocampus comes
TGTGTGTGTGTGTGTGTGTGTGTGTGTGTGTGTGTGTGTGTGTGTGTGTGTGTGGACAGGAAATTAGTCATCTCTGAAAAGTCAACATCGACTTGTTTACAAAGTATTATATTACTACTTCCATGCATGTTCACCAGCTAACAAGTTCTTTCCCCCCCTTCTCCTAACCGGGTGATTTCTTGTGTGAGCAAACTGAATATAGTGATGTTTATATTCTATAAGCACAAGTGTATTTTTATGTGGAGAAACTGCAACAGGTTACATTTGATATGGACTGTTCTTTGCAATGAAGGTAACGGATTGCAATAAACTGGAAATAAGGCTGTAGAGAGTGGCTCTTTCTTATTCATGACAGCTCCTTTTTTTGTTCCTGAAATTGGGAGAATTGGGCCGCGTCATACCAGAGCCCAACTACCGGTATATCAATGGAACCGGTTTTAGCCACGCCCCAAAAATTCAAAAACTTGAAATAGCAAAAGCGGTTAAGGATATCCCTGCTAACTGAGTTCTATCTTTGCTAATTTTCATGCAATTATCTTCAAACATATATAAAGAATTTAGAAGCAAATCTGGATTCATGAAAAGGTTTTTAAGAAAAGGAAACTACTTGATGTGCAAAAAAAAAAAAAAAGGTACTGTACATAACTCACAGCAACACATTTATTTTTAATGTCTGCACTTTTATTAAAGGAGTTGAATCGGTCCTTTTACCATTTTTTAACACAGACTTTACTTCTACATATGTACAACAATATGTCCGTATTTAGACACAAATGCCATCACTGCTGACCTTTTAAAACTTCCCGTTTGTCTATTCCACACTCTGTCCTTACATACAGTAAAACAGCCTGACCAGCCAACCCGGCTTCGACTCCACCTTTGGGAAGCACATATTGTGTTCCGTCGCTGCATCTATGTGGGTCCATCATTTTCAGCTGCTCATTGCTTCGAGCGACGCTGTCCAAACTCCACAGCTGGTAGCGCAGACTTTTCCCCTGCTTGGCCAGGATGTAAATCTCTCTGAGACGTGAGATGTCCACAGTGGGACAAGATGAGGAGGAGCTGGAGTGTCCACGCAGGTGAATCCATGGCAGAGTGGGGTCAGGCTGTGTGGGCTCTGTCCCTATGTCCCCCTGGTTCATACCCAGGAGAACACCTGCAAGGTAAAGAAAGGCATGGCCGGTCAGGCTCTATCAGAGGATCTGATCTTCTACATTTATCAACATCAAGTGTAATATTTGATCCATGAAATTGTATGAATTATTCTTTATTTTATATATATACATTTCTTACCTGAAGCTACAGCCCAGTGAGCCCTGTGGCCGCCACGCTCGCAAGGCTCATGGTTGTAGTCTTCATCATATCTGGGTGGCCAGTATCAAGGCGCACATTTCCTCGTTTTAAGCTTTTTGCGGCTGGGCTCAGTCTGTCCAGTAAATCTTTTGTGATCAGCCTATAACTGAAAATGTGTCCATCCGCAAGCCGTCCTGCCCTTGGACTCCACTTTGACATAATGAGGCTAATTTGCATAGTGACCACCCTTGCACGGAAGTTCTGCATCCGTGACACAGTCACATCCAGAGCCACTTTCAAGTGATCGTCGGACAATATTCTTTGAAACACTATCATGCATCCACGTAAAAATCCTATTATCAACTAAAGAGGTAAGCAGAGCTGCATCGGATTATTTAGGATGCACAGATTAGCAACAATAACTTCTGATTCGCAGCACATACTCGATTGCTCCCTGAAATTGATGCAGTGGACATCTGTATTTGTGTTCAGTAATACGGCACAAGTGCTGCCCCCACAATTGAAAATGCTTTCACTTTATGGGCGATCATAAGAAGAATCTACTCTTATGTCATGAGATCCAGGCACCCTAATGAGGACAAGCGCTCTAGAAAATGGATAGATGTCTTCTTTTACACTATACTATTTAAAAAATGGATACGGGATAAGAACAGGTTGTCTGCTCCACAAGTGTGCGACGATCCTGTTGGCATTTTTGCCACTCAAACCACCCGCTAGCAACTCCGCCTTACAGCCACACACCTCCTCGGCCAGCAACGCCATGTTTCGAGCTGACAAAGAAAAGATATGACAGACCGTCAGGGAGATCATTAGGAATTACCTCTGACACTTTACTGAAATGCTTTCATACATATTACTGAAGACTTTTGCATCTGCTACTGAAACACTCATACACACTACTAAAGTGCTGGAACTCTCACGATTGAAACGCACTCACACACTAATGAAACACTTTCATGCACAAGTGACTGATTCAGTCTTGAGAATGAGTGTGATTCAATAGTTCTGTGAATGTTTTGGTTATTTGCATTTCAATTGTATGTGTAAGAAGAACCTCACTGATATGTCACAGTACTATACAGACACACGTACACTTTATCTTCCTTTTCTTTACCTGAGAACATTTCCCCCTGTGCTGTGAAGCCTCGGCCGAGCGCAACCTGAACCACGTCGTCCATGTCAACGGCTGCTCGCCGCAGGTGAGCGGCCATCCACAAGGCCACCAAGCCACACCTACAAAGTAAACAGAAAAACACAATCGGCGTACAGACACACCCTGGCAAATACAGTACAGTATGCCTAATAATGACGTCAAAGTATTGCGAGAGTTTCCAGTGTTGCATAAGTATGCTATCAGTCAAAGGCAGAGCATGACAGTACTTGACAAGCATTCCGCACTTACTGTGGGCCGTCTTGGATGAGAGAAGGCACGTACGTGTTTACCAGAGTCCAGTGGAGAGCTCGGCTGAAACTGAAACATACAAAAAATAAATTACATTTACTGTATAATTACTGTGTTTGGCATAAGGAAAGAGTTAAACTGAAACAATCAAGCATGTTGAGGACGGGCTGTTCAGAAAATGAATGAATGAATTCAAAGACATAATTCAATGTTTTGTTTTCTTGCATGATGACACTTCGGTTTTGTTGTGCATGCTTGTGATGCCTAAAGCCGTCGCCAATCATGCAAGTGATCTTAATCTCATGTGATCTATTTGATACAGAGGAAGGGATACTGTCATAACAATAGAACAACTGGTCTAAGTTTATTATTATTATTATTATTATTCATCGGTCACCTGCTCTCCCTCTGACTGATGAGCAGGAGAGGCTCTGTGTTGTCCCCTTCCAGTGGGCTCCTGCCGCCTCCTATCGTCTGATACAACTTCTTCTTTTTGCCGGTTGAATCTGGAGGTGCTGGAGGAGGAGGTGGCAGAGGAGGTGGAGGAAGAGGGGACATGTGTAACCCCGACATAACCTCTGATATCCTGTCAGGGATAGTGACGCTTGATATTAACTTGCAGTCCGGCACCGTGCAATAACAACGCACACCTTTCTTTCTGCAACGAACACAACAGCTTAAGAAGTTCGTTATTATGTGCTAACAAGCCGTGGTCGTCTTCTCTTGACGATTATGACCTAAAAACATTATTCGCATTGTTCTGTTGCACATAGTGATTCGTTCTGATAAGTTCTTGCGAAGTAGCTTTTCTGACCAGCGAAGCCGGTTTTTCTGACCAAATTTGGCAACTTCCAACGTTCTTCTTCCTGTGCTCGGCGGGTTGCATCGCCGAACATGCATTATCGCCCCCTGTAGGAAATTTCGATTCTCAAAGTGCATTATTATTTACAAAACACTGGTGTTTTAACGAGCTCATTTTCAAAACCTTGTCGAGTAACCATATAAACTTGATGTTCCATATTCAGTACTGCCATACGTCTGCTTGTTAATGTATTGTAAAATGCAATATGGAAATCACCTCTGAAGGTGGCAGTAATGCATCTAAATGCTGTTTGTCGAAATTACGACGAAGAAGAACTGCTTGAATTTTATCGCGAGACTTGAGCGCCGGATCCATCCGCGTTTCATTCAGCGTTCAAGGTACGTACTGGTCTTTTATTAGAAGTCTATGTTTTACATCTAATTCTCTTATTTCGTTACAAGCCTTGGTGAGCATGATTCTTTATTTCCTCTTTTAAGTGGTTCACACGTTTCTGTACAACAAACTGTAGGTTTTTATCTTACTAATGCTGCATTAGAATTAGCTATTTAGCTAAGGGTAACCCCACGCCGTTCAAGTGAATGGCGGTTGCTAATACTCACTGTTCATCCAGTCGATTAAATGTCGTTTTCTGTGCTTTTTGTTCTGTCGATTCCACGTGAAGCATTTTCTTTTCGAATTTTCAGATGGCCACGACGGAGGTTCGGCTTAATCACACGATCTACATCAATAACTTGAACGAGAAAATTAAGAAAGATGGTGAGGACCGCCGACTACCTAACCACCTATGAGTGCTGCAGCCCATAAAGTTTTTAATGAATTACTTTTTCATGTATATACATTTTAAACATCATTTCAAGGTAGTATGAAGTTCGATGCTATTTGTATTTGAAATGGAGGAACCTTTATACATAATTAACTCATTTACGTGGCACTTACCTCCAGTATATAATTACATAAAAATAGGTTAATTCTTGTTTGAAGATTAGATCCATCAATTTTCTGCAGTGCTTCTCCTATTTGGGTCATGCGATGGAGTATATCCCAGAACAGGGTACGCCCCCCCCCTCTCGATATCCCCGTTCTGTTCTTAGTCCTGAGCTATTAATGACTTGTTTATTAATATTTTTAGTTCACATAAGATCACGCAATTTATTTTCAAAGGTGTGCAATGTGAATGATGTATCTGTTTTCTTTCCCTAGAGTTGAAGAAGTCTCTGTACGCCATCTTCTCTCAGTTTGGCCAGATTTTGGACATCTTGGTTGCACGTACTTTGAAAATGAAAGGTCAGGCCTTTGTCATTTTCAAAGAAGTCAACAGCGCCTCCAATGCTCTCCGATCCATGCAGGGATTTCCCTTCTATGACAAACCCATGGTATGTCCTTGGTGGCATTCATTTTTTTTTCCACCTAACATACCTCCTTTAGAAAAAAACTTGATGATTTTTTTTGGGATCAACTCTTTACGCAGCGCATCCAGTATGCCAATCAGGATTCGGACATCATCGCCAAAATGAAAGGCACTTATGTCGAGCGCGATCGTAAGAAGGAGAAGAAGAAGCCTCCGAAGTCAGAATCGAGCGGGAACAAGAAGTCGGCCGCCATGGCCGGTGGCGCGGCTGCAGGCATGCCCGTAAGATGCACACAATTGTATTTATCATACCCTTATATTTATAACATTTATTCTAGTCTACCAAAATAAATCACTGGGCTGTCGTCACTACTTTTATTGACATCCTCTGCAGGGAATGGCACAGATGAACCAGGGGGGCCGCATGATGCACATGCCAGGACAGCCACCCTACATGCCCCCGCCGGGTATGATGCCCCCGCCAGGGATGGCACCTGGTCAAATGCCCCCTGGTGGCATGGGTCACGGTCAGATGATGCCCGGACAGATGCACCACCAGGTATTGTCTGTTGTCTTTTAGGGGCTTTTTTTTTTCTCTCTCTCTGGTGACTGTGTCCTCATTTACATTACATTGTGTGAAGGGAAACAAAAAAAGAAAAACAACCACATCAAATTTGATGTCAAAATTATATTAAATTGGGAAAGATGTGCACGATGTGTTTGTAACTCATTTATGCTTCCAGATTTCGGAGAATCCTCCCAATCACATCCTCTTCCTCACCAACTTGCCCGAAGAGACCAACGAGCTTATGCTGTCCATGCTCTTCAACCAGTCAGTAAAAACTCAGTGCATTTAATAACATGCACATTTGTATTCAGCTGCATTTTAAACACAGAGCGTCTGTCGTTTGCTCTGCAGGTTCCCGGGCTTCAAGGAAGTGCGTCTGGTCCCCGGCCGGCACGACATCGCCTTCGTGGAGTTTGACAACGACGTGCAGGCCGGCGCCGCACGCGAAGCGCTGCAAGGCTTCAAGATTACGCAGAGCAACGCCATGAAGATCTCCTTCGCCAAGAAATAACTTGGTCACCTCTTCACACAGGTGTGTTTGCAGCAGTGAAACAAACTGAGGATGTTTTTTTTTTTTGTTGTTGTTGTCATTTTTGTGTTCTTTACTCTCAAGTGTTGATTTTACTGTACTGTGTATTTGTGAAAGCATTGCACCCAGCGTCTGGTCTGTCAGACATCACACCTGGAGCTTTTGATTTTGATTTTTTTAACAATAAAAACAAACTGACCGAAAATGTACTGCCTCATCACTCATCACTCATCATTGAGTGTTAAGTCCAGCAGGTGGCGCCTTTGTTGTGGTTATTGAGTTAAGTGTGACAGGAGGCAACCTTCCAGTCAAGATAGGTAATAAGTTACTACATAGTGCAGTCATCTTTTGTGGAATCATCCTTCATTTCTCTGTGGTGGTTAATTACTATCAATGGCTTTTAAATAACTTATTTGCTTTTTATCACATTGTGTGGCTTCATCTAATTGAGCATAATGTTGTAAATTTACGAGAAAGGTGGCTGCCCTTGGGCGCCACGTTGGTGACCCCGGCACAATAGGCTGTATTCTATAATTATTTACTCTTTTAAAAGGGTCACCTGGTGTGATATTTCTTACTTTGAAAAAACTTGTCCGTTTACAACAATGTTAAAAGCAGACGTTACTTTGGATTCAGTTTGCTTGTTTTTGTTCTTACAAAAGGTCTTAATGTTAAAGCTTTATTCTCTACATTGATCAGGAAACAGTTTATAAACACTACGTAATGTTACCATTATAAAGTGGTACCATTTTGCTGGAGTTTCCATTACAAACATATGACTTCAAGTCCTCGAGCTGAGATATGTTTTCCTATACAAATATGGAAATGCAAAGTATTTCAAAAAGTTTTTACACCATAAAAAAACTTAAAATTATCACGAGTACATTTCCTATGGCAATCAAAATTGCGAAAACATTCATACTGGGATTCATTATGCAACCCATATCACAAATCTTCACACTCATAAATCTGCTTTGAACTGAGTGTAGTTTTATTGCATTTCCTCAATTAATCTATTCTGTGTTTCAGTGTGTATTACCTCAAATGTATTACCTAAAAGTAAAACCGAAGCGTAACATTAAACTTTATTCGTTCTTATTTACTCTCAAGTGTTGATTTTACTGTACTGTGTATTTGTGAAAGCATTGCACCCAGCGTCTGGTCTGTCAGACATCACACCTGGAGCTTTTGATTTTGATTTTTTTAACAATAAAAACAAACTGACCGAAAATGTACTGCCTCATCACTCATCACTCATCATTGAGTGTTAAGTCCAGCAGGTGGCGCCTTTGTTGTGGTTATTGAGTTAAGTGTGACAGGAGGCAACCTTCCAGTCAAGATAGGTAATAAGTTACTACATAGTGCAGTCATCTTTTGTGGAATCATCCTTCATTTCTCTGTGGTGGTTAATTACTATCAATGGCTTTTAAATAACTTATTTGCTTTTTATCACATTGTGTGGCTTCATCTAATTGAGCATAATGTTGTAAATTTACGAGAAAGGTGGCTGCCCTTGGGCGCCACGTTGGTGACCCCGGCACAATAGGCTGTATTCTATAATTATTTACTCTTTTAAAAGGGTCACCTGGTGTGATATTTCTTACTTTGAAAAAACTTGTCCGTTTACAACAATGTTAAAAGCAGACGTTACTTTGGATTCAGTTTGCTTGTTTTTGTTCTTACAAAAGGTCTTAATGTTAAAGCTTTATTCTCTACATTGATCAGGAAACAGTTTATAAACACTACGTAATGTTACCATTATAAAGTGGTACCATTTTGCTGGAGTTTCCATTACAAACATATGACTTCAAGTCCTCGAGCTGAGATATGTTTTCCTATACAAATATGGAAATGCAAAGTATTTCAAAAAGTTTTTACACCATAAAAAAACTTAAAATTATCACGAGTACATTTCCTATGGCAATCAAAATTGCGAAAACATTCATACTGGGATTCATTATGCAACCCATATCACAAATCTTCACACTCATAAATCTGCTTTGAACTGAGTGTAGTTTTATTGCATTTCCTCAATTAATCTATTCTGTGTTTCAGTGTGTATTACCTCAAATGTATTACCTAAAAGTAAAACCGAAGCGTAACATTAAACTTTATTCGTTCTTAAAACATCTGTAAAATTTAAGGTCATTCAGCTGAGAATTGGCTACAGACGTTAGACTGCAAAATTATGTGGGAACGTTTGGATACGCAATCCTCATAAAAAATACGAAACCTTAACCACAAAACCACAATTTATGACGAACCTTTCCCGAATTGAAATGAAGAACATTTACCACCTGTGGCTTGATCTATGTCAAAACATGTTGGCTCCAATGAATTGCTGTACCGAATTTTCCGCACTATAAGACGCACCTAAAAGCATTCAATTTTCTCAAAAAGTCGACAGTGCGCTTTATAATCCGATGTACCTTACATATGGATCATTATTCTGATTTCTTGGATGTCGTATTTGAAATGTTCTGTCAAGCGCTTTGTTACAGCTTCAGCGGTTGTGAAAGCGCTATAAAAATAAAGCTGTATTGTATTGTATTCCCTTTTGCGTAGCTCCATCTAGTGGATGCATAACACAACCGCAGCCACTATTGTGGCTTCTATTCTCTGTGCCGTATAATTTGACGCACCCTAGCTATGAAAACAATTTAAAAATAAGCCATTCAATGAAGGTGTGCCTTATACTCTAAACAGCCTTCGTGCGGAAAATATTTGTTAAGACCGGGGTCGATCAGAAGACTATGGGCACTCAGAGTTGATATTCCAGGGTTGAATCAATCTCAATGAAATTTAACAGCCACTTGTGCTCACAGTAGTGTGCCAATTAGTACATTCCCAATTCCTGTTTGCCTACCGTATCCTCTGTGGCCTTCTCTTCTTGTGCAGTGTAATTATGTGTTGCAAACACTGAGTGGATTGAGCGTGAGTTCGTTTTTATTTGGACACACTGTGGGTGACTGTCGTACACATACAAACACACACTCACACACAGTGAGGCCTCCCCCTGTTGTGGACTTAAACTGTGCCCTGAGTTATTGTCTTTAGGTCACCTCGACTGTGTTCGTACAAATGCACATTCTTCCGTCACTTTCCCAAGCCTTTCTACACTCCCTTATTTTGCCTTGAGAAAGTGCTGACCTTAGCCCCCAGGGCGTCATATGTGTGTGCCTGTGTGTGTGTTGCCTGCTCCTGGCAACATGCCTAGCACCTTCCTACTCACCAGCACAGTGTTCTTACAGTTGCATGAAGGGACTCATCTGTCGGCTCACATCCGGGAGGGTCTTGACGTCACTGCGCAGTCAAATAAAAAGAAGGAGAACGCAAAAAATCTCCCTGATGATTCCGCCCCCTGCCCCCCCTTTTTCCAAACTGGATCTCTGTCGGTCTGCTTCCTTTCCGACACACTTGTTTGTAAGGCTGGTTATATTTGGAGAATCTTGGCCGCAAATGGCATAGTTTTATGATGCGGATGTCATGATCGCATGAAGGAATGTGTTGATTCACAAAATTAAGGGATTGGGAATTGCTGAGTAACTCATGATGAGATGAACGTTCTTATAGTATCACAATACCATGCTATTTCTAATCCGTTTATTCTCATGACGGTAGCAGGCGTGCTGGAGCTCTCTTTGGTCAGCAGGTGGGGGACACACCCTGAACACGTTGCCAGCCAATCGCAGGACACTGTATCACACTTCCATATGGCGATTTATTTTTTCCTCTCCCATAATTGATGTGCAGCAGGGGTCAACAACGCGTCCAAGCCAAAAGGCTGTTTGGGACCCAAAAGTGGGTCATCGACCCATTTGAGGTGAGTCATGGTCAGCCAGTAAAAATAAGATAAATAAAAATATAACATGGTTAAATCTTGGTGCTGAAGTGAGTTGAAGAGCTTCATATACCGTCATAGACAAGTAGTCCTTTGCTTGCATCCTGTGACCTCAAGGAGCAAAAAACACTTATGATGCATTAAAATATTTACATAACAACAAGAGATGTGATTTTCTCCCTACCCAACCAAAAGTCATCATAGGTCAGATTATCGGTTATGTGTAAAAGATGGTACTACGTCAGACATCCAATTTGAGTGAGGAGGTGTGTGATTGGTCGATGAGGGTATCGTTATGTTGGAATGAGCTGCGTTGGTCATCTTGATCACAGAACAAACTGATTTTACATTTAAGAAAAACTGTATGACTGTTTCAGAAAAGAAAATGACATCAGCAATACATTGCAGGGCACAGCTCCTTTGGGCACTATTTTTCCACTCAATAAGGCACTGTCTTGGAAACAGGAGTTAGGAACATTCCACTAAAGATAATCATCCTTTTGGAAAAAAAAACTTGAACAAACCCTGATTTATAAGCAACGGGAGGAGGACAAAGAAGCGAGCCTTGTGGGATGCCGGGTATGACGGACAGCTTCATTGTGTCAGCATTTTGAGACCTGCATTCATTTGTAAAGGGGATACAGATTATTTACATTGAGCATGATGAATCTTTATTTCCTTTTTTTCCAAAACAGGGTAATTAGATCTTGCTTATTCGCTATTATTATCTTCCTCAGGTGATTCCACAGAGAGCTGTGGATCACAGACTTGGTCCTGTCATGTCGCTTTCCGCTTGCCTTGGTTAAGAATTCATCTCGGGCACTGAGGTCACAGCCCTGGCATGCAAATCAAGGCCCCCACTTCCTCAAGGGTCCTCTCTGTTCCCCTGCCGGGGGTTGGGCGGGTCGGGGGGTGTGGGGGTGGTGTCAATGGCGATCGCCAGGGGCCCGAGGAAACGCCAGCGGTTGTCAGGGAAGTTCTTGAGCAACAAGACCACCATCGGCGATATAGAAGGTACATTGTGTGGACATCTGTGGAAAATATGCTATGTGCATGTGCGCAATACCCTGAAAATATTTTCTTGTTATATTTATGTCTTGTTTCTGTTGGTGTTATTAGGGAGATTAGCAGCTACAGGTTGGCTCACTCATTCTGATGGTGAGTGGCAGGTTAGGCTGGGGGATTTAAAAAAATGGTTAATTATTGGATAGATATAGAAAAAGAAAATAAAGAAGTTTTTGGAATATTTTGTTCTTTTACAAACCCGTTTAAAAAAACGGATAAACATTCAGTGTACCTTTTTAATGAAAAATGGGAGAAAGTGGCAGAAAAAAAATCCCAAATATATATATATTTTTTTTTTAAATGAAGAAAAAGAACAGCATCCACGAATACGCAATTCTGCGGGTGCCAAACATGCAGGGGTTGACTGCAGTTTTAAGTTGTTATATTACCAATCACCACTAGATGGCAGATGTATCCGTTGCTTACCCCAACACTGGGTTTGCCCTATGAGTAGACCTTTTATTTGTATATACAGATAGATAGATAGATATAAACAATTCGTTGGCTGGGTCCTTCAACACATTCAAAGTTACGCATCATTAACTATTTCATGCTCAACTTTCTAATTTGAATTTTTCATTATTTATTTATCTTATTACAGGTGACTCATCTGAATGGTTGGGGTATCGCCCTGGCACACTATATCCACCAGTCGCCACTACTTAAATGTACCGTATTGATTAAAAAGAAACAGTTGGGCCACTGTAATGTGCATATTTTGAAAATGTAATTCAGTGGTTCTTTTGCATACCACTAATGTTACTCATGACACATTTTGAGAATCATTGATGACTATAATTCCATTGCAGTTGGCTGGCGACCAGAACCGGTTGTACCTTGCTTCTCGCCCAGTAAGTTAGGAATAGGTTCCAGCTCGACCTTGACCTGAATGAGAAAAGTGCTATAAAAAAATGGATGGATGGCTACAATTCCCATGACACCTTAATGGAGATTGAGACATAATCATTCGCAACATTGGTCAGTAGCAAATTTCAATCAAAGATGGCTTTATGTGTCACGAAAAGTATTTTTGACAGTGATTTTAAAAAATCTTTACCTTTTTTTCCCCCTACAGGTTTATGAGATACTTTCTTTCTTGTTCCTAAGTTTGACCTGTAATAGCTTGGGCAATGCAGAATTATTATTATTATTATTTTTTTTGTTATTTATAGCTTTGAAAAAACACTTTAACCTGTTCCTGAACCTAATCCATACTTCAGAAATATTAGTGAATACATTATTATTGTTACTGTTGTTGTTCTTGTTATGAAAACCTGATTTGTTAGAGAAAAAATGAGGGCAGATTCGGAATCAGCGCAAGCAATTCATAAGTACATGTGTTTATATGTATCTCAGATGTTTTTTTAATTGTAAAAAAAAAATAATCTTTCACTCGTGATATCAGATTTTTTCTTCCTAAACTATCATGTCATTGTTTTGTACAGCTTAACCCAATATTATTACCGGTGAGTTTTTTGATTGAACACCAGCAAGAAGTGTCACACTAAAATGCAGTGACTGGATTTGTCATTTAAATCAGGGGTCCCCAACCACCGGTCCGCGGACCGGTACCGGTCCGCCGGGCATTTGGTACCGGGCCGCACAGAAAGAACTTGCCTTAATTCCGATTTATTTCGGAAAACGAAAGATGTTTTATTTTGAAAAACTACCGGATTCTCCGTTACATCCGTCTGTGTCACACTTGACACACAACAAGCCACGCTTCTCCGTCACGTGACCGATTACTTCAAAACAAAACACAGAAGCTCGCAAAATGAGTAAAAAAAAACTGCTGGACATCGCAAATCACGGCGGCCTTAAAAGTACGTTTGAGACAACTGGATTAAAGTTATGGCTGAATACTCTGAGATCGCCACAATAGCACTGTTGCTATTTCCGACATCTTACCTGTGTGAGGCGGGGGGTTTCTGCAGCAACGGCGACGAAAACAAAATTACGAAGTAGACTGGACATAAACCACACACTTGAGGTGTCATTGTCTCCTTTTACCCCGAGATGGGACCGTCTGGTTGCAGAAAATCAAGCTCGGTGCTGTGGTGAGTCGTCATTTTCATGCACTTTGAATTTGCGTTGTATCGTATTTTGAAGGCATTAAACATTGCCATAGCGATTGGAGTGTTGCGGCCAGATTAGACGCTCCTTGTGTTTATTATTATATTTCGAAAACGCCACAGTTTTCATGCAGCTCATACCATATTATTTTGTTGTCTTAATCCGCCACACCTTAAATGCCGGTCCCTGAAAATATTGTCTGACATAAACCGGTCCATGGGGCAAAAAAGGTTGGGGGCCCCTGATTTAAATGACATTATTTGGTAGAAAGGGGGAGGTTGGCTTTGGGGTGATTGTTGGGGGGAGGGTGGGGTAACACATGGGGCCCTCGGCGTCCAGCCGGTGTAAATCCTCGGCCTCGCTGCTAATTGGCACAATGCGAAGCTTTTGATGTAAAAGGACAACAAACAGAGGCTGCAGTGGATTGCGTAAAGACTTTACGCATGGATAATCTGGACGGGGGGCGCCTCCGTGACGCGTAATGAACCAAAGTTAGAGAGGGGAGAGAGAGAGAGAGAGAGAGAGAAAGTGGAGCTTTTGTCACCGATGGAAATCTTCCGGGCCGGCGCTGAAAGACTGATAGTCTCTGCTTCAGGACACACCCTCCGTGCGCTCTCTCTCTCTCTCTCTCTCTCTCTCTCTCTCTCTCTCTCTCTCTCTCTCTCTCTCTCTCTCTCTCTCTCTCTCTCGCCCTCTCTTTCTCTTTCTCATTGTTTCCCACACTGACTCGCCGCCAGGCTCTGTATGCGCTCGACAAATGACCAGCCGGCCGCTTTTTGCACGAGGAGCGCACAAAGGAAAATAAACTTCAGGCTAACCAACAACAACAACAACAAAAACAACAATAACAAAAATGGGCTAGAATCGGAACACGTTCGATTGCTTCAGGGCTTGATTGATCAGCCTTGAAGAGAGAGGGAGAGTGACCTAATTGGGATGAGAGTTCAAGTCCAGCTCGCCGCCAGATTGGACCTTTAAAGCCGCTTTAAAGAGGAAGGAGAACCGTAGCTACCCTCCGGTGGCACGTTTATGGTCGTGGTGCGTTTGTAGACTGACACTTTTCAGGAGGGGCGCAGGTGTATGCGCGGCGGGTGCATATCAAAGCAGGGATGAACTAAGTGGGAACCAGAAAGGGGTGTCAAAGGTTCGGTTCGGAATAGGGGCGGAGGAGTGGAGGTGGAGGGGGCGACCATCGCCTTCCTCCGAAACCAGGATGGAAGGCACAAGTCGGCCGGAGCCCAACAGCGTCACCGGCAAGCCTGCCGCGCACACAGAGAGCCTCCACCTACAGCGGGTTGTGATCTTCCTCGTCGCGCTCGTCATGCAACCACAGGTAAGCCGACGATTAAGTGCTATTTGCAGCAACACTTAAAGCACATCAGCTGACTTATGGCACACTTTGGTACCCACTTCTGTTTAAATTCGCATTTGCAAGTCATTGTCTCCCTTTGTCATTTGTTTTGTGCTGCCGGTTTTCTTCTGTGGCGCTCTGCCCACCTGTTGTTCTTACTCGGAGAACCGCACCAATTCTGGTTTTACTGCATGCATTGATGCAACGTCATGGGAATTGCTTTCTAAGAGTATTTTTCTCAAATGAAATGTAATTTTTTTTTCTTTTACAATTTATATGCCTGACCGAAAATGCCAATGGACATGGGCAGCTTTTATATGTATTGGGATATGTTCTGTATAAGCACCCATTTGACACTTCATTAAGTGTAATGAGGTTGCAATACATCAACTGAAAAAATAAAATAACTTTAACAGTATTTGCTCATTATTGGGGTTGTAGTTTGTTGTGCATGTGTGTACAGCATGTGTAGAACAGTTGTGGAAGCACATGTGCCTGACAGTTTTGAGGTTAATGGTTCAAATCTAGGTTCCGGCATACCAGTGTGGAGCCTGCAGATTTTCTTATATTTGCATTTGTTATATTTAAGTACTCTCACTTCTTCCTTCATTTAAAAAACATGCTTTTTAGTCTCATTTTAAGATGGTGATGGTGATTATTTGACTATGTGCCTATATCTGCGCCCTGCAATTGACTGGCAACCAGTCCAGGATGACTCTTGACTCTCACCCAAAGTCAGCAGAGATAGACTCCATGTTACACAGACAGGTACAGAACTGTCCTGTGTTCCACTCTTAAAACCCACAAGGCCACATGTTCAGGTGTCTGGTTGTTATGCCACCGTATAAACTGCGAGTGGCCAGCGACCAGTCCAGGTCGTATCCCGCCTCTCACCCTAAGTCAACTAGGCTAGGTTTCAAGTTACAAATATAGAAATATATGAAACCATCCTGTGTTCCAGGCTATGTCAAGGTGTCTGGTTGTTATGCCAACACAGAACTTTAAGAAGGATTGCTCTGAGTCTGACTCAGGTAAACTCGCTCAAAACTGAACTGGGGTACGCTTCAACTCAACCGTGACTGAGGACAAGCACAGTACTCTAGAAAAGAGGAGTCTGCAGTATTGTGGAATCACAAACACAAGCGTCATTAATATTTCACCCCTGTCATTGAACCAGATAAGCAAAAGTGAGCATTATATCTGTCAAATCATGTTTGTATCGAAGGTGTACATAATGAACTGGCCAATGATCTCATTTTACTTGCAGTTGCTTGACGTATCAGCTATTGTTAATAACCTCCGTCACTTATTCATCACCATTTTACTTAAATGTCGGTGTTGTTTTATGGAGCGATTTATATGAAAAAAATTGGAAGAATGAGTGTGGTCTTGAAATGCTGATTTTATACTGTGCAGCTGTCAGGCACTGAATAATGTCTCTGATGTGAGGCGGGCCCAGAAGTGGGTGCTCCATGTCCTGTATATGTAAGTGTGTGCGCGTGTGTGCGTGTGTGTTTTACTAACACACATCTAGCTTCTGGTTCTTGTGTGCGTGTGTGAAGCCCAAAGGCCACTGCCAAGAAAACTCTGGAGTATATGAATGTTGAATGTTCGGGTGTTTCTCTATTTATATGCATGTGTGTGTGTGTGTGTGTGTGTGTGTGTGTGTGTGTGTGGCACGTGTGTTTCCGGGGAAGGTCTATGAGCTGTTTTCTGATGGCGGACCTCATCTTTTGAGGAAGTGAAGGTTCACTAAGGTGTAAAAAAAGCCAAATTATTCTCACATTGTTTAGGTTACGTTGCAAGACAAGTCTGTCCAACATACAAAGGGCTCTTTTTTCAAAGTCGCACATGTATTTGTAAAAACTGGCGCATCTTGAGTTTTGTACCGGGGCAAGTCTCGTTTGCCATGTTTGGGAATTTGACAGAGCATGCTACGCCATGCTGGGTGTTTCGGTGGACTGATGGAGTTTTCTAAGTGCATCTGATAATTTGATGACAGACAGTAGACTATATCTTAGACCAGCTAAAAGCAGGTCTAAGTTGTGGTGCAAGTGGTGTGATGCGATTTTGGTGGTTTTTGATCCAGAGGCAGGCAGACAGATTCTGCGCTCTGCTGATATGTTTGATGGATGTCATCGTATGTCATTCATAAATATGCAACGTGCATCAAATCCTCTGATGAGTCTCATCATCTTTAAGATATTTTTAAAAGCTCCCCACTGTCTGCGGCACAACTGTGCGTGTGTGTGTGTGTGTGTGTGTGTGTGTGTGTGTGTGTGTGTGTGTGTGTGTGTGTTTGGGGTTGGGGTAGTCACACACAGAAGCTCGATCGGGGTGGAAGGCAAAGTGCCCACTTCATAGCAGACAACTTTACATCAGATCTCCTTGAGGTTCCTTATAAATGTGCGTTGCACTCCGATCTTCTGCATGGACTCCAGCGAGTCTGTTATGCTTCCACAATGTAGACTGCACATGATTTTTTTTTTTGCGCTAAATTTAAAGGGAATAAGAGAAGTCACTTCGATTGTTTGGGAATCAAGTCACCTGTGTTCATTCCCACAACGGCATGAACGCCCATTTCTACCAGAGTATGTTAACAAAAATACCAAAAGAGTCCACGCATGCACGTAGCTAGACCAATGCTTTGTGCTAGACTTGCGCTGGGACAGAAAATAGGGCTTCCAAAGTGGAAAAATGACTGCTTTATTATTGTAAAGTGGGCCATTGTAGAAGTAGTGGTTCACATTGCTGACTTTCATACATCCGGCGTGGAGTAAAGTCCCATTTAATGGCCTCTCAGTCGGGATAGGCGAATACATATCTGCCATTTGAAAAATGGACACGTGAGTGTAGGTGGTTACAAGGAGTGGCGTCTCCTTTGACAATAGAGTCCTGTTTTAGACATCTGGAAGAGCTTGTAATTTGCGTGACTGGGACAAACAGATGCTGCATGTCATTTGCGCCTTTTTGATTTGCAATGCTCTACCTTGAAAAGCTGATTGTGTTTCATGGTACTTGTGCATTCCAAGCAGGCAATGTGAGTTCAGCACCTGTGCCTTTCAATTGACTGGCGACCAGTCCAGGGTGTAGTCTGCCTTTTGCCCCAAGCCGACTGGGATAGGCTCCAGCTACCTGCAACCCTGAACGGGATATGCGGGATAGAAAATGAATGGGCGGATTGGCTCCGCTGCAGAGATGACACGGCCGGCATGTCTCTCTGGTCAGATTGAGTGCTGACATGCCGGAATATCGGGAATGACTAAAACACGTACGGAAGATTAGGAAGAAAAGAAGGAGGATGCAGAGTGATGAGCGCCACCAAGCCTTTGGGTGAAGATGAGTTGTTGGGGCAGGACGGGGGTTATGTCGTATGGTTCAGTGCATGATTGTAGTTTAAATTTAAAATGGTGAGAATGTTTGCGTTGGCCGCCATGCAATTCCAAAGGCAAAATAAAAGTTGTTCATCAATCGTGGAATGGGAGTTGCTTCAGCGTTTGTTGCTCATCACACATTTTACCCGACTAGATTCTTACGGATTTTAGTTTTCGAGTTTTGTGTTGTTTTGGTGGTGAGATTTTTTTTCAGTCACTCAACTTCTCTATCCTGTTTTCATTTTCTAGTTACCCTCTGACTCTTCATCTCACAACAATTAGCCGATGTAGAAGACGGTCATCCCACATAGCTGGACATGACACTGCTGTTGTTGTGCCAATTGCTCTCCTCCGTCAGTCATTTAACCCATTTGCCCTGTTTTCTCTCTCACTCTCTACCCTTGATACATCAACTCTGTCTCTCCATCTCACCCCAAATGAGACAAACGGTCACCCCACGTAACCTTGGTTCTGGTCAAAGTTTCTTCATTCGGTAGAGTTTTCCTTTGCCTTCATCACCAAGTGCTTTCTCATGTGGAGTTCCTGTGTTTTTCTCGGCTTGACTTTTAGGAGTCACCCAGCTTCAACTGTAAGCTCCTCATCACCTCACTGTGTAGTAGAAGTTTATCAAATTTGGTCCAGGTTAGACAAACTCTTTGGGACATTTTTTAAGGACTCCTTGACATGATTAATATGGCCTTAAAATGTCCTTTAAAACCCCAGATGGCAGCTTTCCTATGTGTTTTCGGACATTAGTCTAATCTACCACACTTAAGAAAACAAGCAATTTTCACCTCATATTTGGGCTGTAATTAGTGTAGATTGTGTCCTCAGGGACATTAATGGCCACAGAACATCTTATATTGTTCTTGGAATTTGGTCTGCATCTGACACACACATTTTCTTGGGCTTTGCTTGTGTATTACATTGTTTGTCCGCGATTAAATCAACAGGGGTTCACCATATTTAGTTCAGTGTTGCCCAAGAATGTTTCATGAAGGTTCATGGGGTGTACTGGCGGTCCTTTTTTCTTTTTTTTTTAAAATATTGTTGGCAATGCCATTGTTTCACCCCGGTAGACAGATAACACACACGCACGCACGCACGCACACACACACACACACACACACACACACACACACACACACACAGATAAGAGTTAATAAGACCCTGTGAGAGTTTTAGAGCAGGAGGGATGTGTGTGTGTGTGTGTGTGTGTGTGTGTGTGTTCTCCACCCATCTTGAGCTGGAAGAGAAAAAGAATGGTGACACAGTGGTATTGTGAAGGGAAGAGAAATAACAGGAGAGAAAACTATGAAGGGTGTGGTTGTGACACAGAGGAGGAGAAAAGAAGAGATAATCAAAGGATTATCCTGGGCGACAGCCACTGTTGATGATTTTGATGGCTTGCTCCTCAGCTGGAGGTCACTTGATGTTGTCGTTAATTCAAATTATGTCCTTCTCGTGTCATTCCCTCGCGCTTTGCTGGCAGTTCTCGGGTGGACATTCCTCGTTAAAATATGAATGGCTGCTACATCAAGGCAGAGCTGCCTACAACTTTTAGTGGGCTTCATAACAATGAGTGAATGCTAAACAGTATATCCGTCTGGCTCACCCCAGGTGGCCGAGGCGGGCACACCATAAAGAGCAGCATAACGACAATTCAATCAATGCAGTGTGGCAAAGCAGTTGAACTCTTTTTAAATTCTATTTAATTGTGTCATTACAATTTACTTTTATAAGGGACAATATTATGCAGCTATTTTTCCTCATTAAAATACAACATTTTTAAAAAGAAAGGCTGAAATGGATTGACGGCCTTTCCATTCATTTCGGCAGGGAGGCAAGACACCACTCTATTGGAAAAAATGTCCACCGTCACCACGTTCACGTGCCAAGCGCGGTCTTACTCTGCGGCAGCCATGCGGCATCATGTCAGTTTATAATCAACAGTCTGGATGTTTTTAGCCATTGATCAATGAAAATAGTTAGGTTGCATACATTGGTGTAAACCTGTTTTGTTAAAAATTGATGCTGCTGGAGGACCGATTTAGCCAGGAAGTGCTTATGGATTAATTTCCACCTATCACACTGCTTAGTCAGCTCGTCATCTTATTTTACAGTTTTAATCAATGATAGTGTAATAATTTGCATTCATTTTTAGACTCCAGCTAGTCTGTTGTTTTTTTTTTTAAATAATTTCCCATTAAGTAGTGATTTAGAGATGTGAGGATTTTGCCTAAGAGTGATGATAAGTGGAATGAATGAGGTTTTTTTCTGTCTGTGTTGTCAGGTGGTACGCACGGTGGGGATGTTCGAGCTGCAGATTCGCCACTATCAGAACCCCAACGGAGTCCTTCTGAACGGAGACTGCTGCGACATCCCGGTTGGCGGCGGGCAGCGCTGCTCGTCTCGAGACCAGTGTGACACTTTTTTCCAAGCCTGCCTCAAGGAGTACCAGGCCCGCGTGGTCCCGACCGGAACCTGCACCTTTGGCTCAGGCAGCACCGGGATATTGGGAGGAAATTCCCAGTTGCTCCATCGCCGCGTTCATGATGGAGGAGGAGGAGGAGGAGGAGGAGATGATGGCAACAATGGACTCATTGTCATTCCCTTCAAATACGCTTGGCCAGTAAGTACATGGGCAGAGTTGGTTATCTGTGGGGGTTACCAAGGTAACGCTCTAAGCTTCAAGCACAACAATACACTCAAACATGGCTGGCTGGAATAACAATGACCCTTAGAGGCAGAGTTCAGATTCCTTTTCTTTCCCTCTCGGCCAGGCAACAAAGGCTTTCTCACTTTATCTGCTCGGGGAAATTCCCTTTTAAAACGACCAACGTTGCTCAGGTCCATCATGCTTAATTGACTCACAATGGAAATCGTTTTTGACTCAAAACAAGCCACATTGTAAACATCAGCGGCCTCCATCTTGAAAATATTTACATTACATCAATCATATAATGATGAGACAGGGGTTGGACTTTTCCCACTAGTTCCCATTGAGTCTAAAGTCGAGGTATCACAAACAACATGTTACAGTGTCAGCCCAGTGAGCCGAGAGGTTATCCTGTCTGGCCACATGTGTAATGGTGTGGTGTCCTCATACTTATTATCCATAGAATGTATGTTTGTCATATTCCATTGCTAAATACACATCTTTTTGCGGAAGGAAGTGATACCTTGCAGATTGTTACGATGAAAATGACAATAGAGCTGTTGTTGTTACATTCTCTGTCCCCTGAATTAGCTCCCTGTTATATTTATTTATGCCTCGATGCCTTGGTGTAAAATTAAGTTTCGACCTGGTTTCCACTCTGGCCATTTGTATTGTATAACGTATACTTTATTGACATTACGATGAAAATGACAACAGAGGTGTTGTTACATTCTCTGTCCACTGAATTAGCTCCCTGTTGTATTTGTTTATGCCTCGATGCCTTGGTGTAGAATTAAGTTTCGACCTGGTTTCCACTTTGGCCATTTGTATTGTATAACGTATACTTTATTGACAGTTGGCCATTTCTGTAATCGTGAATGTATTAGCATTTGCTGACCTAATTATTTTTGTTTTAATACACTTGTACCAGCTATTATGTTTTGCTTACGTTGAGTACCATTATTGTCATTGAATTAAAGATTACAGCCATAAAGCTGAT
>NW_017805833.1:281149-295750 GCF_001891065.2 Hippocampus comes
CTAAATGCTTTTTAGCCTCTCAGGGTGAGAATGTGAGCTCCCTCTGCCGCCCCCCCCCGCCCCCCCGCCTCAGGTGAGTATGCTCATTGTGAGGAAAGGTGAGCTCACCCGCTCATTCTTTTCTCCCTCATGGGAAACGTGAGCTCAAGCTTGGTGTGCACACTAATGTAATTGTCACTTTTTATTTGGATCTCTATTCTTTAGTCCAGCCCATTGAACATTTACATTTGCATTATCAAGAGTCCTGTAATATTTGTTGCATTCATTTATTAATCCCCCTCCCAAAATTTGTTAAGTAGAATTAATCTGTTCATTTTGTTCATTAATAAATTATATATATATATATATATATATATAAACAGAAAGGTGTATATATACAAATTACCTAAATGATCCATTAATGTTAGTATTTTCAATTAAGTTCAAATTAAATTAAAATAGTTTGATTAAATCATTTCTTTATTAATTAGATTTAAATTTATTCTAAATATTTGTTATAATCTGCCTCACTTTATCATAGAAATGAACTATTTTACAAAAAAATAAAAACAAATAGTGAAATAAAGATGTACTTTTTAGTGTAATAAGGTTTATTAATCATAAAAAAATATATAAAATTAGTCGCTGCTGCACTGTTACAAAATAGCAACAATATTTCTTTTGGTAAAAGTTAATAAAGTTAATTTTGTTTCAGAACCAAAAATGGTTTTCCCTGCTTTCTGCTCCATGACAAGGTATGATTTGGGATTTACATGATATTACATTAATAATCCTCAAGTAACTGCTTTAAAAATTGTGACCTATTCTTACTGCACGTCTCTCTTGTTTTGGTTCTGAATAGGATAAAATAACCTTATTAGTCGCATAATGGGGAAATTTGCATGTGGGATTTGAATGTGGAAATGTGCTCGGAGGAAGGGCGGATCGATTTCAGTGGGGTACAAGGCTGGGATGTGCCACAAAATCCTGGAAAATTCTAAAGTATTTGTCTTATTACTTGTAACAGAATGCTGTAATGCAGCATCAACTATGATATGTAAACAATGTCGCTTGATTGATTGGTTTAGGCATTTCTCATAAATTAAAGTCAAAGAATTTCAAAGTGGATCTATAATTCTTCCATTTTTGGATGCAGCGCTGAGAGAAAAACATTCGGACACGTCACTCTAGATTGTAGTATGTTTTTGTTCTGGTAAGCTCTCATCATGACTTGATTGTGAGAACTGCAGTTATAGTCAAACGTGCGTTTTTTTTTTTTGTTGTTGTTTTTTTATCCCTCCGAGTAGCAACATCCTCTTGTAATTTGCACATATCCTGTTTGTGTTTCGCAATTAGCGACCTATTAGCTTCATATTTCTTTTTTCTAATCGGGATGAAAAACCACCCCCAGCATTCCTTGACTCATACTGGGACAATCTTGTCTTCACATCTGTTGTCAGAACTGCAGCACTCCCTGCATCCACCGGTCCAATATCGAGCCTGTTTGACTCTTTTAGGCCACCTGATGCCTGTTTGCATTTTAGTAAACTGCTCTAATGTATTCAAAATTGCTTCAAGCACTAACTTTGTGGCTGAATGAGGACTGGTGAGCAATTAGTGTCCTTACTTCTGCCAAAGGCAAGACATATTGTTTTGATTACCGGTGCCTTGTTTCTGAATGGAACAGACCCCGACAAATTTTCTGTTCTGCTGACGTGTTGGACGTCATGGTATTTAATTCATAAATACAAAACCAGCGTGGGACGAAACACGATGTTCCATCCCACATTGGCGTACAAAGGTGCAAATGCTTTGTTACACTTTACTGGCGCAACGTCTGGCAGAATACCAGAAGAAAGAAAACTCCACCCATGAACACGGTTAGACCACACTTTGCGCAAGACTAGCGCCCGCCACGAAAATAGGGCTGTAAGAGCTCTATTTTCATGGCTGGTTCAAGTCTGGCACAATGTGCAATGCAAATCTGAGCAGGGGCAGGTTAGACTAAGTTTTGGTATTTTCACAGGGCTGTGTGCAGGTTGGAGCAGCATTGCGCATTTAAAAAACAACAACAAAAAAAAAAAACGCGTCTTTGCCAAAGTGGTTGTGAATACAGCTGACTTGTTTCACTGCCAATGAAAGCATCTCCTCTCATTCCTTTTAATGAGAGGTGCGCCAATCGTCGTAATTATTCATTCATTCATTAATTTTCCTGATTCGCTTTATCCTCACAAGGGTCGCGGGGGGTGCTGGAGCCGATCCCAGCTCTCTTGGGGCAGTAGGCAGGGGACACCCTGAACCGGTTGCCAGCCAATCGCAGGGCACACAGAGACGGACCACCTTCCGCGCTCACACTCACACCTAGGGACAATTTAGAGTGTTCAATCAGCCTGCCGTGCATGTTTTTGGAATGTGTGAGGAAACCGGAGTACCCGGAGAAAACCCACGCAGGCCCGGGGAGAACATGCAAACTCCACACAGGAAGGCTGGAGCTGGAATTGAATCCGGGACCTCTGCACTGTGAGGTCAACGCGTTAACCACTGGACCGCCCTCGTCGTAATTAGTAACATGTTAAATTAATTGATTTCTGCACTGATTCACAGGGTTTAATGCACACTGCTGTCATCGTTATGAAATACGACGACACGCACAGCTTACAATCTGACTGCCTGCACCTTGATCAGATTCACCCAAAGTTATCAATACTTCGACATTGGGTTCCAGCAGGCGTAAAGTTTAGTCTACTTTCAGCCACCAAATTATCAGGTGTGCCGATTTTAATAATTGCAAACATTCATAACATATATTTGTTCGATTGTTACGTCACACTCTATTCTGGTCTTCGGGGACTTAAAAAAAAAACAAACTCCTACCCAAGAGAAATTTGTAATGTTTTGCGTCTATAATCGACTTCTGCTGATGAGTTATCGACTTGAGTGAACACTTGGGATAATATTTCGTGACTTTTTCAAGCCCTGAACGCAAACAGGATATCGCAGGATGGAAGCCCCCGCATGCTCTTGTCACGGTTGCGTTGGCGCTGTTGATCATGTGAAGCCAACCAAGACAAGAGAAGAGAGGAGCCTTCTTTTCCCCCCACAGAGTCTCTTTCACTCTTTTGGACTCTAATTGACTCTCCCACGCTGCCTCGTTGCATACCTGCATGTACGCTGATACTCTTGCGCGCACACTTGCGCGTTTGGGTTTTCCCCCCTCTGTCGGCGCACCTTCACTAAAAGCTCGTGAATCGATCATAGGCATCATCGTCGTGAGGGGACGTGGAGCGAGTGAATTCCCTCGAGGATTTGGGGGAGTTGTGTGCTGACGAGATAAGTGACCTAACTGTCACGCAATCATCTCAAGGGAAAGCTTTCTTAATGATTTAATTTGTGTGCAAATTGGATTTTGTTGCAGGTGAAATGAGACAAAGGGGGTTCGTGTGAAATGAGCCGAGAACACCTCTGTGTGTGTGTCAGTGTCACATATCGAGTCGCAGATGTAATATCCAACACAGGTGTGATTACAGCTGATGTTTTCCTTTCATTGCCAGTCATCGATTTGCTCTGAAATCCCTTCGTAAGCGCTACCCAGCAGTGATGTTGAGCTACTTTATTAATGTTGTCCCTGCGGATTAGACTGAGCGGGCTGAGTTGCCTTCAATCTCTGTGGTCACTTGTGTGTGGATGGTTGACCGCCAATATTTGAGTGCATCTTACATATGTATGTCAGCTCTGTTTTAGCATTCGTGCACCGGGGTGGGAAAAAATGTGTGATTTTAAACTTTCAAGGCAACAAACGTCATGTAAATATTTAAAGGTTTGCTCCTGTGAAAAGTGACTTTGCCTTATTTTGCAACAAAGAAAATACAGAACTGCTGTGCCCTCTACTCCCAAACTTAAACATATCGGGAATATTTCAGAGCACACAACCTGTTTGCTTTGCTGTGCTAACTAACATCGTTGCCACAAATGTCAATAATTCATATTTTAAATTTGTTTACAACTTAAATTAAACTGTTTCACCCCCCCAAAATACAAGTTGGCTTTTTTTACAGTGTGGCTTTGAGTATTGTCATCTAAAAAATATCCAATGTAAGATATACATCTGCCGTAAAGGAGGAGTCAACCCCAAAAATGTCTTTCCAACAATTTGTTCGATGCGCTAGTCTAAAAACGGCATTCTGATTAATATTGTGTTTGTGGAATATGACTTAAGAAACACAATCCCCTCGTTTTTAGCCATCCTCAGCTTACATTTTGCCACTTTCTGTCAACTGAAGAAATGACGCCACGGTTGCTCGGGGCTCAGGTAACGACCAATCACGACTCACCTGTTTTCTGAGCCATGATTGGTTGTAAGCAGGTGTAAATTGACAACCGGTGTAAAAATGCGCCATCCACACTCCCAACACATTCCCCAAAAGAACCAAAATCCTACAATTTAGAAAATGCGATGATGTCAGTGCCGGTGTCTAGTGTGGCGTATAAAACACAGTACTTGACACAATGAGGGTGGGAGAAGTGAGTGCCGAGTTTTGCACCACTTGACTTTTCTCACAGACCGCGCCTCTGAAAATTGTCTTTGCCATTCAGACAGAACAGCAACAGGGAAGAGGTGCATAAATCTCGCCTTGTACAGGCAGAGTGGTTTGTATCCTGAGACAGCACAGATCCCTCCCAACACACACACACACACACACACACACACACACACACACACACACACACACACACACACACACATACATACACTCCTCCCAGCCTATCCTCACTAAAAACCCATCCTAAAAAGTGCCTCCGTGGATGTGAAGCGACTAGACGAGACAAGGTAATTTCCTGCGGAAGTTTCAAAGGAGAAGTGACGCGGGGGCCCTTTTGGCGAGACGAGGGCATTTTGTCTGGGTGGGTGGAGGGGGAAGACCGGATTGGGAAGTGAGGGGAGGGTAAGGGTGGAGAAGGATGCCATGCGGAGGGGATGTTAAGAAGCAGGAAGTCAGATGAGGGGCACAGGTGTTTTTGGGTGGGATCCACTGTATCTCACAATGTAGTATTTGAACTCACTGGCCGTACCACCATATTAGGTACACAATCATACGACTACGTCTAGCATTATTTTGTTAAAAGCTCACGTATAACTGCATGTGTTTGAGTCATGGAAATATGTCCCGTTAAAGCAGGGGTGTCAAACTCATTTTTGTTGTGGGCCATATTGTAGTTATAGTTTCCCTTGGAGGGCTGTTATGAATTTTGGGAAACCGTATAAATGTTTAATCCCCTCCACATATTACATACACATCGCACAGCAAATTAATGGATAACCAGTTTTAAAATCAGAAGTCAAGAATAATGACTGTTATTGAGGAATACATATGACAATTTTAAATTTTGGTTCAGACTTTAGCAAGCATCATGGAACTTGACATGCTTGATTTGCTTTCGCGGGCCACAGAAAATGATGTGGCGGGCCAGATCTGGCCCCCCGGACCTTGACTTTGACACCTGTGCCTTAACGCATCCGGTGGCTGAAATATATCCAGGTTGTGGTGGGACTTTTCCATGCCGTGACAACGAGGCGCTCTAAAGCAGCCACGCCAGCTGAAGCCGCAGTCCAAATGCTGGCTGTCGCATTTGTGTTAAAAAAAAAAAAATCCCTCTACTTGCTCTTCTGTTTTTTTCCTGTGTGACATGCAAGCACTTATGGCCAACAATGAGCGGCCATGCTCATGGACAATCTGAAGAGGCCACATCACTAAACTCTGTTTTAAACATGATTTAAAAAAAAAAAAATCTGGAAAATTGACATCTTCAGAAACAGTTGAATGCGATATCTCCACAATGCAACATAGTTTTCAGTCATTTGTGGATGTTGTGGTCAAACATAATCAAATCTTTGAATTCACTTCAGATGGTCTTGAAACTAATATTTGATTGAGATTGTGACATGTATAAAAGTGTATTCGTTGAGAAGAATGGTATGAAGGCCCTCACTGGGAGGGGGGCGGGGTTATGAGATAAGCAAATTATATAATGGAAAGATTGCTGGTTGCATATCAACTCAAAGGGATCAGTTATAATTTAAAGTTTACAATTGTACCAAGGTGAAGGTTTGTTAATGTTAGCCTAGGGCTAGAAAGAAGGGCTGGAAGATTATTTTAATAATCGATTCACCTGTTGAATATTTGGTCGATTAATCAATGAATTGGAAAAATGAAAAACAACGGGTGTGGGTGTTTTTCTTTGAACCACCACAGGGTCCGGGATGTTGGCCGTCACTTGAGTATACTCTCAAATTAACATTTAAGGAATCAGCAAGCGTGAAGCCATGTCTCTTGTTTCGAGATCAAACAAAGTCACAAAAGGAGGACATTGATTTTTTTTTTCTTTACTCCTGTAAGCAAAAAAAATCCATCAATACGACAACAATCACACCGGGAAAGAGTGAGCTTTTGTGCGTTTTATGTCTTTTCTGTCGAGACTCTCCGTGGTCTGATAGCGTTCTATTTTATTTTAGCTCAGCGGAGTGGAAATCGATCTGGTGCCTTTTTCAGCTTTTTGAGCCAAACGTGCCAGATGGAGATAGAGGAAAAAAAAAAACACGAAGACACACACATATACTGTAGCTATGAGGACCCATCAGGATTACCTGACGCACACACTACAGAAATGCTCTCATTCACACAAGTGAAAAGTGAAAAGCTTTTACGGAGACTTTTGAAGCACTTTCACATGTACATGTACAAATAAATTAAAAAAAACAACAACTTTGCGTTCCCTTGAAAAGATTGTGAGATAATGCGATTATTTTTGTTTTGTTTTGTTTTGTTTTTTTCAAGGAAATGCATTTTTTCAATGTGTTTATCTACTTCACTTTCGGGTTAATTTTCCGGGTAAATGAAAGCAAAAAAAAAAAAATTTTTTTTTTTTAATTGAGCGTTTTCACCCATGGGTGAATTTAATTGGATTTTACTTTGAAATTGGATTGAAATCCAAACACATAAAATCTATTCTTGATCTTAAACACGGTTTCCAAAAAAGCGAAAGGCATGTGAAGCGTACAGTTGTCTTTCAAACAGCTGCGCGTTAGAGGCTACAGTAGCCAAGCTGACCTGGAAGTACATAAACACACATTAAAAAAAAAAGTGTTCCCTTGCAAAAAAAAAAAAAAAAAAAAACTTTGCTAAGTTTATTTTTCTTCCATGGCACCTTAGGGGCTCTGTAAAATGCCGTCACGTCTACGACTATTTTTTTTTTTGCTCACATACACAAGTGAAATGATTTTAATATGCTCATGAAACGTTGTCTCTCTCTCTCTCGCACACACGTACACACACACAAAGCATTTTGCTTCCATGCACGAGTGAAATATTCCCGAGCAAAACACTCTCACACCACTACTGAAATTCTTTCACATGTCATACAATGAAAATATGTGTTTCAGTAGTTGATATGAGCAAAAACAATTTCAGTCTGTGTGTGTGCCTGTGTGCGTGTGCGTGTGTGTGTGTGTGTGAGAGGTAATGCACTCAGGCTTTGTATGTGTTCACGTCAAATCGGAGTTTTTGCTGTCAGAATAATAATGGCTGTTACTCCATGCGCGTACTAATTTGGCGTGCAGGTGAAGCGTCTGCTGTCCAATCCGACTCGGGCGAAGCCGCTGTCATGACAACTGTGTGTCTCGGTGTGTGTGCTTTCACCGCGTTTGGATATGTGTGAGCTTGTAATTGCCTTGGGCCTCCTCACGCTCGAAGTGAGGTGCAGAATACATGAAATACACAGCTACATGTAGTCACGTCACGAAAAAGTTAGCACATGTCCTCTGCGCGGTGTACACTCTCGCATGTTTAATTGTCAATTAGCCTCCTCCTTTAGCACGCGTACGACACGCTAATGGACTCGCTTAAATTCATCAGACACGCTGATGTTGCTGCTGATGGAGGGAATACGAGATGCTATGAATTTTTTTTCCTTCTCACAGTAATCAAATGCCAAATGGGCCTACAACCAGGAATCTAATCATCCGCTGTTTAAATGAATGCATAATGCATAGACACGCCCATATCTCATTGTCTTGTCATAGCTTAAAAAAAATTGCAGTTGATCGAAAATCAGGGAACGCATAGGACATACACTATTTCAAAAAAAAAAATTAAATTAAATTAAGAAATGCTTCTAATGGTAATCCCCATTCCAGTCTACTTTTCACCAGCCTGTGTTTTATACATTTGACACCTCACGTCAGTGTCATTCGGTCGGTTGGTCAAGCTGTTGGTCTGTCAGCCCGTTTGTTGGCTAGTCTGTCTGCCCTCCGCGGTGTTTGGTCTGTCCATCTGTCATGCGATCCATTGGTTCGAACCGTAATATATATAAAATAGAGATGGGCAAGTATCGATACCAGCTATCGGTATCAGGCTGATACCAGCCTTATTTTAAGGTATCAGGTACTTATGGAGGCAGCAGATACCAGTCCCAGCAAATCAAATCTGACATTGGGTAAATCCTCCTTCACATCTGCGTCAGAAAGGTCTTTGCTCATAATTTGTTGTCATTTTATTGAATTATTAAACTGGTTAGCACCTCTGCCTCACAGTGCAGAGGTGATGGGTTCGATTCCAGGCTGCGGTCTTCCTGTGTGGAGTTTGCATGTTCCTCCCGTGCCTGCCTGGGTTTTCTCCACGGTACTCCAGTTTCCTCCTGCATTCTCAAAACATGCATGGCAGGTTAATGGAACGCTTCGAATTGTTCCGAGGTGTGGTTGTGAGCGCGAATGGTTGTTTGTCTATGTGTGTGTTTCCTGCGATTGGATGGCAACCAGTTCAGGGTGTACAGTACCCTGGCTACTGCCCGAAGACAGCTGGGATATGCTCCAGCACGCCTGCGACCCTTGTGAGGCTAAAGCGGTTCAGATAATGAATGGATGGATGGATACATTTTATATATCAAATATACTCGAGGTATCACCACTCAGTATCACTGATTACTCAAAGAGTGAATACTGTACTCATACTGGTATCGGTCTGAATCGTGCTTGGTTGTTCGATATAATTTCTTAATGGTTGAATTATACAATACGTTGTATTGACTTAATCCGTTTATTTTTTCATGTTTATTGCTACGTACTCAACTGCTTGACATCTATTTATTATTTCAAATTGTATCGCTAGATTCATTTGTATTTCATATTACCGGTACTCTGTTTTCTTTCTAATTCTAATCAGTTGGTTCTCATAGCGCTACGACAATACGGTCATGTCTGTGGTGGCCATTTTGAGTTACCAAATATAATTCCCATGTATTTTATCTGGCCTTTTGACATACTGTTTTGCCAAGGTTGTTGTTATCGCACCAATTCTCTCAAAATAGAGACATTTTATTTTAGGTTCATATCACCAGTTCCTCCGTGCGATAGTCAATAAAAGCGGTCCATTAATGGTCTCTATTGTTCAATTGTTCAATGAGTTATTCCTTGCTGTCAAATTGCCGGATTGTGTTGGTCTAAAATAATTAATTTTTGTTAGTTCTAATGATGTGACAGTAAAATATAGTGTGTGTGTGTGTGTGTGTGTGTGTGTGTGTGTGTGTGTGTGTGTGTGTGTGTGCGCGCGCGCGCGCGCGTGTGTTGGGGAGGTTCATGTGAAAACCGTTTCAAGAGATTAACTTTTAAAAGCAGACCTCAGCAAAGAATGCTCTACGCCTGGGATTTGTTCCTTTTGCGTGTGTGTGTGTGTGTGCATTGCATTGTGAAGGGAAATTCCTCTCTCAGGGTTGGGAGTTCTTCCTGTGGCAGAGCTGTGTTTGTACAGCCTGGCTTTGTCGGGATATCCTACCCGGCCCATGTCTGAGCCGCATGCAGGGATGAGGGGGGTGGAGGGTGTGGGGTGGTGGTTGAGATGGGATGTTGAATGCTGGGAATAGTAGGGCAGTAGATGTCAGGTTTATTCGGAGTCTTCTCAGATCTTCATTAAATGCGAATTTGGTTTGTCGTCAATAAAGGTTTCAATGAGGGGAGTCTTCACCAGCCGCTGTAATCCTTCCCTTCTTTGGCTTTCGTGCGGCCTCGGGGAAGAGCCAACTTCTAATTGTCTGCTCTTTGATTTGAAAATCCCTGATGTGTCTAGCCTTGATGGGCTTAGACTCTCAGAGCAGACCCAGATAGAGGAGACATGGCGAGCAGGTTCAAATCCAGGTCTGGACCTTTCTGTGTTGAACAGCTTCCTGACACAGTTGACAAGCACGTACGTTAGGGTCGTTGTTGACTTCAAGTTGTCTGTATGAGACTCCATATTTGCGATGAGGTATTGTTTGGGGGACGCCATTTCTCCAAAAATTGCATTTTCTAGTTCTGGTATGTTTTTTTGTTTTTTTTAAGTACTATAATGTAGAATGCTATTTTTAATTTTCACGCGTTAATAAAATGTAACAAAAATGTTTTGGGGTGCTAATTGACAGACTGGAACAGATTAATGGTGGTTCCATTTATTTCAAATGGGAAAGATGATCTAAAGATGATGATGATGTTACAAGAACGAATCAAGCCATATTTTACATTTGAGAGTCTGTACTTTTTTTTTCCATGACTTGAGTGAATGAGTTGAAACAATATTTCCAACTCTCGGGCTGGTTTTTGCTACTAATTTGAATGGAATCATTATAACAGCAGTGCTATGAGTGTAGTTGTTCCCACATTGAGTTTACTCGTGACAACGACAGTATTAAAGCCTTGGAGGAAGTCTAAATGTTATGTCTAAATGCTAATGTTAGCTGTGTTTTGACAGGCAGCTTTGTCTACTCGGTTCCTCATCAACACACGCACGCACTCACACACTCACACACACAGATTTTCTCACGATGTAATTTCCCCTTGAGACAACAAAACTGAGTGACACGTCACTTCGCCAATCGCGATCCCAGCAGATTTTGTTTACAGTTCTCTTACCCGCTTTGTGCGCCACATAATTCTTTTTGAGCATCCCCCCCACCCCCTTCTTATATGCGGTCCGTCTTCTCCCCCGTCAATGCCCGCTTGACGTCACATGGCAGTGGCCCGCTTGTGTGTTTTGGAAAGGCGCTCAGGAAGCGCTCGCTAACCTTTTTTATTCTCTTATCGGCTCTCGTCGGGAGCCGTAGGTAACGTGACCTCTGCCATCTCAACTACATGTCGTAATTCCTTCATTGTCCCCTTTTTTTTATTTCTCTCCTTTGATATAAAACATAATCTCACAATCACTGAAATGCTGTGAAAAATTGAATTACTCTCCACACTTTTTCGACATGCTTCTCCTTCCACATTTCTGAACCATTCAAATCATTCAACTTTCCAAAGATTCCAAAAGTTCACAACATGGCTGCTATTATTTTCAACACTCAAATATTGCCACATCTTCCAAATTTCTTGACTGATTCAAACCATGATAATATTTCTCCCCTCAAATATCATAACGTTTCAATTCATTTCTTCATTCCTCTGTAGTTCACTTCAGCAGTCACAGTGTTTTCCTGTGACTTTGCCTTCTTTACTTTTAAGCACACCCTCCCACCTCCCCCCCGATCCATTTTCTGTAGTGTTTTATCCTCATTAGTGTTCCAGTTGAGCAGCAGCCTATCCCAGACGACTTTGGGCGAGAGGTCGACTATACTTTGGACTGATGGCCACAATATCTAAACAAATAATAATTAATAATTTTATATTCACTTTTTTGGACGTTTAGAGGCCTCACTGAACAGCATGTTGTTTTTTTGAGGGAGGGGGTGGGAGGGGGATGACTTTGAATGGCATCATTTCATCATTTTTCAGGACTGTACCGGTTTTACCCCTCGGCTATTTATTCATGATATTCGACTGTGTGCTTTCACAATTTTGAAGTTGGAAATGCTGAATTTTAATGACTGGTCTGTCTGTGAGCTTCCTGCTCTCTGTTGCCCTTAATGAACTGCTGCCCTGCACACCTCATTAGCACCGTGCCTTCTCACACTCTTCGCACGCCCACGTTTGTGTGCGCGTTTATCTTATCGACTTTCTTTTCTTTCTCTTGTCAGCCCCTATAATCTTTCCACTCTCTCATATCTCCACGTATTTGTTTCCCCGCCCTCTGACCTCTTTGTTCTCTTCATTCATCGCATATCTCCACATCGTACAGGTGATTTCATCTCTTTTGCTCCACCTACTCTTGTTTCCCTCCCTTTCACCTTCGTTTCTTTCCTCACGCACCACACACATTCATTGCGCACGACCTATTCTGATCTGTTTTCATAGAAGCCCATCTGCACCGCGAAGTGCGCACTTGGAAAACGTAAGAGTTCTCAACCTACAAATTTGCCGTGCAGTGGGATGATCTAAAAAAAAAAAAAAAATTATATATATATATATATCAATCTTGAAAGCATGCATTATCCAATATTTTCATTCTTAAAATAATGAATTAGCTTGAGCTTACATCACTGGGAAAATAACCACACTTCATTTTCCCAATGGTCCAAATGTTACACCCCTTGTGTTTAGCATGTTCGCACCTAATGCCAAAGGTGACCTGCAGAATGGTGCACAGCCCCGAAACAAAGAAATATCAAACAATAATCCAGAGGCTTTGATGCCCACTGTTCCCATATTAATGTATGAAATACATTGGTGCAGCTGTCTACCCTCAGCCAGCCACTTAATCGATTTTCTGCCACCAAACCTTGATCCTGCCAGATGCATCTTCAAGACATTCTTTCTGCCGGCCCACGCTGCTTTGGCGGAGACCAGTCTGCCAAATTGGCAAACACACACGGCAAGCCTTGCGCTAATACCAAAATCACGGATCGGCTGTCTGTCTACGAAGCGAGAGCCCGAAATATTTCCATTTATAGTATATTTATATTCCTATAAAAATATAAATAGATGAGCTGTGAGTCGAAATAACCTTGGATTTTGTTGTTGTTGTTGTTGTTGTATGAACCCCGGAAGGTCTTCAACAGCAATTTTCACCTCTCCATCGCCATTTTGCACCTTCCACGCCGCAGTCTCCCTCTTGCACTCCACTGTCCTCCTTCCCCTTCATCCTATCTTGTTCTCTCCACTTCTTCCCACCACTCAGACTCTCGCAATAACAACGTGACCACACACCGAAGCGCTTTGGGGGATGACAATCACAGAATAATAACACATTTTGCTTGGAGGCTTTGCGATATGCATGCCTGTGTGGCATGAATGTATTCATCAGAAAAGAGTGCATGCCCTCTCTTATCTGTAATGTGTGATATACGGGCGAGCTCAATGTCACCAATAAAAGGCGGGCTGCTATCTCTGGATACGCCGATGAATTTTAAATTTCAAAATTTTTTTCTCGGAATGCTTTATGTGACCCTATGCAGGATTAACCTACGTACACCAGGTTGCAGTTTCGAAAATAAAAAACTAAAAGGTTGTCTTGTGTTTTCTCCCTTACAGAAGTCCTTCTCTTTGGTTTTGGAGGCTCAGGATGATGACAACAGCACATCACAACCAGGTGCGGTGTTTCTGAGGTTTTTTTCATGCTTTTGTCATTTTGAAGATGACTCCTACATAAGAGCAGGATCAGACATTTCCATATACAGTGGCACTTCTACTTACGAAAGTCTCTTCATCCGAAATTTTCAAGTTATGAAATGCCTCAACAGGAAAATATTGCCTCTTGTTAGGAAAGAAATTTCAAGATCTGAAAGGTAAAAATATAGTATGGGTTGCTACTCGCAGCTTTCCTGAACGCAACATACTTATAGCCACTCTGCCATTGGCTATTCCCCGAGCATCATCCTGGCATCCCATTGGCTAAGAGGGACCTCTTTTACCGAATGTGTCTATGCAGATAGATAGATATGTGTTTATGCATCGTCCTCGTCATTCGCCCCTTGGGCCATGAGACGTTCTGATAGTTTTACGTAAATGTGAATCACCCAGAAAAAGTGTTCACCAGTCCAGCGATCGCTCACTATGCTGATGTTTGCCTTGGACATTTTCAAAGGAGTGTTAAAAGCCGAAAAAAAAGCAAACGTCCTTGGTTCTTTACAAAACGCCAGGCAAAAACCACTTCTGGGAGAACATGAACAAAAGGGAGCAAAAAATGATAAGTGTGTGTGTGTGTGTGTGTGTGTGTACATGTATGAGTATACACAGACAATACATCTATATAAGAGCATCAAGAATTACATATACACAAACCAACATTCCAGAATTTTTCGTCATAATCATCAGTTGAAGTCAGTGACAGTTGTTTGCTTTTCTGCCTCTGAGGAGTACTACGGTGTCTGTTGTTAAAGCAGTAAAAAAAAAAAAAAAAAAAAAAATCAAGGGTCCGTACAGCTCTTATAGCGCATCTCATTACATTGTGGCTGGTACTCCTATCCACTATTGTAATGTGGTGCATGCGTAGTTGTCAGAATATATCTACATTTTTTTTTTTGTCTCTTGTCTCTGATCACCAAGGTTAAGAGGTTTTGCTTTCATTTCCTGCTCATCTGCTGTTTTGTTTCTCCTCCTAATCGGGAAAAGCTGCATGACAGTCAATATGAGCTCTCTCTCTCTCTCTCTCTCTCTCTCTCTCTATCTATCTATCTATTTTTATACATACGTATACATATGTATCTCTCTCTCTGTATATATATATA
>NW_017805833.1:295764-307833 GCF_001891065.2 Hippocampus comes
TATCTCACACCACTCACACACGCTGTCATGCCTCCACTTTCATTCCACCATCCTCCCCCTCGTCTTGCCAGTGGATGCTGCATGTTTTCATCCCAAAAAGATAGCGGAGATAATGAGGGCTGGCTTCGCGCTTCCTCCACCGTTCTTCCCATCTCCTTGTCATTACCGTCCAGCTCCATCTGAGCTCCTGACAGCTCCCCACTCTCCCGTTGAAGCTATTCTGCCACCGCGCAGCCTGTCTGACACGTCGCATCCTGCAAGCAAGGCAGGACTGCCGTTTAATCAAGGAGGATTACTGGCCGTACCCATCCAACTGCCCTTGATGATATAGAGTGAAAAAGCTTTAAGTACTTGGAGGACGCTGTGACTTTGAATAAGATAGCGCCGCTGTTATAAGTCCAGGTCTATTTAAATTGGGTTCAACTTTTCATCAATTGTGATTTAATAAGCAGTTCATAGGCAAGTGGACAATGTCAGAACAGGCCCCACCACTCTGTACTACAGCAGAAGTGGGGAGTAACCTGCTGCTTAGTTATTTTGTCAAAGGCACGGCTAAGTTAATGCAGATATTTGTTTCACAATACATTATAAATGTTTGAAGATAATTACTCAAAACATGAAAGACATTAGCGGTCATTTCCTGCAGTTGTAACCTGCACTTCGCAAGCCTGCTGTGCTATCTTTTACCCGAAAATGCATCTCCCCTTCTGATAGCCTTCTGGTTTGGCTGCTTCAGAGTGCCTCATTGTTGGCCACGAGTACACACACGTTATGGAGAGAAAAGAGAAATAGCAAGGGGGGGCAGGGTTCCAGATGTGACAGTCAGCGTGTGGAATAAGACTTTGCATTGGCATGGCCGCATTAGAGCGCCCTGTTGTCACGGCACAACCAAGCCCCACGACGACTCAGTGTGATTTATTCCAGCCACCAGAAGCTTTCAGTGGATACACTTGAATCGCTCAAGCATGTAGGGATGTTTGGCATAAGAAAGACGCGAGGTTGCGTGGTTTCAAGAACTCACACAGAGACAAAGGCTTGATTTTTCACAATTTTTAGCCTAATTTGATACACTTTTATGAATTGAAAAGGCAACATTTAAATGACATTTATACTTTTGGAACTGTCCAAGTGTTAAAAAACCCAAAACAAAACATGAGATTACTTTTTTTGACTTGCGAGCTATGACTTCAGTGAGCTTCAGACCCTCCAAATAGCCATACAATGATGAATTATAATATGCCCAAACATTAAAGAGGTGTTTTTTTTTTCTTCTCCCCCTGCTCCCTCAGATCAGCTGATTGAGCGTGTTCTTCTCTCCTCCATGTTGAATCCCGGAGAGCAGTGGCAGGCCTACCGCCACCACCATTAGCGGTCATTTCCTGCAGTTGTAACCTGCACTTCGCAAGCCTGCTGTGCTATCTTTTACCCGAAAATGCATCTCCCCTTCTGATAGCCTTCTGGTTTGGCTGCTTCAGAGTGCCTCATTGTTGGCCACGAGTACACACACGTTATGGAGAGAAAAGAGAAATAGCAAGGGGGGGCAGGGTTCCAGATGTGACAGTCAGCGTGTGGAATAAGACTTTGCATTGGCATGGCCGCATTAGAGCGCCCTGTTGTCACGGCACAACCAAGCCCCACGACGACTCAGTGTGATTTATTCCAGCCACCAGAAGCTTTCAGTGGATACACTTGAATCGCTCAAGCATGTAGGGATGTTTGGCATAAGAAAGACGCGAGGTTGTGTGGTTTCAAGAAGTCACACGGAGACAAAGGCTTGATTTTTGACGATTTTTAAGCCTAATTTGATACACTTTTATTAATTGTAAAGGCAACGTTTAAATGACATTGAAACTTTCGGAACTGTCCAAATGTTAGAAAAAAAACGAAACAAAACATGAGATTGCTTTTTTTGATTTGCGAGCTATGACTTCAGTGAGCTTCGGACCCTCCATATAGCCATAAAATGATGAACTATAATATGCCCAAACATTAAAGAGGTTGTTTTTTTTCTTCTCCCCCTGCTCCCTCAGATCAGCTGATTGAGCGTGTTCTTCTCTCCTCCATGTTGAATCCCGGAGAGCAGTGGCAGGCCTACCGCCACCACGGCCGCTCCTTCAGCCTGGAGTACCGCCTACGCTTTCGCTGCGACTCCAACTACTATGGGCCCTTCTGCAACAAGTTCTGCCGGGCCCGCGACGACTTCTTTGGCCACTTCAACTGCGACCTCAGCGGCTCCAAGGTCTGCATGGAGGGATGGACGGGACCCGAGTGCAAAGAAGGTCAGGAGTGACACCGCTTTGCTAATAATTCACTTCATTCAGAAAGAATCACTCCTAAACATCGGCATGACATTGGAATAATCTAAATCGGGTCAACAGCAATTATTGACAAACGTAATTTTCCTTTTTGAGATTGAAATTTGTCAATTCATTTTATTTTGTTTAAAATATGTTAAATTCTGTATGTCCAGTGTGCACAAAAAATTACAGAAATATAATGAAAATATAAATAAAAAATAATAGCAAAAAAAGAAACTCGTATTTCCCCAAATCGTACCAGTTTATCAAATCGATACAACCAACATTTTTAATGCTTCGATGTTATCCATGAATTTTCAAGCGTACTGTTTTGATCCCCCAAATAGGCAATAATAATTTCAATTATCCTTATTTACTTGAACTCATGGACAAAAAAGACACTTCCGTGTCACTGGATGTCTCCTCATGTTTATGACAGGTGCTCTCATATTAATATTATGGTCAAGCGCTGTACCTCAGACAATAAGTAAGTCTAACGTCACCTGCTTAAGTCAATGAGTCACCATTTTAACCATATAAAACAGCTACGGACAATAGCCATTTGCATTCCAATGGTGTCTTCTCCACCTGTGTGTGTGTGTGTGTGTGTGTGTGTAGCACTGGATGTCTCCTCATGTGACTCTCATATTAATATTATGGTCAAGCGCTTTACCTCAGACAATAAGTAAGTCTAACGTCACCTGCTTAAGTCAATGAGTCACCATTTTAACCATATAAAACAGCTACGGACAATAGCCATTTGCATTCCAATGGTGTCTTCTCCACCTGTGTGTGTGTGTGTGTGTGTGTGTGTGTGTGTGTGTGTGTGTGTGTGTGTGTGTGTGTGTGTGATACTCACGTGCGCACTCATCAGCTGGATATGAACTCTGTGACCACTCTGTCACAGTGGTTCAAATTAAATGCAGGAAACCAAAGTGGAAACTGTGGGGGTAAAAAGGCAGTTAATTTTAGGACATCCTGCAGCCATTAGCACCCTGTCCTTGCCTAGCCTCATCACGTTTCTTCCTCAGCAGGTTGCTGATTAGACCGCGGACGTGCAGGAAGTCTGAAACATTTGCCGGGTGTTGCTGCCTGTAACGCCTAATTGTGATAAATTGGAGTTTTGTTGTTCATTCATTCATTCATTCATTCATTCAGTCAAATCGTCACAGATCTTATCTCTATAAATTGCCATAAACAAATTAAATCACAGGTAATTTAGCAATAATTCAAAGTACAGCAGAAGTGTCTCCTGAACCAGTTGCCAGCCAATCACAGGGCACACAGAGACGAACGACCACCCACGCTCACACTCACGCCTAGGGACAATTTTGAGTGTTCAATCTGCCTGACATGCATGTCTTTGGAGGAAACCGGAGTACCCGGAGAAAACCCACGCAGGCACGGGGAGAACATGCAAACTCCACACAGGGAGGCCGGAGCTGGAATTGAACCCGGTACCTCTGCACTGTGAGGTTAAGGCGCTAACCACTGGACCACCAGGCCGCCGAGTTTTGTTGTTGTAGTTGTATTTTTTTTTCTTTTTTTTTTTGTATGGGTGTTTCTTAATTGTAGCTATGCTCAGTAACCCCGGCTCCGGCCTTCCTGTGTGGAGTTTGCATGTTCTCCCCGTGCCTGCGTGGGTTTTCTCCGGGTACTCCGGCTTCCTCCCACGTTCCAAAAACTTACATGACAAGCTGATGGAACACTCCAAGTTGTATCTAAGTGTGAGTGTGAGCGCGAATGGTTCTTCGTTTCTGTTTGCCCTGCGTTTGACTGGCAACCGGATGTCCCCCGGCTACTGCCCGAAGACAGCTGGGAGAGGCTCCAGCATTTCCCGCGACCTTTATGAGGATAAAGTGGATCAGAAAATGGATGAATGGATGGATGGATGATACTGCCCCCAGGTGGGGAAGTCATGCACACCAGAGGGAGCAGCATCCTGCATTGAACTGAAGCAAAAAAAACAACAAAAAAAAAACATTGTTCAATTCTTTACATTCTATTTAAGTATGACATTACTGTCTGTTTTTTCTATAATCAAAAGCTACATTACAAAAAAATGTGTGTTGCTTTTTAGGAGAAGAGTCAGGAATGGATGACTAAAATCTCAAAGCACCGCCGTGCTAATTTAGCAGTTTCTAATGTGTGTGCATATGCGTGTTCTTGCAGCGCTGTGCAGGCAAGGATGTCATAAGGCCCACGGCTCTTGCACCGAACCTGGACAATGCACGTGAGTGACCTGCACTGTATGGACTGTTCTTTTGAATCACATTACACGCTGGTGTTGTATTTTGGCCGAGAAACGTGTCTCTATGCAGATGGCGTCAAAAGAATTTAAAATCAGTCCTCTTCTCCCATTCTATCCTCAGGTGTCACTACGGCTGGACCGGGTCTCTGTGCGACCAGTGTGTGACCTTCCCCGGTTGTATGTACGGGAGCTGCACTGAACCCTGGCAGTGTGTGTGCGACGTCAACTGGGGCGGTCTCCTGTGTGACAAAGGTATATGCGTACACCTATAATTTGAAGGTGTGTGTGTCTATGATAGATAGATGTTTCTGTACTCATCACGCTACAGAAATGCATCCCTGCCTATCTGTGTCATGTCTCCTACTAAGGGAGACGGTGATTTCCTTTTTAAAAACTCAGTCTTGTCTTGTATCTATTTTATTTTTCTGTTTCGTTCATGTTAGGGCGCATTATGTCTGTTGCTTATCATGGCATGCCTGTGTGAACGAGCGCGTGCATGTGTGTAGGGGGTCCATTGTGGGCGGGTGGCTGTTTGAAAAGTAGATCTTTGGTCAAAAAAGGTTGGGGACTCCTGCAATAAGGGATTGATGTACATTTGGCCTCATCCTCAAATGAAACACACTTTGAACAATGATGTGTTCCGTTTAGGTGCGGTTCTTGCCACGCCCTCTCAGGCGTGTCTCTCAAAACCGATCCACCCTGCTAAGAAAAGCTTCACTTTGCTCTCCCTTTCCCATCAACCTTTTACAAAGATGCTCCAACATGATCCCAGGATACGCATAATCCCACCGCATTGTGGGAGGGGGAATTCGGGACCCCGGCCCCTCTGCCCGTGGGACGTTACATTGTCCAGTGGAAAGGTGATAGCCTTGGGTACGGCTTTTGTGAGCCTGTAACTGTAGGCGGGGTCTTTGCCTTGGTGAAGACAAAAGAGACGGAGATCACTGCGCAAACATCTGTGGAGGTGTGTGTGTGCGTGCACTGATTGGCTCATACTTTTTTGGTTTCTGTAAAGAATTGAAGGCACACACAACGAGGGCAATCGAAATGGTTTCCAAGCAGGTTAATATCGACGTTATTCATATGGTTTACGTTTGTTTGTCATGCCGAAATCATACTCAATCATTGTGTGTGATTTAGATCTGAACTACTGCGGGACTCACCAGCCTTGCAAGAACAGCGGCACTTGCACCAACACAGAGCCCAACGAGTACCAGTGCGAGTGCCAAGATGGTTTCAGGGGTCGCAACTGTGACATTGGTGAGTGAAACCTTAACAAGGTGTGAATGGCACAATTATTTCATGCTTCAAAGGCTAAATTGAAGCAGTGTAGGACTGCACTGACAGCGGTTTCTATTGAATGGATGAATCACACATCCCACATCTATATCCATACCGGTGGCCCTCAAATTTTGTAAGCCACTTTAATATTAAACACACACAGTTTGAACATCAACACTGGCTAAAAAAATTGTACAATAAAAATAAAGATAGATGAATAAATAAAGCATTATAAAATTGTCTTGAAAATTGTGCCTAAATTAAAGGTCAAAAACACATTGCAAAGACTGCACAGTAATCACTTATTGATCAATTCTATTCATATCCAATCTCAATTCATATCCATTTCCCTGTGTGTGTTTGGGAAATTTTGTTACGGTTTGGCAAAACCAAGGTGAGACTTTTTGGCCATATACCATAATTCCAAAAGGTATGTTTGGAGCAAACACAACCCCGCTCATTACCGAAAGAACACCATACCAGCAGTGAAGAATGCTGGTGCCATCATCTTGCTTTCATTCTGTGGAGCTGTTTTTTTTTTTTTAACATTTTTTTATTCAGCCTCAGACAAGGTGAAAGGAATTATGAAAAAAATATATATAAATTTAAAAATATAAATTTAAAAAATGTTTGTTTCTGGCGCGGCTGATGATTCGCTGATGTGCAAACAGCTGCAGCATACCACCTCTTACTGTCGAGGAGGACTTACTCAATATCATACTTTTTTTTTTTCTCTTTTAGTATCGGTTGGTGGTATCTAAAGCCTCCATGAGTACCCGATATCTTAAAATAAGACGGGTATTGCTATCGGTACTTGTCCCATTCCTAATGGGTCTACTTTGTATGCCCTCTATAAATAGTTGCGAATGAATACCGTATACTATACAGTACTATAGGCATATTCATGAAGCAGCTCTACGCATATAGACACATATAGAGCATGCTTTGTTATCATAGCTACCTTTTTGACCTGCAAATCGGATGCCTCTACAGTATCTAATGAAGTGCCCTGTGAGTAAATTACAATACCACAAGGTCTAATCTACCAGTTTATATACAACTTCCCCCAGGGGCCTAATAAAGGGCTTGTTCTTTGTCTGCTTCCTCTTTCCTCTCGCCAGTTGAACGCGCGTGCGTGTCATTGCCATGTGTGAACGGCGCCACCTGTGTGGAGGACTCCACGGGCTTCAGCTGCGTCTGTGCTGAAGGCTGGACTGGGCTGACCTGCGCAAATGGTGAATGGCAATGATACACGCTAGGACCCTATTATGGTGTATGAACAGTATAAACCAGGGGTGCCCAGTACGTCGATCGCAATCGACCGGTAGCCCGCACACTGGTCCCAAGTCGATCGTGACGGCTGTAGGGAAAAAATGGGGGGAAAAAAATGTGTCCTATCAGTTTCACTTTTGCAAAAAAAAGTATTTCAAAAATAAAATAAAAAAGCAGGTCACCTTATCCTACGGTGTCGCATGATGGTGCATTACTCGAAGTTGTTAGCGCTCAGCAGTCTGAAATTGCAGATCAAAGCTGTTACGATACAGTGAAGTCTCGTTTATCGCGGGGTTACACACCAAAAAGAAGCCGCAATAGGCGAAATCCGTAAAGTTGTTAGTGTAACTGCTGCGACGGGTTTTCTTGCCAATTTAGTAAGACTTGATGGGTCGACCAATGCTCAACAGCCTTTCTTGCACATGCCTCAATCGCTGATGAACATCAAATATACAATTTCACAATTTACAACATTGAATATCAACAACATAAAACACACATTCATCATGGCCACATACCGTTTCGCTTTCCAAAAAAATAGATAAACAAATAAAATTTGAAGGAATTGAAGCTCTTGCCATATGCACCTCACACTTTTCGTCTCTTTCCTCAAACTGACGTCACTCCTAATCAACGTTGACCAATTCCTGCCACTTGATGCCACCCCTCAAATATAACAACAGGGGCACAAGAACCAAAATAAATGTGCAGTCATTGTCATTTTACCATGATGGAGAAAAGTACATTATGTTAATATTACCATGACCTTAGAATCAGTGATAGTCAATTTTATTTTTTATTATTATACAATACAATACTGTACTATAGAATGAAATCTAAGATCAAAACCTGTTGCAAACGTAAATTTGGCAAGCTGTACAGAGACAAGGCGTGGAGACTGTTGACATTGGACTGCAGTCCTATTAGCCAATCAGGAAGAAGAATACGGTGCACTGTTTAAAAATAAAATTTTAAAAAACAGTTTGTTTCATCTGCAATTCACCAGTGGCACTGGCAAAGAATGGGAATCCGGAGCGCCAGGAGAAGCATTTTAAAATGGTCCACTATGTCTGATAGTTTCTGCAATTAACATGCTGCAAAAGTGTCTCTGTAACACCACAAAAAGTCACCATGCTTTGTGTTTGTGGCTTTAATTAAAAAAAAAAGAAAAAAAAACGCCTTTTAACCTTTAAGAGCAACTGATGAGGAGTTTATATTCACATAAATAGACGCGGCGATGTTAATTTTTACAACAAAGATGTGTCTGGATGCTCTTCCCTGCACTTTTCCTTCACACCTCATAAATGGCATGTCTGCGCCGTGAAGCGTGAATAAAGGTCAAGCGTGTTTTGGTGGAGTAACAAGCGAGCTGTCACAGCAGCGGTTTGATCGTGTGTGTTTGTGTGTGTTTGTGTGTGTGTGCGTCATGTAAGTGAGTGTGTATGTGAGTGAGTGTACATTATATATGCGTGTGTGTGTGTGTGTGTGTGTGTGTGTGTGTGTGTGTGTGTGTGTGTGTGTGTGTGTGTGTGTGTGTGTGTGTGTGTGTGTCGCAGACGAGATTGGACAGCACGGGTTATTGTACGTCAGAGCTGAGACAGTAAACAAGCGATGTTCCACATCCCTGATGTTCCTCGCCATTTGGATTTGCCGGCGTGTACTGTATACACAACGACAAGATGTTTTTTTTTTTTTTATTGTTGTTATTATGACAAAAATGAGACAAGCCCACCAACAAAGAAGTCATTTCGTTTTGCTTTTGTTTGATGCTTGAGTGCCCGGAGCACATCTTGGACGTGGATTGCATCTCTGAGTGATATTAATTAAAGTCTTCTGTGTTTATTTGGAAATGCCTATTTAGTTGTCCGAGCAGAGGTTGGCTTATTATTGCGCGAGGGTTGGAGTCAGTTTCAGCTCCGGTTGTTAGGTTACAAAAATGGGAAAAGGTTATGAGGGATACAGAAAAGCGGCCCGGTGGTCCAGTGGTGAGCGTGTTGACCTCACAGTGCAGAGGTCGTGGGTTCGATCCCGGCTCTGGCCTCCCTGTGTGGAGTTTGCATGTTCTCCCCGGGCCTGCGTGGGTTTTCTCCGGGTACTCCGGTATCCTCCAAAGACATGCATGTCAGGCAGATTGAACACTCAAAATTGTCCCTAGGTGTGAGTGTGAGTGCGGATGGTTGTTTGTCTCTGTGTGCCCTGCGATTGGCTGGCAACCGTTCAGGGTGTCCCCTGCCTACTGCCCGAAGACAGCTGGGATAGCCTCCAGCATACCCTGCGACCCTTGTGAGGATACAGTGGGTTAGAACATGGATGGATGGGATACTGAAAGACTTTTATTTGACATGAGAAGTAGGATTTTAACACGTTCATTCTGATGACTTTATTACAGAAAAAAAGAATGTACCATTTTTGGACTCCATGCCAGTCTAACATTAACCTTCTAACCATAACTTTGTAAAAAGTCAAAAAGTCCAAATTTGTTTCGGGAATACATGCTTGAAGAGAATTTCTGAGAAAGCATTGGCAGAGACTGAGAACAACTGTATGTTATACTCAGTTGTGGAGATACATAATTTATTATTATGATGATGATACTTATATATTTTCCTTTTTTTCGTGCCAGTGTTTGGGTGTCCAGCAGACGATTGCATTTATCACTGTTTGCACGGAAAACCACACCAGCAGACAATATTTCAAGCCACCCAATGTCTGCATATCAGCGCTGCATGGTTCATAATCATATGATCCACATGTTTGCGCTGCACATGCTAAACACACATACAGACAAACACGCACAATATTTCTTTGATCGGTAGTTCATCGACATTTTCTTGTTGCAGCGGTGAGGCAGTGCGACCGAAATCCCTGTGGACCGGGTGCAACTTGTCAGGAGGCTCCAGGAGGTTACCAATGCCTCTGCCCGCCTGGATGGAGCGGCAGAACGTGCCAGCTGGGTCAGTGGGTCAATATTAAAGCCTTACTGGGCAAGCAGCCATGTTTGGAATGCTGTTGGAATGGTTCTTAGTGGGGCCGTCAAACTGAGAGATTCCCACAGCCAACACATTTTAAGATATACCATATATACTATGTACTGTATACTTTATACAGTATACTGTTACCCTTTAACTCTTTAATTCCACAAAACGTACTTGTACGTCTTTTTAAAATTAGGCCCCGCCTACCATGGACGTACTTGTATGTTTAAGTCTTTTTTTTTTTTTTTGCGTCATCGAGAGGAGGAGGGTCTGATGCAATCTGTGAATGAGAAGAAGCCCTTTGCATTGTAAATCATGTAAAAAAGCAACCAGTAGGTGGCAGTGGTGCCTCACGTGCTTGAAATGCATGCTTTTACAAAAAGCTCTTTTTCTCCATTTTTGCCCAGGAATCGCCATTTTCATGAAACTTAGCCATTTTGTAATGCCGATTGCTGAACAATGGAAAAAGATAGAAACGACTTATTTTTTTTCTGCTGAAACAAGAGAGTCCAAACTTTATTTTGGTAGGCTCCCTGCCTTGCAAGATCAGTAAAAATCCGGTAAAACGCTGGGATTGAGGGGGTTGCTCCAGTGAAAATGGCTGGGATTTAATGAGGTAATGAACACCAATCACAAATGTAATATATGTGAACCCATAAAGAGCCATAATGATATTTGCTGACTGTAAAAGTTGAAGTTCTGATGAACTTCAGATGAACTCGCACTTGATTTGAGAAATCCTCTCATTACTGAGCCTCAGTGCCTCCTCACATGCATTTCAACATCTTTTTTTTTTTTTAATCCTTCATTTATAGCTGCTAATAACAAGTTAAATTAGCGCTGTAGTGCTCACAGCCAGCAAAGCAGCATTTCAACAAGGGGAAGGTGTTCATATATTCCCCCACTCGAGTGGTGAGCTGTTCATTTTAATCCGCAAACATCATCGACCCCTCAGGGCTGCATTCGCGCAGAATGTTGCATTCATTCACACTGACAGGCATGTTCCTCTGGGCCTTCATATATTAGATGGTTGTCAGGGAGGGGACACTGTGTACAGTCAGGCTGCACATACACACGCGTAGTACACACTCACTAGCTCCGTGGGGATTGCAACATAAAAAAAAAAGAACAATTTTTCACAGTGATGGAACCTCCTACTCAAATGTGTTAAAGTGATACATAACTCTGACACTTGATAATCCCCTGTAGCTGCACACACATAGGCACTTCTTTCCAAGTCAAGTGATAAATGACCTGAGCTCGTACTGTAGGTGGACCAGTGCCATTTTTTTTCAAGAGAAAAACTGGTAGGGTGCTTCCCACCCAGGAAGTATATTGTAGTACTCACTCCCACACGGACGTGTTTTTTACATAAATCACATACATATCACATACGGCACCTTCCATAAATTACAGGCAGAACAATGAAATACTCATCCACCAGAAAGGTCAGAAGGTACAATTAACTTCTCGATCAACCCGTTGCCGTTTCACATAACAGAATTATAACAGGCCCAGACACGGACTCACACTGACTACATAGAGACAAGATCAGCATGATTGCATTATACAGTGGCAAACTGACTACTAGTGCCCCAACTTTTCACATCGCACATGGTTCTCTTGGCATTCGGTATGCAGAACAAGTGCTGCTAAGAATGTGTGTCTATATTTGGCACTGGTTGCTAAGCTCCATAACAGGAAGTAGCCAAGTGCCTTTTACGAGTGGTTTGGATGTAAATTACCGTATTGGCCCGAATATAAGATGATGTTTTTTGCATTGAAATAAGACTGAAAAAGTGGGGGTCGTCTTATATTCGGGATCTAGACATTATGCCCATTCATGACGCTAGATGGCGCCAGATATCATTGAAGCGAATGCTGAACTTGACTCCTCAGGCCAAAGTGAACCCCTGTCACGAAGAATAAAAATAAAAATAGCGGTAGCACGAAGAAGAAAAATAAAAAATAGCGGTAAGAAAGAAAAGAGAAG
>NW_017805833.1:307926-335367 GCF_001891065.2 Hippocampus comes
AAAATAACATGCTTTTTCTCTCAAATATATTGTTATAATCATTTGTTTCGGATTTACTGTAATTATTTTCTGTATAAAAATTAATTTGGTGTTCAAAAAGTCTTTTTTCAAACTTGAGTCTTGAAAAAGAGGGGGTCGTCTTATAATCAGGGCCGTCTTATATTCGGGCCAATACGGTAGTTCCATCAAAAATCCCCATCTTTGCGTATAATGCAGAGGAGATTTGTGATACAAGTGAAGCATGTGTGGCTTATTTGCTTGGTTTTAATATTAAGCTAACATTTTCAATGTTATGCTAAATTCTGATATCATGTCTGGACCGCTTTCAACCAAACTCGTGTTGATCACTGTGCCTTCTTTATCACGCCACGTCTGTCTTGTGTCCCGGAGCTTGGGGGAATGGGAAACTGCATTCATCATTTTCCCCCACTATTTTCTCCTTGTCATTTATCATACAACTGCGCCAAAATCTTTTGTTGTTGTCATTGTGAAATCACTCCACCACCACCATCTGTCAATGCCGCAGCAATGCACCGCCAATTGTGCCAGGAAGTGCTTGAAAACTATTCCATTTGGGCGCATAATTCATTTAGTGTCATCATGTCCGATTATGACAACTGATTTCATCTTCTCTCACTTTAGATGCAGATGAGTGTGAAATGAAAATATGTGTCCATGCCCGCTCTTGCCGCAACCTGATTGGTGGATACCTGTGTGATTGTCTTCCTGGATGGGCGGGGTCAAAGTGTGACATCAGTGAGTGTAACATTTTTCAGCTTCACAGCAACTTGCCGACCCTTTCTTTCATGTGTTTTTAAAAGGGCATTTTGTTGTAAATCATTATGCATTTGTATGATTTTTTATTTTTTTTGCATTAGGGAACAACAGCTGTCAGGGCTTGTGTCTCAACGGGGGACATTGTGAGGTGAGTCTGTATATTTCTTGCATAAATGTCCACAAACTGAACACAAAAGGAACTTTGAACTGCCTCATAAAGGAACAGATGTCGGGATCCAGATGTTTGTGCCCGCTTGGCTTCTCGGGAAAAAACTGTCAAATTCGCCTCAACCTTTGTGATAGCGCCCCCTGTCTGCATGGAGGGCATTGCACAGAGAAGGATGAACGTGCCGTCGCCTGTGACTGCCCTTTGGGGTATTCTGGAATCTTCTGTGAGGTGGGTAAAGCCTCGCAGTGTGTTAGATAGAGCATAAGAATTTGCAAGATATGATGTTTTTCTTGTGTGGCCTGGTAGCAGCTGGGCAGGGAGTTTTTTCTTAAGCCAAACCATTCTGGAACATTTAGTAAAGGCAATTCTACGACTAATAGTAATAATACAAATAATGTGTATCTAGCTATCAAGGAGTATTGGCACCACACTGTAAATATGCAACTTTTTATAAAATCTAAAAAAAAAAATATATATATATATATTTATTCTTGCTTGCGATAAACAGATTAAAAAAATGGATGGAATATATCCAACTTTATTACTTTAATCGAAGAAATGCACTTTATTCCACAAAATATTTTCTCAACAATCCCCCCCACCCCAAATCTTTTTGAATATGCAACTACATTTTCGTAGCACCATGTCATTTTTTCCCCCTTGAAAATGCAAAATTTTTCTTGAAAATATATTCATGTATTCTCTTACGATGACAACTTTATTCTTTTATAAGATTATAAGCGTAAACTTGAAAATATGCCAAAAATTTTAAAAATATGCCCTCTTTCTCTTTATACAAGTATGACTCTTAAATCATTTCCACATTCTCAAAGACATGCAACTTTATTCTCAAACGATCTCCTAATAGCATTTCTTTTTCAGTGTGGCGCCATTTCTCTTTTTTATGCTGCAAGACTAACAGCAAATGTGAATGTTCTTTTCTTTTTTTTTCCTGTCATTGTGAACACCCTACTTTTTTATTTCAGATTGTGCAGGATGTGTGCAACCCCAACCCTTGCTCGCAGGGGATGCCCTGTCACAACATCGATGGCAACTACATGTGTGCCTGTCCAGAGGGTTACCATGGAAACGAGTGCCTCAGCCAAAAGAGCCCTTGTTTTGGACCTCACTGTCCAGGTAAGACGATGGAAAGATCAATAGATAGATAGATTGATAGACTCGAAGGGAAATTTATAAAATGTTTGTTGTGATGGAGTATTTGTCATGATTCATATTTCATGTATTTTTGCCACCCCCTCCAAGGTGCCATGTCAGACACAAAAGGGGGCATCAGCTTCTACATGGTCCTGTTGGGCGTTCTAGCGCTGGTGATAGTATGCGGCTGCACCGCGTGTGCCTTGGTCCTCTCCCACCTGCAGCACAAGCGGAAAAAACAGCATGCCGTCCCGCCGGAGGAGGGCACCATCAACAACCAGAGGGAGTATGTCAACCTCATCCGAAACCTGGACCACCTTGTCCCCCCGCCCCTTCCGCCTCCTGCCATCCCGCTGGTTCAGACGCCGCCCACCACAGCCGCCGCCGCCGCCGTTAGCCCGCACTGCTATGAGGAAATTGAGCTGACTTTCCCTCCCACGCCGGCCCCCTCGCACTCGTCATCCCCTGGGCTGAAGCAGGCCCCCGCTCCAAAATTGGACATTTCCAACCAGGAGCGGGAGAAGCTAAACCGCATCCACTGCACAGACAGCCACGAGCTACAAGTGTGACCCTTGAAATCTGAGGCTTAATTTTTTTTTCCTGCTTACTTTGCACTCTCTCGCTCACAGGGTCCACGTTTCTTGTTTGGCCTATCGTGTTGTTGAGACTCTGCAGATGATGTCATGAGCTTGGATACTTAAAGCTGCAATTCCACCCAAAGTTCCAAGAACTTTTAATACTCTGTACTTGTACTCCCGGTACTATGACAGACCTGGTTTGAAGGAAAAGACTCATGACTGTCGATGGAGATGGTGTTCTGTGTGTGGTGTGTTGTATTGGTCATTATGAGTAAACTATGAGAACAGTGCGTCCAATTTGCCATCATAATATATATTGAACGGATTTAACATTTACAATAGCCTTCACTGAAAATTACTTTTAACACACCCCACAGTACAGGATAATTTTTTTTGAGACATCTGAGAATCGAGCCTTTGCTGACTTTTGATCGGAAAAGGAAAAATGCTGACATTCGTCCTGATTATTTTGTGTTGTAGCCTGCTTTAGTCGTCAGTATATGAACAGGTGTAGACAAGGTTAAAAAACAAAAGTAGTCAGGAGCTATGGAATCAGAGTTGTTCAGCACTGTTGACCCCATCTGAGCCTTTTTGAGCAAACCCTCCGAATTCATAAACACAACGGTCCTCAAATGCTTACAGAGTCAAGTTTCCTTTGGTGGAAGTGCGCCAAAGTGACCTCCGAGTGCCTGAAACAGTGTCAGTCACAATAATTCAGGCCAAAAATCTGAGAATGGCTTCGATGACCAAATGAGTGGATGATTATTTAAAGTCCAACAGGATGAATGTGAGATTATTTAAAGCAGCCAGTGTATACATTTTCTTCTATTTACAAGGGGGAAGCTTCATTTTCCAACACATTTTCTGGATTCTGAGTTTGTGTGCGAAAGACAACACAATATAGGAAATATGTCAGAACACAATCCTCCGAGTTGTGCTTTAAAGCCTCATGATTTTTTTTTTAAACCATACACTGTTGCCTGTCTTGTTTCTGTGATTATACCTTTTTTTGTCATTTTGCCTGTAAGATAGTTTGTACATAATTTTATTGTAAATATTGATGCCTCCCTTTTTTTTGTACCGTGGATCAGTCTGAGAGTATCACTCTTGTTGTTTTACTATCGTTCTGTAATAAAAGTGCATTTAACAGTTTGGGATTGTTGAAACCTGAAGTCATAAAATGTCCTCGGAATTAGGCTGAGTCTTTCATTTGGATTTGTTTTGGTTTTGTAACCACTCGAGAAAAAGAGAGAAAGGGATGCCCCAGGCTGAATGTGAGGATTTTGTGTCAATGTGAGCATTGTCGATTGTTGCATATATTCTCAGAATAATGTCAAAGTCAAATCTACCTCGCTGAATTTACGACATTGGAAAGTTCTGTAAATAACGTCGGCTGACTCAGCTCCATGTAGTGTTAATGGGCGCTGGAATTCAACACCCTCCTTTGCCAATACTGTTTATATTGCACGAGGACTGACTGTGCATGTCAAACTTTTCATGAGAGGAAAGGGGGAGACATCTTTGCGTCATAAAATGAGACAACAGATAAACTAATCAATTTTACATTTATTAACTGTATACTATTTATTCTTGTCATCAAAAAATAAATATACACATACTGTCTGTTGAAATGTTTTTATTACAGTAGTTTTTCCTGAAAGAAATGTATTCTTTGCACTAAATAATGAATGCAAAATTTGGAATGAATGAGATCTAAAACATTTCTGTTGGATTTTTTTTTTCACTCTTAAGACTCAGAGACACTGTTGGGTAACACTAGTAAGCATGTTTTTTTTTTTTACAGAATCTAGTAATCTGCCTTCTGTTTTTCTCTTACAAATCAGGTTTTCATAGTAATTCTAATAATACTAATGCAACTTTTCATAGTAATTCTAATATAGAAATATTTCATAATATATGTGAATTTAGGGTTGGTTTCAGCAAAAGGTGGGTTTTTTTCCTGAAAAGTCATAGCTATATATTACAACGTATGGTAAAACTAAAATCCGTATTGCGCAAACTTTTATAGGTCAAACTGACAGTGTAAAAAGGAAAGGCATTTTGTGACAGCGGGGATGCAGAAGACAGTTAATGGCAAGGTGGATGTGACAAACATGAACTTTGACTAGCGCAAACAGCAGCTGTCGAGTAGGGCTTCCTGTAACCGCTCTGCTCAGGAGCCTGCTGTGTGCCCCAGGATGTCACACATGACAACATGTATGCTCACAGGAGAGAAGCTCCAAATTTAATATCTGGAGTGGGTAAAATCGATCTGAATTTTGTCCAAGTTGTGAAATACGTTCAGACAGATTATGGGTCGGGGCCGGAATCGAACCCCGTACCTCTGCACCATAAAGCGGACGTGCTCACCATTCGGTATGTTGTCATTAACAAATACATATTTAAAACAATTGTACATAATTGGGTTAGTAAACATAATTTTAAAAACTAACTATAAAGTCACGTTATATTTTTAAACTTAAATATTTTTTAAATTTAATGTCATGTCATTACATTTCATTTCATTTTATCTGTAACTGACTACTTTTGGTTTCGAGAATATAAACATGTTTTGCTTCAACATTTTGGATTTGAGGGGGGATACAGTCTAAAATTATTTTTAAAAAACAATTTGCTTTTTTTCACATTTTAGTCGACGTTTTATTTTTTTAAATGAACCAACTTAAATCAAAAATAATGTAGTAACGCCCAAGCCCAGCAGGGGGATCATTGCTTTCCACCACCGTTAAATTCCACGAGGTAGAAAGGTAGCACGGAAGAAGGCGTGTACGGTGGCCTCTCTGGCTCAGCGAATTTTAACCCAGTTTTCTAATTGTTGCCCTTAAAACAGGTAGGTCGCGTCCACGTTAAATGTAATTAAATATGCTTTTTGTACCATTCCTTACCCAAACAGCTGATTTCTCATTTACTGTGATGCATTCAGCCGCTGATAGCTAAGCTAAGCTAAACTAGCCTCTCGGTGAAAGCCCCCTGCGACTACACGCGCTATCCGTCAAATCGGTGCGGTTCCTGACAAAACCTTTGCGTGCTTTTAAAACATTTTGACTTTTCTGTTTGTTCCAAAATGTGTTTCAAGAAATGTAGGACTAGGAACGAAGTGGGCGTTTAAATATTGCAATGAGGTTAGCTGTAATTGATTTGTTTCCACATGCAAATTGGCGTGTAAGTACTTGTTCTTCTTCGGTTAGCGTAGTTACGAAAAGTGACCATTTACTAATTTATGCACAATAAAAACACGGTCTGTCGTAGATAATGCCACCAGACTTTTATTTGAAAACTTTGAGGAATTTTTCCCCCCCACCAGTTTCAGTTCTATCACAAAATGACAGCAACATTCGCAGCTTCAAGTAATACCACTTCCTTCGTATTCACGACCACCCCCATTCACACAAATTCTTTTTTTCTGATTTTGTGATATTTTATATCGTCAAATGTTTCTGTCATGTCAATAAATCCCTGCTTTTGCAACGTGGAAATGCACAGCTCAGGTGACATGTCTTGAACAATGTTCAGCATCATTGACTCCAAGACTGTCTTCCACTGAGGTCTTCTCTTGTCAGACAGAAAAAAAAGTGAAAATGATTTGCCGCAGGTTGTCTTTTTTCTTAGCGAGAATAAACTGGTTAGTCACTTTTATTAAAAATAGTGGCAAGGAAGGTTGGAAAGGTTTTCAACACTGACTGGGTTCTTGTAAACTTAGCTTCTCTTTGATCACAGCAATGTTGTAAGCAAGGGCGTCGTCCTTTGAACTGCAGAAGCCGCCAAGAAGATCACCCTTCAGTTACATTTTTAAGACTGTAATGAATAAATCCATCAACTCTGATGACTAAAAAATATCAAAGCAAAATCTCTGCCTCGAAGCTTCCCAGAGATCATTTTTCCCTATGGACTAAAGTTACTGCAGTCGCACGCACTACTGCGTGTAGAAATAAATTGATGCAGTGAGATAGGTGGAAAAAGTCAAGACAGTATGTCAAACGTTTGGGATAATTTTATGATGGGAAAAAAAAGAAGATAAAATGGAGTATGTCGATGTGTACCACACAGCATGTCGACAAGCTCCAACACAAGGTAACATGTTGATTTTAGCATGCGCAAGTTATAACATATTTGTGGTTTTAAAAATATGCTGTAGCTGCAGCCCGAAAATTAATCGACGAAATCAATTAGTTGTCCAAAGGCTTGTGTGGGGGCGGCACGGCGGTCGACTGGTTAGCAGTGCAGAGGTGCAGGGTTCGTTTATCCCCGTGGCCGTTTTCTCTGGGTACTCCGGTTTCCTCCCACATTCCAAAAACATGCGTGGCAGTTGAATGGAACACTCTAAATTCCCACTTGGCGTGTGTGAGCGCAAATGGTTTGTGTGTGCCCTGCGATCGGCTGGCAGCCAGTTTAGGGTGTACTACTACTGGCCGAAGACAGCTGGGATAAGCGGAGTAGAAAATGGATGGATGGATGGATGCAATAGTGTGGAAAAAAATTCTGGTGACTGGCCACAAAAATTCTGGTAACTTTTCCTTTTCCCTTTCCCCACTGCAGCAACCGTGCCCCGCCGCGCCCCCACCCCCAGTGGCGCCGTCATGTGGCAGGAGGCCCGCAAGCACGAGCGCAAGCTCCGTGGCATGATGGTCGACTACAAGCGACGTGGCGAGCGCCGCCGAGAGTACTACGAGAAGATCGTAAGTTGGTTTGCAAAAGTTGGGAAATGTTCAAAATTGGAAACCCAGTCAATGCACAAGAAGGGGAACAGAAATAATAATAATAAATGTGACTAAACCAGGAATTGACGAAATTGAATGTTGGCTTTTAATTTGGGACCTAAATTACAGTAGTTGGGGCAAATTTATTGTCGCATTTTTCTGATTTAAAACCTCTAGATTTCATGCAAGTACAGTTAAATATGAAGAGCCCATTGCCCGATATGATTTAGCAAGAAAGCAGAAGTTTCGTTTGAAAACCCCAAAAGGGAGATACTTTTTTTTGCTACTTTTTGATGGTCTGAGAGGAGGGAGCGTTTTCATTCTAAAACAGAGCAATTAGTCATTCAAATATTTATAACTGTAAAATTCGACTTACAAAATAAATCTGTTGAAATGTCACACCTTTTAAATGTTTTTTTTTTTTGTCCTGAATGTCTGCTTATTACAAAACAATGTTAATATTCATGCCATACCGTTTCTTTAAATGACCCTTAATTCCCAACAATTACAAAGAAAAGTTTCAAAATATATTTGCCATGAAATTTACTGAAACTTGTACAACCTTAACCTTAAGTGACAGTGTTGTTTGCGCGGTGATAATCGTTCTGCCTCGCCGCTGCTTGGTTTTCCATCCCTCTGTCTTGTTTCGTAGCTTCCTTTTGTGTTGACCTGAGCTGACTCATTTAGCTTTGTAAACATTTCGAAACATGAGGCAACCACGAAGCGATTTTGGGAGCAACGTTGGCACAGGTGTTTCAATCTTTTCGCGTCTGCTCATTTTTTGTCTCCTTTCAGAAAAAGGATCCGGCCCAGTTCCTTCAGGTTCATGGTCGAGCCTACAAGATCCATTTGGATCCTGCCGTGGCTCTGGCTGCAGAGTCTCCCATCAACATGTAAGGAGGGGAAACGTGCACGCACACACACACACACACACACACACACACACACACACACACACACACATACACACACACACACACACGCGCACACACGCACTTTTATGAACACAACAATTGGTATCAAAATTACTAGCGGTATCGGAACGCTGAATTTGTGAGTACTGGAGTGAATACTGGTATCCTTCTGGGGAAAACACTTGTATTGAACATCCCAAATTTTTGTTTATTAAAATATAATGGCATTACAGTACTCATTACTACTCGTGCATTTTGTTTCCAACCTTCTTTTCTCATTTGCTGTGGTATTTTAAGTAACTCATTGGATATTCTTTTGTGTGTTTGTGTCTTAAAGGATGCCATGGCAAGGTGATGCCAGTAACATGATTGACCGTTTTGACGTGCGGGCTCACCTCGACTACGTCCCCACCTACACGCCTCCACTCATCACCACACCGTGAGTTTAGATCCACTCTATATTTTACCCATCAATTTCATTTCTGTTACACGTTTTTATACGAGACACTGACATGTGGGTTTGTTTCTTTGAGCTGCATGAGTCCTACACATGAAATATTTCAGTTCTGATGTTCTTTCCTGCTTGTTGACTGTGTTTTTTTTTTTGTTTTGTTTTGTTTTGTTTTATTCCGCCTCCTCAGAAGCCCAGAGCAGGAGATGGAGGAGAGGAAATGCAATTATGAGCGCTACAGAGGCTTGGTGCAGAACGACTTTGCCAACAGTCAGTAATGTGTTCTCTGACATCCAGCACAGGAGCGAACGATAATTGTCTTGTTGAATCAAGATCGTGATGAACACTTTAAATATTTCAGTAACTGTTGATGAATGCTCCTTTTAGGGCCTGTATTTATGATGCAGTGTTGCGCTTAAACTCTCTGGTGTCCTCCTGCAGTCTCTGAGGAGCAGTGTTTGTACCAGATCTACGTGGATGAACTCTATGGTGGGCTACAGAAGCCAAACGAAGAAGAGAAGAAAAAGTATACGCGATAATTTTTCTCACCCCAGTGTGTGTGTGCGTTTTGTGTGTGTGAGAAAGAGCGAGATTGTGACAGAGTAAGGTCAGTGCTCAAGTACGTGCAAGTACATTCATGTAAGTAAACCACTCGTTTCTCACCAGCGGTGGCGATTGTCTGGTTGCAGGCTGGCTGAGAAAAAGGTCGCCATCGGTTACACATACGAGAACAGCACCGTGACAGACCCTGACCCCGCTTCGGACAAAGATGAAGACAATTCGGAGAATAGCGAATCTGAAGAAGATGAGGTCATCCCAGATATCGGTGAGCTGTAAAAACATTGTGACAGTCTTTCGGCCCAAGTATTTCTTTGAGCTGGTTGTAATTTGGGGTCATGATTGTTCTGCCGGAGCACTGTAATTCGATCAATATACTGTAGATATTGAGGAGCTTTCAGTGTCATGCACTTTGGCCATCATCCACTTGATGAATTGAATGTAATTGCACACAATTTGAACTAAGTGATGGCGTCCAAATAGCGTGGGTGCTTGTGCACTGACAGATGTGGAGGTTGACATTGACGAGCTGAACCACGAGCAGGAGACGGAGCTCAACAAAACAGCCACTCCTTACGGAATGGCAGAAGGAGACTTTGTCAGGTATGATTTTTAAATCAATGTATCATAGGCGCTCTTCACTTTTGAGAGGATTCAGCGTTTGCCAATCCCTGTTCTTAAAGAGGAAGTAAATATTTTGTTGAAATGGGAAAAAAAACATTGGTATCAGCCACAAAATTAAAACTTTTCATGTGTACATATTATAGGATATGTGTTCACATTATTTTCAGGGGTTTCTATGTTTATATTTTTATTATTTTTAATTCGTAATTGTGTGTTATCTGACAATAACATCCATCCGTTTGCTAGCTATAAGGACGCAGTTGAGCTGCAGCAGGGGTGCCCAATATGTCGATCGCGACGGGTATAGGGCGGAATTAACTCATTCAGTACCAGCCAATTCTAGACCAAGTCTCAAAAGACGTTTAAAAACGTCTTTGGGAGTGAATGAGTTAAATAATTGCTCTGTGGGTGTTATTAATACGATATGTTTTTGTGTTAATGTACACTGCACCCTCAGCATCCTATCAGTTTCACTTACACAAAAAAGTACTTCAAAAAATAAAATAAAAAAGCTGGTCACCTTTAACCTACGGTAGCACGTGACCCGCACCAGCGGAAGTTGTTCGCGACCAGCAGTCTGCAATTGCAGCTTGCAATCGGAGCTGTTGTGATATATACATCCTTTTTTTCATGATTCTCATCCAAAGTTTGTTTCATCTGCAATCCACCGGTGGCACGGGCAAAGAAGGAGAACCATTTTAAAACGGTACACGAAGGTTTCTGTACTTAACACGCTGCAAAAGTGCATCTCATGCCTCCAGGTCAGGTCTCTATTAAGGTAGGCGGTTGATTTCCTTTTCGCAAACTGTAGTATCGACTTGACTTTTCTGTTTCGGGGCCATTATGGTTGTCCCTCGTCATGGCGTGTGTGCGTGCACATGCAGTAACGGGTCGATCGCGGCAGGTTGGTTGCTGGAGCAGGTCGTGAGAAAAAAAGGTTGGGCACCCTTGAGCTGGAGACTCTCAGCTCACTTTGAGAGAGAGACAGGTTGCACCCTGGACTGGTCGCTGAGGCACAACAGAACTCCAGACATGTAGCTCTGAGCTGAGATTTGAACTCTGTTCCTTCTCGACTGTCAAACACTCGGGTTCTTTCCTGCCTTCAGTAAACATAGCGTAAAAACAGACTGTTTTTGGTGGATACAGGAGCTGCTTTGTATTGCTCCTTGTTGGCACTAGACGGCACTGTTGCCCACGATTTATACAGTGGTTTCCTCCTCATTGCCGTTTTTGTCTGACACCGATGAGGGATGTGTGACAATGCATAGCTTGACTTAAAAGTTTATCGTAATTGTGCCCGTCAGGATGTTGAGGAAGGATAAAGAGGAGGTGGAGGCCATCAAGCATGCCAAGGCGCTGGAGGCTGAGAAAGCCATGTACTCTGTAAGGATAAGTCCTTTCGAGGAAGGTGTGTGTGGGCGCACGCGTTTTGTGACCTTATGTGACATGTTTGTTGATTTAAGGGTCGCCGTTCTCGCAGACAGAGGAGAGAGTTCAGAGAGAAAAGACTTAAAGGACGACAAATCAGTCCACCCAGGTACATCCAGACCTACAGAAGTTATACAATACAGAGCCAGTCCACCGTGACCAATTTTGTCCTTGCCTTGTCATTTTTTAAATTCTATTCGATATTTTTTTTTTAAATTAAAAACCATGATTTTTTTTTATTTTTATTTTTTTACAGTGTTATTAGAGAGAAACTGCATGCTAATTCTTCAGAATGGCCTTGATATATCGAGGACTCGCAATAAAAATATATTTAAAAGCGTGATGTAAAAAGCACACTACAGGCCACTATTTTGCCAGTTTGACTTTGTTTCTTCTTGCTCCATCTTCAGCTATGCCAGGAGAGATAGTCCAACCTACGATCCTTACAAACGGTGTGCTTGCCCTTCTATTCAATGTATTTTTTTTTTTGTTTTGTTTTTGTTTTTCTCTCAACCTTGTTGCGGACTCTCTTTTAGCAATGTTTTTCTTTTATTTCTCAGACCAGAGTCGGAATCCAGCTCTGAATCCCGCTCGCGCTCCCGGACCCCCGGTCCAGAGAAGATCACCTTCATCACCAGCTTTGGAGGCAGCGACGATGAAGCTGTGGCGGTGGCAGCGGCAGCCGCGGCACAGGCCGCCGCCTCCCACGCCGGCCACAGTTCCTACACGCCGCATCCCGCAGGTCATAGCAGGGGCTCCCGGTCGGTAACTTTCCCTCCTCCTGGCTTTTCATTGGTTAGTTTGTTGACATGATCGCTGGCAACGGGAGATTCCTCTCATTTGAGGCATGTTTTTTTTTTTTCTTCCCCTCCTAAATAAATATATATGAGTTGAGGTTCAAAAATCTTCTGTGCCTAATGTGCCAAGAGATTTAGGTTATGTCTGCAGTTACCGAAATATTTTTGAAAAGGTGTCTGTCCAAATGACAACACACTTTTAGGCTCTCGTGCATTTAGTTAGCTAATTTGGTTTTTATGTGTCTTGAGCCTTCCGTTCATAATAATGTACACTGTAGAAAATCAGCACTTGACTATTCTGAGCCTGCGAGACAATCTGAATAAATATTTAATCTAATGAATATATCAATTGAGAACACTCACATGTGTCAGCGCACGAAGTGAAATCAGCCTATGCAAAGGGAAAGGAGACATATTATGTTTTTTGTTCTTTTTTTTTTTCCCCCTGTGTATAAAAAGGTCTGACATTTTGCATCCCAAATACTGAGAATAGAATAACCTGTTCTACCAAGCAAATGGAGAGCACAACTTTAGTTACCATGCACAGTTGCAATGACGCGAGCAGCTGCTTAGCTTTGCCAACTATTACTGCTTTTGTCGCTTTATTTAGCAACTTTCCAACTGCAATGCAAAGCAATGAGCAGCTTATCCAGCCCCTTTTTCTGGTCTTATTGGATATTCTGTGACCCTTTCCAGAGCAGATGTTAACCCCTCTGTGTCCAAACTGCAAATAAAAGGTGCAAAGTAAGGTTGTCTTAAACAGATATTTTTGGAATCGAGTTAACCTATCGATTACTTGGGCAAACGCCCCATTTTCCCCAATTTACATTTAAATGCTGAAGATGGAGTCACTCACGTTGATAAAAACCTATGTTTGCTTGTCGCCAAAAGACCAAACCTGATCAGAAGTTTAGTTTTTTTTTTTAAATATTCATGTCCGGGTGAACATGGCCTCAATGATTTGACAGGTTTCAGCACACTGCATGGAACTCACTTTGATCAATCAGAGTAATGGCGTGATCAATTGCATACCTCAGAAGTGGGAAATAATCAGCCTAGGTGCTCGACCGTTCACGTTATAGAAACTTGGTCTGTTTTCGTTCAGGAGACGGAGGTCCTCGTCCAGTCGTTCCCCATCATACACCACCTCTGGCTCTTCATCACGGTCCTCCTCTTCGTCCTCCCATTCACACGGTCGAGGGCGGCGAGGAAGGGAGGGCCGGCGTTCTCGGACCCACTCCCGCTTGAGACGACATTCCCGGTCATACTCGCGCGACCGAGGGGGGTCCCGGAGGAGACGCGAGCGGACGCGGTCTCGGTCTCGATCGCGAGCCAGAGAGCGAACAAGGGAGAGGAAGCGATACTCTTCAAGGAGACGGACAAGGTGAAGACGCGTCCTTCATGAAACATTCTTTTTAACTACTGTATGTGTGCCTGTGACCTGACCTCCCCTTGGTTTTCAGATCTCGCTCCAGCTCACGGCAGGGGGGTTCCTCTCGGCGAAGCGTCCGCAGCAGCGGCGCTCACCGGCGGGGCGAGAGCAGCAGTGGCAGCCCCTCGTCATCCCCCGACCGCTTCAACCACAGCTCCTCCCCTGACGACAGAGGGCCCCCTATTTCTGCTCACACCGTTACCGACAAACTCAGAAAGTAAGAACATGGCGATATTCTATGAGCGTTAAGTAGTCATTGAACAGAATGTATAGGGAGGTCCTTGATTTACGACCTTGAGTTCCATTCTTATGACGGCGATCGAAGTCCGAACATGCTGTAGTCTATCACTAACCTCTGCTAATGCAGTAGTAAAGCCGTAATTGGTCCAGAAATATGAAACAATCAAATGAAAAATGCGGAGTCCGGTGGTAAATGAGTGGATCGTCTTGTGCCACGTGACTGCATATTCCTATGCTGCTTCATAAGCACAAAAATGTTATGTCACTTTTCGTTATGCCATGATTAATCGAGTAATTTGATTTAAAATATACTATTTGTATGCGATCAATCCAGTATGTAGTTGGTAGAATGATTTGACAGCTGGAGTCCGAGTCACAACCATCATTAACTGAGGACCCGCAGTCCCAACTCACAAAATGCGGGCACTTAATGGAACAAAACAACCACCATTTATTTTGCAGAAGTTTAATCAACCATGAAAACATGTCTACATATGTTTTTCGAATTAGTTTATAGTTTTGTACCACAGAGCCTCAAACTCCCGTGTGGTCAAACAGTGGCCATTACAAATAAACCTGGCCGGTATATGAGAACATTGTTAGTGACATTTGAAAAAGGCCTCAGACAAATCAAGACACCCAACCAATATTGATTTGAGAAGTTGTAATCATGATCAAACCTTTCAAAGGGAAGTCAAGGTAAAAATGGTCTTGGCAATATTTTCTGTGCGACCCGCTAGTCTAAACGGTATTCTGATTTATCGTGCAATTGTGGAATACGACGTGAGAAGCAAAATGCACCTGCTTCCCCGCCATCTCAGGTGGCGGCCATTTTGCCACTTGCTGTCATCTGAAAATGAAATAACAGTTGCTCAGGGGTCAGGTAATGACCAATCACGGCTGTGCAACTGTGATGTCATTTTCAGTCAACACCAAGTGGCAAAATAGCCGCCTCCTGAGATGGAATAAAAAATGGGTTACGAATGTAATTTGAATCCAATTGCTACATTTGGAATGGTAGAACACAGAACATATTGTAATAAAAACAATTTTGACTTCCCCATTTAAAACGTAATTTACGCTACAGGCAATTTTTAAGTAACATTTTGACATTCTTAACTGTGATCCAAGTGTTTAAAAAAAAAGTTGTCTAAAGTAAAACTATCACCACATTTTTAAGAAATGAATGAACACTCAAAGCACTTCAAAAACAATAGATGCTATTGATCTCAATGATAACTCACTGTTAATATCAAGATGTTTCAAAGTTCAGTCAATGTGAAACAAAACATTTCTTTTGAAAATCAAAAGAATCAGTGTCCAAATTATCAACCCTCGAATTGAGAGAGCCCGCTCTGTGCTCGAGGTGGGCGTCCACTCTTGGCTGTCCTAACTTCTCCACGCTTCCTTGTCGTCCCTGCAGGCCTGAAACAGCGGGTGGTAAAAAGACGGGAGCTGCCAAAGTCAGTAAGAATTTGATGTGGCAGAGGTTTCTTGCTAAAGCCTACTACGCCTCCCTCATCCCTGACAGGCTGACGTGGCCGCCGCCGTCCACCACGCGCCGACGTAGAAGCCCCGTGTCGCCCCTGAAAATAATCTTTTCTTTCTGTTTTAACCCCCCCATACACATACCCCTTAGTCAAAGCCTCCACTGCACAAAAGTGGCGAAAAGTCAGTGAAACAGTACTCCAGTCGACTGGACTTTTTTGTCTTAGTGTGCGTGTTGTTGTTAATATTTACTTTTTAGCTTTGGTTTGTTCTGGCTAATGAGTGTGCTTTAACCCAGGTGATTATGACTTTGTAGGGTGTGGACAAATGTCTGGGCTTGTTTAAACAATAGAACATATTTCAATGTCCTACAGTTTTCAACTGTGAGATCACGGAGTGTGATAGTGTTTTACTGTCAATCATTGCGGAGGTTTTTTTTTTTTGTGCTGTCCACCTCCTCCTCTTCTTCCTCCTTCCTCCTCCTCCTCCTCCCTGCCGCTGCTTGTTCATCTTTTCCTGGCAAAGAATCGTTGTAGTTTTGCATACACGCCATGCCTCTCAGTCAAGAGTTGCACTCGCCCTCCCGCGTTCGACTCGCCTGCGGTGTTGTGGCCTGCCATCTTTCTTGCCTGGCCAGGTTTGAACAGCCCACTGCTGGGTGTGTCGGCGGCAAAGCGCCACTGGCTCTTTTGTGAACTCGCCGGACCTGAACTTGCTTTTGTTTTTCATAGCGTCCCTCGCTGCTCTCTCAGCTGTCCTCGTGCATTAATCTCCTCTTAGCCCGCTGTGCTCTTTTTCTCCCCCCCCATCCCCTATTTACTAATTTACCGGACACTTGTGTCAAGGGCACGTGTGGCGAAAGGTTCCAAAGATGAGAAAGTATTTCATTCACCTGTTTACCCACTTTTGAATCATTCAAAGTGTCCACTCCAAATTGTATCGAGCGCGCTGTTGTGGAGTTGCTAATATAACGGTGTCGCCCGCAGTCCAAGCTGACGCCACAGGAGAAGCTCAAGCTCCGCATGCAGAAGGCCCTCAACAGGCAGTGTGAGTTTATGCAACAACAAATGGGACATGTCATTTCCTGGGTGATATTTGCTCATTGTTTCCCCTCTCCTGCAGCCAAGGCGGATAAGAAAGCGGCCCAGGTGAAGATCAAGCAGCAGGAGCACAAACGGCAGGTGTGTGTGTGTGTGTTCTTGTGTCCCTTCTTCAGTGTGTGTGTGTGTGTGTGTGTGTGTGTGTGTGTGTTCGTTACTTTTTGGTGTAGGTTTGCTGATGTGTTTATTTGTGTGTGTTTTGTCATGTTTTTGTGTTCTTTAGCGTATGTGTTTGTATGTTCGTGCATTTGTTGATCAGTATGTTATGCATATGAGTGTTTGAAGATGTTTGTTCACGTGTTCGTTTGTGTGCTCGTTCATTTCGCGAGTACTCGTGTCTGTGTGTATGTTCAGTCTTCTGTGTTTGAGTTTACTGGGTTTTATTTTCATCGTTTTGAAAATGCTTAGTTGCGTTGTCGTTTTTATTAGTTTTGATATTTTTTTGTCATACCATGTATTTGTCAGGCGTGAGATTTAAAAAGGTCACAGTATTATGTAATATTCCATTTAAAAATAGGTATTAATTTACTGCAGCAAACAGATGAATTGCCACTCAAAACTTAAATATTACAGTCCACAAAAATCTGAAGTCCACAAAAACCTGAAGTGCTGCCTCAAAGTTTTGATCCAAATAGTGTATATTTTCAAAATCACAGTAACCTGAAAACGCATGGTAAAGCCATTCATGAAATAATGAGGCGTCTCAAATACATCTTTTGAGATTTCCAATTGTAGCCATGTCCACAATGCTGACGTCTGTCTGAATTTCGTTCCCTGTGCTTCGTGGCCTGGATTTAGCTCCACTTTCAGGGGGATGTCCAGGGAAAAATTTAGAGTACACAACAGACAGGACGAGCACTTTGAGAATGAGAGTTGCAATTCAATCAAAAACCTGCACGCAAGGAGACCTTTCACGTACAAGCTAATAGCTGACCAAAGAAGTGTCGGGCTCGTAATCCTTTGACGAGGTCATACAGTACACGCACACATCAACAGGCAGTTATCTGCCTCATCCAACTGCCGACCACCCCAACTGCAGACATCTTGCTTGGTCTGACAGCAAAGTGGTAATACGGTATTAGAGACAGGAGGAACAAGGTCTGCTTTAAGAAACTGTAAACCGAGACAAAATCATCACCCACTTTCACTTCACTAGTTTTGATCCATGACAGTCACTAATAACATTGAGTTACTTCATGTATGAAATGCACGACATAAATAAAGCCACATGCCTTAAAATCAACCCAAGAGACATATGTCTGGAATAATTGGAAAAGGTGACAACCGAGAACATTTATGCGACGATTATAGTTTGATTTTGTAAAGCGTGTTTCAATCGTTTGGTTTTCGTTCTTGCGCGTTTTCATTTTGGCGTCAACAAAAACTGTCCTATCCTCCATTTCCTCTTATTGCTCAAGTGGTTGTTCTACAGGAGCGAGAGGGCGAGCTACGAGCCATGGCACGCAAGATACGCATGAAGTAAGGCGGTGTGTGCGCAGGTGGACCCTTTGGTATTTGAGTGTGTTGAAATGTGTCTGACCTTAAGGCTTCTCTGTTTAGGGAGCGTGAGCGGCGCGAAAAAGAGCGGGATGAATGGGAGCGACAGTACGGACGCCAGAGCAGCAACTCGCCCTCTCCTTCTCCCTCCAAATATGGTAAGGCTGTGAGGGTCAGCAGCCTCGCAGGAGCAAACATTTACCAGCCCGATCCTCAGACTCGGACAATAGAGCCGCTTTCGAAAGGGGTCCTCAATAGGCATTCAAAGGCTGAATTTCCTCTGCATGCTTCAAGTGGCACGATTCCTTTTTTTTTTTTTTTTTGGCTCTCCAGTGTCACAATTGGGATATGAGTCTTGGGCGCTTATCGCGCCTCTTCGGGTCAGAGTCAGACCTTCTCCTATTGTTGAGACAAATTTGACATGTATCCGATATGTACCAATGTGAGTGCAGCATAAACACGCATGGACTTAGACCTCTTGAGTGTGAGCTTGATGTCATCTAAATATACCAAATTGGTGACAGTCCTTAGAGGTGTCTCCGCAAACAATTAAAAAAAAAAAACACATTAAAAAGCACCCACTTTAAATCGAAGCTACATCTCAACTTAGAAAATAAAAATGTAGTCTGAGAAGTCCAAGAAAGTTGACGTTAAATTTAAATGTGGAAATTAAAAAAAAAAAGGTTGGACACTGTTTTTTTTAATATTAGTTCACATTGTTTAGATATGGTCAGTCAAAGACAGTAAATATTCAAATCATGTAAAATGTGTTTCCTTAAATGAAGTAGGAGGAGAGCCCTCTTCTCTATCACTTTTAATGCCTTTTTTTTTTTTTTTTTTGTGAATGGACTGGCCAAAATGTGAGAACCTAGCCCATGACGCGTTGTCGTGTTTAAAAACTGATGTAAGTAACCCTAAGTAGCATTTTAGACCAGGGTGCCTTATGTTCTCTGACAGCTTTATGGGCCATAAGAGGGTCTTATGGCGTTTGCTTGTGTTCTGATGACGACTCTTGTGTGCTCTTGTCCCTCAGGCCGAGATTCCAGCTCATCCAGAAGGTATGTGAGGACACCTCTTCCTCTTCACATTCTGTGCCCGTCACTATTATTTATGCTTCATTACATTTCTCTCAACTAGAATCGACTGATTACAGAGCAATTAAAAAAAAAAAACCCTAGAGAAACAGAGCCATACATAAGTCAAAGTAATGACATTAATATTAATACTAAATAACAAAATACTATTGTTTTTGGAAAATTACATATCTCTTGTGGGGAGGGGAGCCGTACCAATACTAGTTGTTGACATTCCTGCAGCGCCGTATCTGTCTGCAGAGCAAACGAGTTGAAATTGTTGCATCACTCTAATAATTTGATAATAGCAAAATCTGTGCCTTTGCGGAGATCTTTTTTCCACACGGAATAATGGTACTGTGGACACATGCACCATTCTGTGTAGAAATAGGGTGGTGCAATGGCAAAAAAAAAAAAAAGTAATTTTACACTTAAAAAGTAGAACAAAGTATCCTCTCACACCAGCACGTGTACGTTTGCTGACAAAAGGTAGCGTTGTCACTGAGTTTAACATAGCCTACCACCGTTAGCTGGAATGTATTTTAATGCCCCCGAAAGTGGTCAAGGATGCATTTCAGTCACTTTATTGAAGAAACAGGAACTAAAAAAAAAAACAAAAAACATGTAATAAGCACATCACACATGAGCTGCAGCGGCCGTAACTGTTGCCGAGTAACCTAACATGTTAACAGCCAGCTAAATGTACTACGACACCCACGTCACTCACCAGGTCATGCCTCACCTTTTTAAGCCACACACACTCAGTCAAATAGTATGAAAAGTGAGGATGACAAAAAAACCTGCAGCTCGCATGCACATTTCGTTGTTTAATAATCCCAAATCAATTTTTATTCGATTACTCAGTAAATCGATGGGATAATCTGTAGAATCGTTTCAAAATATATATTAAATAGCTGCAACCGTTAACCAAACTTTGACATTCCTGATGATGGCCGCCTGCTGTTCCACAAGTGGCCTTTTGGCTGTCTGAAGGTGTCAAGTAGCGATCAGATTGCCTTGAGGAGGCAGAGGAGGACTTTTTGATCCCTTCAATATTAGAGTCCCTTCTCGTCTCACAGTCCGACTTGTTGAAGTCTCCACTCTGCAGCTAATGCTAATGACACAGTAAGCATTAAATGGCTCTCATGAGTCCTATTAATTACCATGCTGGCCTTTTTAGGTTGTCGTGAGGTCATCAATACAACAGCAGACATTGTTTAGCCAAAGCCATCAGTGTGGAATCTGGCAGAGTAATCACGCGATAATTAATTTTTACTGTTGTCTTTACTTTTGTTTTGTTTTTTTACCCCCCAATTTCCTTCTTGTACTTTTAGGAGGTATCGGTCCCGGTCCCACTCTCGCTCTCGCTCCAGAAGTCCGTACAGCAGACACTGAGTTGAAATATCAGAGGATTTCCTTGTACAATAAATCAGAACATAAGCCAGGGTGACTGTTGTTGACACACAAACACCTCAGACATGTATGTATGTATGTATGTAACATGTTCTCTCTCAAACCAAGTGTGTGCGTGCTGTGCACACACAGTATGATTAAATGTTGACCTTGTCGCTTTTCTGTCACTCTTCTCATATTTGGCATGAAAAGATGCTGCGGGTTATGAAACTGGTTTGCGTTTTCTTCTTCTTTTTTTTTATTTTTTTCTCCTCTCCTTCAACCTCCACATGCTCCTCTCTACTCATATTTCAGTACGACTCCCATCCACACACCGAGCACCTTTGAAGTCCTCCTGTCTGGATATTTTACATGTAATTTCTGCGCTAAATCACGATGATTACATTAAATGCTTCACACTTTTTTTTTCCCCATTTTTTTTTTTATATAAACACAATAGTCCCTACTCTGGCATGTCCCAATAAAAGTGATCATGAAGCAAAATGATGGTTTATGTTGGTTATTTATCATCTCTCAAAGCAGCACTGACTTGTCTCATGTTTTAGGAGATTATTGTTCCATTTAAACTAAAACTTCTTTGAGGATTCCTCAACAGGAGTTAATGAAAATAATTTGTTCCAGTGTCCAACGGCAATGTAAAAAAAAAAAAAAATCGTACAGGGAAGTAACATTCTGTGCAATCTCTTTTTCTGTCGCTCAAATTCTCCCCCTCCCACCAAAAGTTATTTGCCGTGAGGTGTCATATTGTATTTCCGGTGACCAGTGTGAAGAGCTTGCACATAAAATTTAACACACCTGCTCGCCATTCACACCTATGACCATTAACAATTGAGTCACTTGACACCAGGGAGGCAAGAAATGGCTAAATTGGTCAGTTTCACTTGAAGGTGCACTCACTTTTTGTAACCAGTGGTTTAGTCATTATTGGCTGTGTGTTGAGTTATTTTGAGGGGGACAGTAAATGTACATTGTAATACAAGCTGTACACAGACTACATTACAAAGTGCCTTCAGTACCTCCAATTTGTGGTAACGCTCAAGTGGGTCTGCTTTGAATGAGTCTGCGTCCTTACTATGCATATTCTTTTCATGGGCCTAGTCATGGACGCTATCCTTTTGGTAGTGAAGGAAAAAAAAGCCAAAGAAAAAGCACAACTTGCAGCCTTAATTCTTCAAAAATGTCTGCCGAGATCATGGTTCCAACTCGCATGTTTCACCTGTGGTCACTGCAGTCTTACAATTTACTTTGTGGTATTAAAAAAATAAAATAAGCTTTTGTCCCGCAGCTTTATTCTGTCAGGGACAATAAATTGAACATGAAACAGGCATTTTTATTGCATGAAAAGGTGATGATGATTTTTTTATATACATATATAATATGTATATTATTTTTAGTTTTTTTTATAGTGTATTTGAGTGCTGTGAAGAAAAGCAGAAATGACTAGTCTTGCGGAGACACCTGTGGAACTCGGTAGTAGTTTCTTTGAAACCCGAAACTAAATGGACTCATTCAGGTACTTCAACTTGTGTTTAAATCTTGCCTAAAAGTATAAAATACAGAGGGCTCCTTGGTTTACAAAAGGGATTTCAAACCCATTTTTGTCGCGGGCCACATTTTAGTCACAGTTTCCCTTGGAGGGCCACTATGACTGAAATGACATAAAGGAGTGAAGAATAAAGGTTTATTCAACTATTGTTGAAGTTCTTGTAATGAGGTGTTTGGTGACAGTACTTACAATATCTCATTTATTACATATGTGAATTTGAAATTTTGTGACAGATTTTAGCAAGCATCGTGGAAGTTGACATGTTTGATTTCCTTTCCTGTGCCGCATAAAATGATGTCACGGGCCAGATTTGGCCCCTGGGCCTTGAGTTTGACTGATGATGTGGTATATGATAGACTGTTGTACATTTGGACAAATCTGGCTTGTTATGTTGCTGGAGGAACGGAACATATTTCCTATCCAGGTCGGCATGGGCCGATTACCGGTTTGATGGTTTGCATTGTCCCCGCCAAGTAAACAGACACGGTGACTCATTCGTCTTATATATTTGCCTTGGTCATTATTTTAACTTTGTTGCAAAGTAAGAAAAAAAAAAGTTGATTAAACAGTTGTCTTAATTGAACCTTTTTTTTTACCATGACCTGAGTGACTGAGAATCCACACATATAAAAAGGAAAAAAAAAATAACAAGCATGTTTTTTTAAATTAATATTGCGATCCTATGATAAAAATGACACAGACAATGATGATCTTCGGCTCACAATATACTTTATGAGAACTTTGTTGCAAAGTAAGAAAAAAAAAGTTGATCAAACAGTTGTCTTAATTGAACCTTTTGTTTTACCATGACCTGAGTGACTGAGAATCCACACATATAAAAAGGAAAAAAAAAATAACAAGCATGTTTTTTAATTAATATTGCTACCCTATGATAAAAATTCCACAGACAATGATGATCTTCGGCTCACAATATACTTATTTTTTTAAATGTTGATGTTGTACAACACCAGCAGTTGTTTTTCCAAAGCGCTCAAAGAAATAAATGTGAGGTAAGGACAAACAAATTTTTGAATTTTTTTAATTAAATGCACAAAAAAATTACGTTTTTTCTCAATGTGATTTTTTTTTCAATTTGAATTTAAAAAGGGTTTAATTTTAAATCATGAGCATTTTTCCTTGAATCCGTGACAAGGGGCCCTAGACATCCGCGGTTTTAACTTTACGAAAAGTGCGGATTCAATTAGTTGTGCGGCGGCGTGAACAGCACGTGGCCACACAGCACAGGACGGCACACGCTCAGTAACTACATACTTACTTTTATCTTTTTGGTCATTTCAATGAGCATATCTTGTAATTATGACTTTTCTACTGTGGCATGACGGTCGTAAACCAAGGACCCCCTGTCTAGTGACACGTGTATGACCAGTGGGGTCGCGGTTTTTGTCGTCGTGTAGGCGGGGTTTGCTGGCCTGGCCACGCCCCCTTGTTGCCCTCCGCTCGCGGACTGCGAGGAGACGGAAGACGCGTGAACTTGAACGCAGCCTTGTCAGTCCAGTCCACGCAGGGGAGGAGACATCCACACACAGCACACACAGGCCAGTCCGTCTTATCACCACCGGCCCACTTATCACACCGCGTGCACCTGGACCGAATCGGCTTCTTTTTTTCCCCCACTTCTCTTTTCTTTGTGTGTGTGTCTGGTAATTGGAGGGTTTTTTTTTTAGGGGGTGGGGGGCAAGCGGCGAGGCATCGACGCGATGTCCAGACGCAAACTTGGCAGCAGACCGCAGCACCTGAGTGCAATTCACGGTAAGCACCAAGCACGTTGACGGAATGGAAGTTGTTACGAAGTGGGCTTTCGTTTGCTTCTACTGATGAAATGACGCGTTCCTTGTCATCGCCGTGACACTCTAAACATCACATACGGAACCGCGAACGCTTGTCATGTTTAGGACGTGTCCAGACCTAGTTGCTTTTAAAACCGGCTTTTTTTTTGGTTTAATTTATTCATTTCATTCAAGTACTGTAGTAGTAGTTCTTGATAAGTTTCGGCTTCTAATTTTACCTAAACAGCGAAAAAAATGTTTTAATGAAAATGAATTTGAACTCGTTTCTAAAATTCTATCTCTTGCTTACTTAGTCGTTTCTAAAAACTCGTATCTAAAAACGATCTGAAAATGTACAATATGTCTGAAATTGAAGCTTCTTAATTTTTCAAAACTGTACGTGCGTTGGTGTGACCACAGTCCCTCGCTGTGGCTCGCGCGCGTGTGTGTGTGCGTGTGTGTGTGTGTGTGTGTGTGTGTGCGTGCGTGCGTGCGCGCGTGTGTGTGTGTGTGTGTGGCCTCGCCTTACAAGTCTGCACAAACAGCCACAGCTCTGAAACAGGAAAGGTGACATTTTTGAGTAACAACTGGCGAGATGCGGCTCCACACTGTACTGTCTGTACCTGTCCCGATTCTATTCCAGTTTATGCTGCTGCTTCTCCATTGGCCCCGGTCCAGGCAACAAGGTGTGCCAGTGACCGGTGTTGAGCAACAGGACCCTTTTCTCAGAGGGCACTTTTCTTCTAGGCTACATTTAGTATTCTTTTAATGTGCAAAGGAAGCTCGCCATGGAGGACTACAGTGGGCTAACTGCGTTTTTATGTGTCATTTTGACACGTAGGCGTCTATTACACTCAGCTTTCATGAAATATTAATATATTAGACGGGTGTCTGGACCCTGACCACTGATACAAACCATCTTGTGACATCCATAAAACGTTCTTTTGCCAAGTGACAAAAAATGAAGTTTGCCACTGAGAACAAGAGTGGGCTGATTCCCCTTTTTGTCTGCGTGAGTGCTGGAGTGGGCCAACTCCTTTTTTGTCTTAAAATGTTGTTATTTTTATGCATGCAGAAGTGGATAGGGGAAAGGCATAACTTTCAGATGAATCCTGGTCATAATCCAGAATAAGTTCCGACAGTCCATTATTGAACTCAGCACTTTTTTTTTAGCTTGATAAATGCATTTGCATCTAAGTATAGGTGGATGTTATGGATCACATTTATTGAAACATTTCTACATTTGACAGAATATCCAACTTAGACCATTATTACTAAAGTTTTAGCAGTAGCCATTGGGCAGGAGCCATAACACTTTAAATCCTACTCTTGCAAAATGACAAAAAATGAGTTCATGACTAAAACTAGATTGGTTTACATCATTTTTTTGTGTCAGGAAGAGAGCTGGGGTGGGCTCATATAATCTTTCATCATTCAACAAAAATAGCTATACCTATGTGCCAAAACGAATAAGGAAACAACTTGTCTTTTTGATCAGACATGTCCATCTCCGATCCTCGATTTGACACGTTTTCAGAGTTGGATAACTATTACCAAACCTTTAGTGGTAGACAAATTTAGACCATGAACCTGCAAAAAAATTGAATTAACCACAAAGAACTTGATTTGGCTTACTTAATATTTCTGTGTTGGAAAAGTTGCTGAAGTGGGTAAAAACCTACATGCCAAAATAGAGAAAAAGGCATATCTTTCAGTTAAATGAGAGTTATAGTCAAGGTTTAGTGCCAAATTTGAGTCCACTATTGAACTCTGGTCTGATTATTAGTTTAGCGAGGAGGTCATCTTTAGTTTTTGTGGCTATTTAGGCTATTTACCATTTTTCTAGATGTGGCAGATTTCCAGACTGAGACCACTATCACTAAACCTTAATGTTAGAGTACTTATCATGCACCCAATGACAGAAATTGAATTTGCTAACTCATTTTTTTGTGTGTGTCAGAAAGAGATCCTGAGGGCATATCTTCATTTTTTAAAATTTTGAAGTTACATTCTAAATTGAGTAGTCAGACATTTTTTTTCTGATGAAAATTGGTCATCATCAAGGTTTAGTACCAAATTTGATAGCCCATTATTGTACTTGTGATTTTTGTTTGTTTGTTTGTTTGTTTTTTTTTAAGCTTAGGTCGTTGTGCATATTCGTATATGTAAATGTCATTCACCATATTTCAGTAAATATTAATAGATTTGACAGAATATCGGACTTAGGCCACTATTACCGAACTTTTAGTGGCGGCCATAAAACTTAAAATCACTTGAAATGAAAACTTGAAACTGAAAACTCACTGGGGGGGGAAAATGGAGTTAGTCCACTTGTTCTCAATGTCTCAATGCACCTTTCAATTGTTATTTACCTGCTTGTAACCTTTTTTTTTTTAAAAAACAATTTTTATCCGACTGCTTCACGTACTGACACTCTTTTGGCCTGGTTTCAAAGTTCTCGCGTCTCGCTCTAACCACATGTGTCAGGTATGGGGTCACATGTCACATTTGTGAGCTTCAAACACACACGCGCATGCAAACGCACACTCACGTAGGAAGGCAGGCTGGGCCGCTCTTATCTTACACCTTCGGTCATTTTCCCCCCCCCCTCCCCCTTTTATTGCATTCTGCTTCCTGTTGAGAAACACTTTGCAGTTTGAGTCTTGGGGTGTGAATACAGTGGATTAAGAAAGTCTGCACACCCCTTTTCAAATGCCAGCTTTCATAAAGCCCCAAAAAAATTACAACCAGTGCAACTCAACTGGGGAAAAATGTTTCCAAGGGAGGAAGTAACCATAAACAACTGGGATGTTTGCAAAAATGAGCACACGCTCTCATAATTGGGGATGTGGGCTGTGCTCAGAACTAACCAATAACATTGCTACCTATGAGAACAGGTGAACTTGATTTCAGATGAACCAGAGGTGGCAGGTGTGTGATGATAAATTTGGATGTGATTCGTTAATTCTGAACATGTCATATTTTTCCAGTTGAGTCGTGCAGGTTATGGTAACATTAATGGTGGAAAAAAGTTTTGAATTGATTTATCTCCCGGTGGTTCAGGGATTAGCGCGTCGACCTCACAGTGCGGAAGTGTAGGGTTCGATTCCGGCTCCGGCCTTCCTGTGTGGAGTTTGCATGTTCTCTCCGTGCCTACTTGGGTTTTCTCCGGGTGCTCCGGTTTCCTCCCACATTCCAAAAACATGCATGGCAGGTTAATGCAACACTCAAAATTGTCCGTACGTGTGAGTGTGAGCGCAGATGGTTGTTCGTCTTTGTGTGCCCTGCGATTGGCTGGCAACCGGTTCAGGGTGTCCCCCCCGCCTAGTGTCCAAAGACAGCTGGGATCGGCTCCAGCACCCCCCTAGTGAGGATAAAGCAGATCGGAAAATGCATAGATGATTATCTCAGTGTCATTTTTTTTATACCACACACACAAAAAGGCATTTGAACGGCAGTGTATCGACTTTTTGTACTCACCGTATGACTCGAAATCACACCAAGATGACCAGAACATTTCATTTATAAACGGCAAATAAAACTGCAGAGGATAAGTGTTTGTGTAATCGTCAAAGGCACAGAAAAAAAAAAGTATTAGAAATATTTGACTCTTTTTATTTTTCAAAAGGCTTCTCCACCTCTGCACTTCAGCATGTCATACGTTGTTTGAGGTGAATGAGGTGATGTGCCTAACCC
>NW_017805833.1:335556-354201 GCF_001891065.2 Hippocampus comes
CCCTTTGTGCGTCTGTGGGTCTTGTGAGTGAGCTGATCAGTTCTGGGTCGCTTGAAGGAAGTGGTCAGTGGCCTGTGAGCAGTTTGGCCCCATTGCGATGCTCCTTTTGACTGACACAAGCACTTGAAATCAGCCGCAATGCTGTGCGTGTGTGTGCGTGTATGTGCGTGCGCTCGTGTGTGCTGTTTAACGTGTATACTTGTTTAATTGCCAGTTGGTATTTAAGAACTACCTGCACAATTCTGCTTTGATGTTTTTGAAAATGCTCAGTTTTGAATGAGACTTTCAAAATAGGTCATCATGAAACAGTCTTTAGTACTGACAAGGACCCGAGTGATGTTTTTTGTCATTGTTGTTTTTGTTTTTTTTAACAGAGGCCGTGTCAATTCCGATATCTGGCAGGAAAAAAAAAATCAGATAACAGTTCAATTGGCCGATTAATTAAAATGACTTAATGAATAAAATAAAAATTTTTGGTGCCTTCATGCTTACACAATCAAGATATATGAATTACCGGCAGAACATTTGACTTGATTCTTTTATATTTAACTTTGCGCCGGTGAGGAAAAAAAATGGCAAAAATTGTAAATATTTCATGTAATTGCTTAACATTTTCCAAGTACAGGCTTGATTTAAAGATCATTATTTTAGCATTTCAAAATATTTTCGATTAATATTGAACATTTCAGCTCCTGCATTTAAAAATCGCTCTTTAAATAAAAAAAAAAATCAGGAGGTGAACTCCAAATATTTTTTTTAAAAATTGTCATTTTGTTTGGGGTTTTAACATGCAATTACATTCGTCGAATAATTATGTAAATATACTTCATGAATTGGTGTTGTTGGGTGGAATCCTTGTATCTTCAAAGAGCCTTTTCAGGGTAAAAAAAATGTGTTTTAAGTTATCAAATGCAGTATGGGTAAGAAGAGGAAGATATGTTGGTAAAAATGTTTTGTTTTGTTTTTTACGCTGCATCTTAATCCGCCATATCAGGTTTTCTTAATAAAATCAGAACAATAATACAATATATTTAGTAATATTTATGAATTAAGGGTTAGTTTCAGCGACAGGTGGATTTTTTTGGAAAGGTCATAGCCATAAATTACAACACATGGTAAAATCCGTATTATGCAAGCCTTTATGGGTTAAGCTTAAAAGATATTTATGAAGTTGTGACAAAACATGTCAAACTGCATTTGACTCGTCAACATCTAACTCCACGAATCCATTTCCGTGTTTCTCAGAATCTTCTGATGCAGCGGACGGAAGTGCCGCCCCGCCAGAGGACCACCGCATGGCCGCGCACATCCTGACACCTGACGGGGGCGGTGACCTCTTGACCTGCGGCCAGTGTAGCCGGGCCTTCCCTCTGGCGCACATCCTGGTCTTCATCCAGCACAAACAGGGCGGCTGCCTCCCACGAAACCAAGCGACTGACGCCCGCGTCGCACCCCCCTCACCCACCCGCCGCGGCGTCACTATCACCGCCCCCTCTGCTGGAATCCCAATGGCCGCCTTTGCTGCGCCGGGCTTCATTGAGCTGAGGAGGGAAGAGGCGGCGGCTCGGGAGCGAACCTGGGGGGCGGAGCTTGGGGTGAAGGTGAAGGTGGAGCCCGGCAAAGCAGGTGAGTTCTTGGAAGAAAGAAAAAAAGGCAGGTTGCTAATTAGCCGGCCTGTTTTTTTTTTTTTTCCTCCCGTTTGTTTACCCCCCCTCACCCCTCTGTATGAGTCCAGCTCATTAGCTAGCCGTTGCCATTGGCAGGCCTTGGTGAGTTAGTGATGCAAAAGCTAATTGTGCAGAAAGCAGTGGCGTCGGGAGGCTTTCTGGCGGTCCCCCAGGGGGGGCCCTCCTGCCACTACGCCGAGCACCTGAGCTCCGTGCCCGCCCCCGACTCGCCACCAATCCCCTGCCTGCTTGTCTCTGAGGTGACCAGGTAAACATGTTCCGATTCCCGGGATAATACAACGCATGCTGTCAAGTTACGAACATGGAAGAAGCTCGAAAAGAGGATGTGTTGTATGTCGGGCTGAACCATTTTGAAAAATAATCAAATGGCCTGCCCCCCCCCCCCCCGCCCCCCCACTACCACAATATTGCGGTTGCGATTTAATATGCAAGGAACTTGTCATCATAGATGATTTAGAGTTTGATTTATGAGTTTATGATACCGCTTTATCGCAAGAAAGAATCAACTTATACTTTCTTCTGGGTAAGAACAATGCGAGTGACATGCTGCTTGCCAAATAGACAGCCCGCGATCCTCTTTGCTAGTGGCTTATGAATATTTCTTGCACTCTACAACAAATGTTGAGCTTCAGTAGAATACAGTTTTGACTTTGGCCGGAGGCAAACCTGCTAAATGTGAGCTCAGTCATTACTGCCGTCATTTATAGAGCGGTTGTGATTGGCTTAAAAACACCATGATGAGCCTCTTCCAAGACTCGCGTCCAAAATCTTAGTGGGTAGTTGTTTTTGTCAAAGTTTTTGCGTATGTTGTTTTTCCGGTCGGATTGGAAAGAACACAGATGTGAATCTCAAACAGGTTTGATAATTGGTTTCCAAGATGAGCCTCATTAAAGGGAAATTACCCAAAGAGGTTTTTCCATAGTACTGTAATTAGAAGATCTGATGCCCAACTAGTCCAGTGCCTTGAGGAAGCACCGGAGACACCGGATATTTCCAGAAAATGCTTGTTCCTCAAAAATGCATTTCAAGGAAAGTCACAGGATTTGGACAGCCACTAGTTCTCAAACATATTGCACCAAGTGAGGGTGACTCATTTGAAGCCCCTTTGGCGTACCGTATTTTCTGCACAAAAAGGCGCACCTAAAAGCCTTCCATTATTCTTATAAGCTCCCAGCGCACTTTAAAATCCGATGCGCCTTGTGTACGGTCATTACGGTAATATTTCGACCCCTAAAATGGCTCCTTGCTCGAGACATGCTGACAAAGCAGACTTCAAACTTAAGGCGATCGGGTTACGCAGTTGAACATGGAAATAGAGCAGCGGTAAGAGGGTTCAACGTTAACGAGTCAATGTTATAACTTGCTCTTGGTGAAGTGAACTGTGTCGCTGCTTTATAAAATACGTTTTACTGACATCTGATCGTTCTGTTGGCGTTTCCTTGAGCGTAGCTACACCTAGTGGATGCATTGTAGATTGCGTCTTATAATGCGGTGCGTCCAATGTATGAAAAAAATGACAAAATAGGCCATTCATTGAAGGTGCACCTCATAATCCAGTGCGCCTTTTAGTGTGGAAAACACGGTACCCAAAGGTGTCTAAAATCGTCACTGCAAAATGTCTTTAAAGCCCCAAATTACCCATTTCCTCCCGTGGTACAAAAAGCACAACTGTGCCTTCCGCAAAAAAATCAATTAAAAAAAATAATGCTCGTGCGAGACAACAAACCATCCGACAATCCAAAAATATATGGATGCTCTGAAAGCTTTCACTGCTGTTGCGATACAGCAGGGCTCTCCAACCCCAGTCTTGAACGGGTACGTTTCAACATGTTTTAAATGTCTCCCTCCTCCAGCGCACCTGATTCAAGTGATCAGCTCATGAGCAAGCTCTGCAGCAGCCTGAAAAAATGCTTCTGATCGTTTGAGTCAAGTGTTTGGGAGGAGGGGGACAGCTAAAACACGCTGGCTTTGATCTCAGATCTGAGCTCGATTCTGTGGCAGTGTAAACTCAGCATAGAAAATGGTATCAACCTTCTTTGAAATGCAATGACGTATCTGCATTCGGTATCATCACATTAGTTGCGCATCTATTGAAAGCAAAAACAGAAGTGAAATTTCGTCCGAAAATCAAAATGTATAAAAAGTGTTTTTATAGCTATTATAGTATTAAAAAAAAAGCAGTAACGGAGTGAAACATTATTCTGCTATAAGCCTCCCATAACATTTGAGCCTTGGCGGAGGTCTTTGCACCTGTCAGGACAAACAAACGGACGCAGCATCCCGCAGCAAGTAGAGATGAGCGTCCCTCGTGCACATGTCGAAACCTCCCATGTCGTGTGCACACACGTTAGCAGTTCCTTCCTTTGTGCAACGCTCAGGGAGGGGGGGGGGGTCAGGGGGAATGCTGCCTGTACTATTTCTGTCCATCCACAACATCTCTTGTTTTATTTATTTAATATATTATTTTCTTTCTTTCTTTTTTTCTTTTTTTGCATCCTCATCAACCGAAGCCGAGTCCACATGTCAAAACAGGATATCAATAATACATGCGGTAGTGTGCACACGGCTCAGTCAGTCTCTTTTGAGGTCAAGTGAATTTGTATGTGTCGATTTGAGCTGGAAATGACACAAGAAAGTTGCAAAAGACGGTCAGAAGCCGCGGTAAGAGGGATTCATGCATGCAGATGATTACAGTCAAATGTTACCGAGACGTCTGTTCGAAGTGACCGGGATCTTTTCAAAGGATTGCTTCGGCAAAATTGGAAAGGGATATGAATAATGGTCAAAAATGTTTCATAAGACGACATATTTTACCACTTGTCATTCAATATTTACCACTTTTCCTGAAAAATGCCAGATCGTTTTATGATGATGATGATAAAAATAATAATAATAATAATTAGTATTATTATTATTGTTATTATAACAATGGTAAAAATCAAAATCATCTTGACAATGATCATCATCATAATTATCATAACTTATATTTATATATTTTTTCAACTTTATATTTTTCAAAATTATTCAACCCTAAACAATATACTGTGTAAACAAACAAACACACAAAAAAAAACATTGCAAAGAAATGTCATTGTCAACACAATAACGCTTGATCATAATTGAAGCCGTTCATTGGCGGGCTGTTTTGAGTGAATGTGAGAGAGCGCTTATCCCGCAAGCACATGTCCCTCCTTTTCTTACTCTGCATCGAAGGAAAGTGTGTGTGTGTGTGTGTTTGCGTGCATGTGGTGGGGTTAGAGTGGGGTGGATTACTGAAGAGCCCCGTGCATCTGTCTCGTTCCTTTTTATTTATTCTCCTTGTTTGTTTTGTTTTTTTTTTTGTTGTTTTTTTTTTTTCCCCATCTCCACCGCCGCCCTCCTCCTCCGTCTTCAGCACACTTTTGCTTCGCCCGCTTTCAATTTCTTGCCTCCCCTCTCCGTCTCGGCCTCCCGGGGGAGAAGAGATTCTGCCTGCTGCTCGTTAGTGCTCCCAGCCAATCTGCATTTTTAATTAGTAGTTATTGCTTCTGCTTAATATTCAAGTGCTACCCCGGGCCAAATGGGAATCCTTACACACACGAAAAAAAAAAACAGAGAGAGAGAGAGAGAGAGAGAGAGAGAGAGAGAGAGAGAGAGAGACACACACACACACTTCACTAGTTCAATGAAGATTTACCCATAAGTGGTGGAAAAAAAATTGCACTTCACCATACTGAGAAGTGTTATTATTGCTTAACCACCTAGCCGCTGTCACCCCCTCAGGGATAGATTTGGGGGCGGAGGGCTTGGAGGATGGGTCTCAAGTACAATCCAAAGGGATGACATATTTTCACGGTGTCCTCCCCTCCCTTGCGCTACTTTATAATCTTTTTATCTCATTTTCTTTTTTTATCTCCCGAGCCCTGACCTACCTAGCTCTCTTTTCCTGCTCACACCCTATTTTTTTTTTTTTTTTTTCTCCCATCCCAACTTTTGCTGGCTGCCTCCTCGGGCTGGGTTAAAGGACATGAGCACCACACAGACAGAAAAGAGAGGAGAAAGAAACAGAAAAACAGTTGCTCTCTTTTTCATCTCTCGCCTCCTCCCCTCCAGTAAAATACTGACGGATTTGACTTGAGGAAACATGAAAGAGGCTTATAGCAGTCCGCTTTGAACCTCTCAGAAAGAAAGAAAAAGAAAAAAATAGAACACTTTCTCCCCCCTCCGCAATTTAGAGATCGTCTCTCCAGTGTTGATTAATGCAGAAAAGGCCTCATTTGTCAAGCAGGCTGAGTCAGTGGCTCATTTGCATAAAGCATTCGTTTGCCGCGTTCTGCTAATTAGCAATTTGCAGCTTAATTGGAAAGTGGTTTCTCGCTTAGCAGACAAAGCTATCCAACATATAAAAATATCTGCAAGATGCACCCGCCAGCACACCTCTGCTTTGCCTCGGCCTGGAAAATGTCACTCTAGCCCGGCGTCCTTTCTTTGATGTTGACAGAAAACATGTTTAGTGTGTGTCGTTTTGCTGACGCGCGCCAACAATCAATCAGAGAGCCGTTACTTCATAGACAATTTCAAATCAAAACAACAGACTATGGTGAAGAACAATGAAGCGGACTTCATATCTGCATCCTTTTGACCTTTTCCACAAACGACATTTCCCATCACCCCCTATTATGACCCCCAATGTGGTGAAAATTTGTATTTCAGCTCTTTATCTCAAAAAGGAAATTGGTAAACAATGGGACCTTGAGATCCAAGTTCACTTTGTTCCGCGATCCTGCTTGTAATTCAAAACCATTGTATCTCAAATCATCTTTGCCCATTGAAATGAATGGAAATACCATTAATCCGTTCCAGCCTCCTCAGATGAAAAAAATGTTGGCTTGTTTTAAGAAGAAAAATACTACTTTATAATTTTGCACTTCATAAAAAAACAGGGTGACAACAAAATTAAATATAATGTGAAGGATTAACTCGTTTGTGTTCCTTAAATGTGCATCATGATTTAACGTTGCGATCCAATTTGATGCGCTGTGCTCACCTTGGCCACCAGGAGGCAGTACAGTACAATACAGCCATGCAGATGTGAATAAAGAAGAATGTACTTGTGAACTCCTACTGTGAATGACTCAGGCTGTGTGCGTCCTCTGAAGACATTTTTTCTGTCGCATTTCTGGCACGACTAAACCGCACATGTTTTCCAAATTTGAGGAGGACGATTTGCAGACCGGGTGCTTCGACGCCTTCAAAGGCTCCTCCTCATGTAGGCTCCGTAGACCGTATACACCGTGACGAGTTTCAACAGGCTTCATGTGAATTTGATAACGTCTTGTGGCCAAAAATGCGGCCTTCGGAGGTCCCAGGCTGTGAATTTGGATACAGCCTCAGTAAAATGCTGTCGTCATTTTGTCATTTTTTTCGCCGTGGACAAAGAATATGTGCCTGTGAGCATTGTTGTACTCTGTTTTGATCTGCCTAAATGTCTTGATGTTCAAATATCCGTTGCTGAACGTTTTCTAAAACCGGGAGTATCAGCGCTAATTGTTAGCTTGTAAATGCTGTTTACCATATATGTTAGCATTCAGCTAAACTGATTGTTGTAAGGCACAGTAATGTTGTTGTTTGGTAGGAGGCTGCACAGATACACTGTGGCGGAGCGTATACGTCCCAATCGGGAAAATATGGTCGCTTTGAAGACTCAGATCAGTGGCTCATTTGCATGAGACAGGACCGCCCCCTCAAAAACTAATTTCAGCAAGGCCCTAAAAAGAAGGTTCTTCATCCTTAGGGCATTTTGATAAAAGTGTGTCACCGACATGTTAAGACACCTAGGAAGAGTTTTCTCACCCCAAGTAGACTGTGATCAGCTCCAGGTCCACCGTGGCCTTTTTGCGTGTCACTGATCGTGCTCTGTTTTCGTGTTTTCCAGGGTGCAAGGAGCCCGCCTACTTCACCTGTCAGCAGTGTGAGAGTGTGTTACACTCTGCCTGGGCCTTGTTGCAACACGCCCAACACGCCCACTCCCTCAGCATCTACCAGGAGGATGACGAGGACGTCCGAGCCAGAGGAAATCTGAAAGAGAACAAACCCGTCGCTGCCACGGTGGACCCTCGCCACCTGAGCCAAGTGCTCGCCTCCGCCTTCCAACCTACCCTGCGTCAGGCTCAGGCCCGCCAGACTCCCACCAACCTGCCCCCCAACAGCCTGCAGGCTCTGAACTTCTCCGAGCTGCTGCGGGGTCTTGCCGAGGGCACTAACAATATTAACAACAGCAATCTTGCCGTCAGCTCGCCGGGAGGCCTGGCGCCGTCCCCGTCCTCCTCCCCGCCAGCGGCGTCCCCCTTTCCTCAAACGGGAGTCCTCCAGGCTGACTTCAAGTGCGAGCTGTGCGACCATAACTTTCAGTCCCTGCGCGCCCTTTCCGCTCACCGCCGGACTCACGCGTGCGAGAGGCCTTACCACTGCGGGGTGTGCGGCCAGGCCTTTGCCCAGAGCGGGCAGCTGGCCCGCCACATCAGGAGCCACCACCGGGAGGCAGTAGGGAGCGGGTATGAATCAGCAGATGTGATGGTGATGGAGTCCACTAGAGGGAGGTTTCAAATACAGCCGGCGAAGGCCATGACGGACATGAGAGCGCAGGGCCCTTCTGAGTTGGACCTGGCGGTACCCAAACATCCCGCGATCGCCTCAAGCCTGATGCTTCTCCCCTCGCAGGTCAGGCCCTCAGACAAAGAGCTGCTGAGCCTCTACCGGAGCCAGAGGGATACCGGCGAGGAGGAGGCCGAGCCGCAGCGGGAGCCCCGGCACGCTTCCCCTTGCGCCAGCCCCTCCGAGGGCTCCCTGGAAAGCGGCGAGACGGGTGGCAGCGGCGAGAGTGGCATCGCCAGCGGCAACTGCACGCCCAAGCAGCCCGAGATGAGCGAGCGGCCCGAGATAATTGACTTCAGCTCGGCCATAGTCAGCGAAGCTGTGCAGGAGTGGCAACGGGAGAACGAGCGGAGGAGCACCGGCGGAGGGACCGCCGGCGCCACGTCCGGCTCGTCCACCAAGAAGAAGAAGGACGAGGCGTGCGAGTACTGCGGCAAGCAGTTCCGCAACAGCAGCAACCTCACGGTGCACCGCCGCAGCCACACGGGCGAGCGGCCGTACCGCTGCGGCCTGTGCAGCTACGCCTGCGCGCAGAGCTCCAAGCTAACGCGGCACATGAAGACACACGGGGCCCAGGGAGCCAAGGCGCCGTTCCTGTGCCAGCTTTGCGCCGTGCCTTTCACGGTTTACGCCACCCTGGAGAAGCACCTGAAAAAGGTGCATGGCCTCAGCCACGCCAGCATGGGCGCCTACGCCCAGGCCAGCGCCGCAGACAATCTGGCCACAATGAAGGCCGAAGAGGCGGCGGCGGTGGTTGTGAAGATGGAGGAAGAGGAAGCCAATCTGGATCAGATAGCCAGCACGGAGAAGGAAGAACTTAGCCATGAGGGTAGCCCGGCGGGAAGTCCGGCTACGGCGGAGGCGGCCGTGGCTTTGACTCCTGCTCCCTGAGAGCCCCCCCTCCCCCTTTAATAAAACTCTACCATGTACTGGACTGAACTGGCCTCACAATAAAAATCAATCGACAAGAAACTGGAGTAGCAAGGTGGCGGAAAAGCGGTCGTATGCCAGAAATCAAAAAAAAAAATTCAAACTGCAGGCTGAGAAAGTGCCTCCTTGTGTGACCACAGAACAAAACGGTGACATTCAAACAGGGACATTACCAGCGCTGCAGAACAGGAAGTGAGCTACCACAGTCCACGCCAACACAGGAAACCCCATGATCAAGTTGCAGGTGATGCAAAGGCACCACTTGTCGCTTCTCTGTGTGACCCACCGGACGGGCGACTGTCGTATCATCGAGATGAATGAATGACGCGAACGTATCGATGAATACGTGTGGAGACTTTCTGTTGAGACGGCCTTTTAAAGGCTAGGAGGCAAACGCTGTCTGTCTGCCGTGCCTCAACTTTCTTTTGAAAGGCGCTTGCTGGTCTCGAAACGTCATGTTTACAGGCCTCCTGGCGAGGTTGCGCTCCTGACTTCTTGTGACAAATGTGAATAGATTTCTGTGTGTGTGTGTGTGTGTGTGTGTGTGAGAAAGAGAAAGAGCGCTTTTCCAGGATTACTTTCTATGCAGCAAAACTGTAATTCTCTGGCCCCTGCGTGTGAAACTGATGTATATTACCTTTCTGTTCTTGCTGTTTACGTTTGTAAAATGTCCAATTGTTAGGAGCCTGTGCATGTGTGTTTTGCAGCTGTTATTATTTCCTGGTTGTGTGTGTGTGTGTGTTTTAAAATAATTTGTAATTTATGAACGCTGCAGCTTGGTGGTTGTGGAAGTGAGAGTGGAGAGGCACTTCATTGAGTGAGCACTTGCTTTTTGTGTGTGTGTGTGTGTGTGTGTGTGTGTGCGCGCGTGTGTGCAACGACACTTGTACTTGAACTGTGTTCCTTGACCGCATGCGTCCTTTTGGATCATTTTGTGTGCAGAACTCAAGCGAACTTTGTTTGTGTGCATGTGTGCGACTGTGTGTGTTTGTGAAACTGTATGAACACTGTTAGGTGCGAGCGTGTATGAGAGATTAAGATATTGTGCGTCTGTGTGTGTGTGTGGGTGTGACTGTTACAGTGAGACCGTATGTGTCAGAGTGATCAAGTGTGTGTGAGAGAATACTGTATGTTAGTAGGAGTGTGTGTGTCATTGCGTTTGTGTGCGTGACTGAGTTAGTGTGTGCGAGAAGCTGCTTGTGCAAATGGTGAGAGTGAGCGAGTGAGTGAGGCCATTTCAATGGGACAGTTTTTCAGGCGAGTGATGTGGAGTGGGTTGTTGGTTTTGGGGTGTGTGTGTGTGTGTGTGTGTGTGTGTGTGTGTGTGTGTGTGTGTGTGTCTGACTGACTGTTCTCGGGTGTGTGAGAGAGTAGACAACCTGTTCGTAGGACTGTGCGTGTGTGTAAATTCTCCACTGACTGTGGAGAGTTGGAGGGAGTGTTTTTTCAGAAAAGACAGGAATTGAGAGTTTTCACTGTGAGACAGCATATCTGAGAGATCCAGCGCGTGTGAGAGGCTACTGCGTGTTTGTGGGACTGTATGTGTGCGCAACTGAATGCGAAACGTGAGAGACAGCGAGTGCGTGCGTGACTGTGTGAGGAACAAAACTATATGAGAGTTTGTGTGTGTGTGTGTTTGCGAGATAGTGTGTGTGTGGTGTGCGCTCGTGTGACCACTGTGTATCCGTATCAGGGACAGCAAAATAAACGTGTGTAAAAGCAGTGTAACTGTTCAGGGATGATGTTTTATACATAGATTGACAATCTTACTGTTGTTTTTGCTGTTATTATTATTGGATTCCGAACTGCCTGTCGCTGTTACGTCTCCTGTTGATTTGTCTCCTTTTCCACTCAACACTTGCCTGTCTGACTCTGTTTTCTAACCTTGTCATGAGGATCCTCAATAAAGAGCTGAGGTGTATTTTTTGCATTGTGATGCCTGTTATTATCTTCTCTTATTTGTAGATCTGATATCAGGCTTTAACATTTTTGAACTGACAAGGAGCCCCCTGGATCCCTACCGGTAGATATTTTTTTTATGGGTATATGCAGCCTGATAACTGTCAGACGAACAAAAATATAACAACAAACCACAAAATATGGCATCCCCGCGGGAGCACAGTGGTGAGCGGTTAGCACATCTGCCTCACAGCCTGAAGAGGTTGGGGTCCGAATCTCGCTGGATGGACGACGCTCTTGGACTTTCTCTTCTGCTTTTTTATTTTTATTTTTAAAAGAAGACTTTATTTTTCCCATTTTGCCTTTTTTTTAATAGCAGTCGTTATTTTCCCATTTTGCCGTTTGAGTCTTGAAGTGTCATCCTTTGTGAACCAGGAAGTAGTCTGATCACTACAAAACAAACACAAATCATATATATATATTTTGAACAGTTGTTTGGGGGATTTATTATAGCTTTTTGCTATTTAAGTTACGATACAACTACTTTCCTAGCACTGGCTCAAAAATGCTATGTTAAAGCCATTTGAAGTACTGATAATCTTGATGTGAACAAACCGGAAGCCTGCTAGCATATGATAAAATATGGCACTGGACCTTTATTTTATTTTATTTTATTTCTTAGTTTTGTGGGCAATTCTTTCTAGATTTTGCATTATTAGTAGCAATGGAACACTGTCCTCTAAAACATTGCACAGTCCTATTGTTGCACGCTCATCCTCTGCAAACCATGAAGTAGTCTGATCCCTAAAAATACAAACATAAATTGAATTTTTCACTTCTGATTGAAGAAAGAAATCACTTTTTGCTATTTTAATCTCTATCGAACCATTTCCCTACCCCAGAACCCAAAAATGATAAGTTCAAGTCTTATAAAGTCATGCTTTGTGAACCAGGAAGTAGCATGCTAGCACAAACAAAGACAAAGACGGACCTCGACAATCTCTATTTTTTCTGCTTTTGTTGACTGTTCAATGTCTTTGTTCTACTCAGCGCTGCTCTCGTTTACATTTTTTCTTATTCGTGCTTGCAGTTTGGGACCCGCTACAAAGCTTTTGAAAGTATTTTAAGCGCCTCTTCTTGCCGTGGTTGTTTTCTCAGTCAGTGCGGGCTGTTTTCCTCTGAGGAACCCAGTCAGCGCTGACTTATTAATTTTTAATGTAAGCGTTTGGGTTAGGGACCCTCACTCCTTGTTTACATCCTTGTGATGTTCCCGCCTTTGTGTCAAGACGATGTCATGCATTTATAGTGTCTGCATTGTGTGTGTTTGTTTGGTGTCTGTTCCTCTCGCAGGTCACAAGAGGGCTGCAGCCGATGGGACGCGGCTGGCTAAAGGTTCTCAGGATACAAAAATTGAGGAGTGGTGCGGGGTGGGTGCCAGGGCAGTTTGGTTATTGTTTGCGGGCATGTTGGGAGGCAGAGCGGGGTGAATGGGGAGTGTCAAGGGGTTGGGATAATTGCTGACTCTATTTTGAGGACATAAAAACCTCTGCAGCAGCATCTCGGGCCCAAAGCCCACCCCACTCCTCCTTGTAATGAAAATGAAGTTCTATGATCCCTCTAGCTCATTAACAGCAGGTCTTTTAATGAGCTTTCAACAAGGTGGGGGCTGGGTAGATGATGACAAGTATGGTTGGAGTGCGGCTGGGTGAGTTATTGCACCAGATGTACACACGCCCACTCGTCCCAATTACCATTGTGTTATGGAGAATAAAGTGGAAATGAAGACGGAAGCCTCAGACTTCCATGAGTTACCGGTTGTTATTCCGTTTTTTTTTTTGTTTTTTTGCTCCACAGAGACAGAAAAAAGGAGGAGGGAAGGAGTGGTGGCTTCCAGGTGACAGGTAACATCCTCTATGACTCCCTCTGGTAAACTCTGGCCTCCTTGTCCCCGAGGCGCCGCCATTTGCCGCAAGTACGGGCGCAATTGTGTAAGGTAAGGCGATACGGGCAAAAACCCGCGGCCTATACAGAGTCTGGCTATCTTTTCCAGGACGATCCCGACTGCCCTTTGTCTTTTCTTTGTAGCGCACACCTCTCTGCTGTCGCCGGCCAATCACGAGGCGAGGACACGTCGAAGGCCAAGTGGAGAGCGAGGCACGCGGCACTTTTCTGACCAGTTGGCCGACCTCAACTCAAGTAAGGTGGACTTTGACTTCTTTCAGCCACACACACACACACACACACACACACACACACACACACACACACACACACACACACCCATAAACTGCAAAGATAAATGTTACATTCATGTCAATGAGGGAGACCTGTATTCAAGATCAAAACTTTTTTTTTAACACTGTTTCATATTGAGGGCTCTCTCTAATTCTTCATGTACATCAAGAAGGTGGCCCAAATGCTAATCAAAGAACCTTCTCAGCGTGATTCAGTGCAGTATTATAAAAGCCCTGGCCCTGGTTATGGAATCACCGCTCATGAGGATCGTCATTTACGGTACATGTGTAAATTTGGAGACAAAAAGTCAAATCATGTATTTTCCCTGGAACATTTTTTTTTTCATTCAAAGTCACATTCTTTTGGCTTTAAGAAACACTCAAAAAGAAAAAGAAAAAAAAAGAAAATTGCTGGAGCCAGTCACAGTTTTTATTTTTTTTATATTTGTAGATGAAGTTGAGTAAAAAACATGGATTCATTCAGTTCTGCGCACACAAACAAAAAATAAATAAATAAAATTAAAATGCTGGCTCGTTTTCCTTACTCACTGGGTAGTTATGGATTTCAGATTCAGATTCCGACACTTTATTGATCCCAATTCCCTTGCGGTTCACCGGAACACAATCACACACCATGTTTTATGACAAATCGTGCATCAGAACAAGAATAAAAACAAACAAACAAAAAAAAAACAACAGCGATAAGCTCATGGATAATAAAATAGCACAATAAATAGGCAAGAATAAGAAGAAATTGTTCTAAAATGACTGTGGCCAGCATTCAACAGCCTGACAGCAGAGGGAATAAAAGATTCAGAGTGTCTGTTAGTTCCACTCAAGGGTGCATGATAGCGGCGGCCCGAAGGCATCGCAGTGATCTAAGCGGACAGCACGTGGTCAGGCTGGCTGAGAATGCTCTTTGCCTTCTTCTTCACCCGTTTCTCCCAGAGGGAACACAAATCTCTCTGCTGGACCCAAATGACTTTCGAACCAACTATACTGTTTCGTCTATTCTGGTTCTTGAAAGACAATACGGCGAACCAGCAAACAAAGGAAAATGTCAACAGACTTTCCATCAATGAGCAAGAAAAAAAAAAAAAGATCAAAAATTTTATTCTGCTGGACCCAAATGACTTTCGAACCAACTATACTGTTTCGTCTATTCTGGTTCTTGAAAGACAATACGGCGAACCAGCAAACAAAGGAAAATGTCAACAGACTTTCCATCAATGAGCAAGAAAAAAAAAAAAGATCTAAAATCTTATATTTTAATATAATATTGAAGGAGCTCAGCCTTCTCATTCACTGAATTCTCCATTGTCCGCGTTTTACAATAGACTTGGTCTTGATGTCCAATTTGAGCTGAGAGGCAAACACCCTTCCCAGGTATTTAAAAGACTCTAGACAGCTCCGCCGTATAGGACAGTCGATTTTGTGTCCTGCGTTGGTGCGGATTTTGAGCAGATTGGGTTACATTCCGTTTCAATCCACTTGGTGCAACAGCTCTCCGAGGTGTGAACACCCTTTATTTAACAGCTGACTAATTAGCATATTCAATCTGATGCAGGTTTTTGTTATGGAACAGAAAATTACAAAATGATGCTATGATTTATTCCTACACAATGGAGTGAGTCCATTTTCTTTTTCCTCTACTTGCATTAGAAACAAACAAAAAAATATTATTCTGTCTGTCTCTATCTGTTGCTGCACTGTTTGTATTCAAATATCTGTTTCTTTAAGAGTTTCAACATTACTGTGTAGATGCTGTTTGTTTGTCTATCTATACCGTTCCCTATTATGTGCTGGCTTTAAGCTAGTGGACAAAGTTATGTGGTTGTTCTAATTCTCTTAATTTTTATGTGTAGTCTGAGGTGAACTTTAACTCAGAGGGCATTCATCATTTTGAAGACTCGTTCATGAAGATTTGTTCACTACACCAAACATATAGTAAAATAAGAAAAATCTGATTTTACAAAGATTCTAAAATACATTTCTAATGCAATTTGCATGAGTTGCTGTTACGACCATTATTTTTTTATTTTTCATTTACGGTAATTTTAATCCATCATTCTTATTTTTAATAACACTAATATGATTATGCAGTATCCTAAAATCTGTTTAGGACAAAAATATTATCTGGGTTGCGTATTTAAAAAAAATAAAAAATAATGAATACAGTGCAGCCATTACAGCACAACATGCGGTGGTGTCTTGTGGCCGATTGAAATCACCACGATTACCCACCCACCCCACACACACAACCTCGCGCACTCTCCGGACAAATGAAAGTAGCAAATAAAATATAAATAAAATAACACCTAGAGGTGAGCCTTGGGGTACTCCACCAACCATAATTTCAACAGTAAATTCAAGATAGCAAAGACATGTGAAAACCATCACAAAGAAGCACTGTGTTTCAGTCACAAATGTGCTATTCAAAGGCACGGTGTCATGCAGCAGCATCCATAAGGCTATGAAGTACACTAACCTGTTCAAAACTTAAAAAGGGAAGTGTTCCCAGCAGCCTCATGGCAAGTCACGGTCATCACACACACACACACACACACACACACACACACACACACACACACACACACACACACACATACACAAACACACACACACACACACACACACCATCACACACACACACACTGCATATACACACACTTTTCTGGCATGAGTAGTGCTCTCTGTAATTTAGATTAAATTTAAGATGATTAGCTTTAAAACTTGCACAACAAAGGGAATGTGTGAGCTGTATGTTTACTTTCCTGTGGGCCTGGCCCGTGGCCATAAGAGGCTCTCACTTATGCATGAGGAGATTGTGCTTTATCATAGAAAAAGCCAATTAACTGGGAGTTTTAATTACTTTTCTCTTGCACTGTGTGGAGCCTCCAATCATCTCTGCAGGCCCCTTGTCCTGTTTATCCTCCCTGATGTGGCGCACATTAAACTTAAGAGTGTCTGTGGTGGTGGGGGTGAGGTGAGGGCGGGGGGCATCATGGGCGCTCTCTGTGTGATATCATGAGAGCAGGAGAAATTATGCGTTGGGGAGCGATCGAAACGACCGCAAGAATCCCTCACAGCTCTTTATGTTCTCCTTGTTGCGAGCCCTCGCCTCCTCGTCTCCCCTCCCTCACTGACCGCAGAGTGAAACCTGAATGTTGGAATGACACCCGCTTGCTCTCATCTTCCCAGTAAGAGTGAGCTGAGAAGCGACACGGGCAGCCATTCATCAATGCCGATGGATACTTTTGGGCATTCAACAGAAACGGAGAAAGTTGTTATGGCGGGATTAAAATCATGACATTTTCTGTACTGCTTGTCCTCACAAGGGTCGCAAATGTGCTGGAGCTTATTCCAGCTGTTTTCGGGCAGTAGAGGGGATATACCCGGAACTGGTTGCCAGCCAATCGCAGGGCACTCATAGACAAACCACCATTCGCGCTCACAATCACACCGAAGGACAATATTGGGTGTCCAGTTAAACTGCCATGTATGTTTTGGGAATGTGAGAGGAAACTGGAGTACCCGGAGAAAACCCACGCAGACACGGGGAGAACATGCAAACTCCACACAGGAAGTTCGAGGCCAGATTCGAACCCTGCACCTCTGCACTGTGAGGCGGACATGGTAACACACACACACACACACACACACACACACACACACACACACACACACACACACACACACACACACACACACACACACACAACCACACCCACACACCCACACACACACCCACACACAGTGAATTTGTAAACATATTTATGGCCTTTATACTGATGAATGCCAGCACTGACACAGACATTACACAGAAATCTTTTGTTTCCATTGAATTCGGACATGTTCATTGGTCGCTCATAGTTAAAATGTGTTAAACTAAAAACTAACAGATATCATTTGAATATTTTTGAGGAAAAGAGACAATTCCATGAGTTGACCACATTTTATTTATTCAGTACTTTTTCCAGTGTACTATTCTCCAGCCATCCATGATTAATTATTTAAAAAAAGTAAATGCATAACTTGTGTATATTGTGAAAGTTCCAAACAATGTAGCCTTGTCTAAAGCCTGCAAAGAAAAGTCTGAATACTTTGTCTTGCACTATAATTTACCTGGTCCACCTGGTGACCCACGTTGACACACACACACACACACACACACACACACTTTCATTCAGGTCTGCCTTTTTTTTTTTTTTTTGCCCTACCCAGACCGGAAGAAAAATGCCAGAAAACTGGATCTGAACATACGCCTCTGGCAGGCCAACCATTTCCCCCATGGACTCACGCACACCCACATACAACAGTCAGACACACACATACAAGCACTCACACACATGCAGGGGTCAGAGGTTTGTCCCAGATAATGTGCGCTCTCAGGTCAGAAGGTGGTAGTTTGATCTAGTGACAGGAGCGCAGATTTTTCATGCGTTGTGCTTGGCCCGCAGGGCCTGACGGCAGCTCACTTCAACTCTTTCTGCTTCACATACATTCACAAAACAGCAGCTAGATAGGTTCCGCCAAACCTTGGCAAAATTACCCGAAAAGGTTCCACTTGTAACAAATGCTACTATTTTTTTGTTTGGATCTGTTTGTTTGTTAGTGGGCCAATTCCTGCTGTGGAATATCATGTGAAAAACTAAATATGTCTGGATAAAATGTCAAGGTTTATTTTCCAAATAAAATACTAACCGGCCTAATTTTGTATTGCGTTATTTAGAATCATTTAATTACAAAAATTAACCATTTATTAAATATAGTATAGTACATATCAATAGTTTTTTAAATGTGTACTGTATGTAAAATGTATTTTGCTGATTTTTGTTTTAGTTGTGAGAATAATTAAAACGTTAATTTAATTAGCAATAATTAATAATAATAAATAGAAATGAAGTTAAGCTAATATCTGGCGCTCTAGTTCTGTGGCTATCTGTTCATCATTTGCATATATATGTATGTCTGTCTGCCAGATTTATTTTGTATCCCTCCAGCAAGCTAAGAAGTTATGTATTTGTGATCCAAACTACTTTCCGCTCCTCACGCCCTTTTCCAGCCTTTTCTGCCACGCCCTCATGCACCCCGTGAAGGATCATTCCTGGATCTACTGCTGCCGTGGCTACCTTGATGTAATCGTCTTCAAAATAGGTCTTCTTGATGACCCCCCAAACTTCGGAAAGAGGAAAAAAAAACACATGGAGCCAAGTTGGGTGAGTAGAGGAGATTGCCTCTCTCTCTCTCTCTCTATATAT
>NW_017805833.1:362966-380466 GCF_001891065.2 Hippocampus comes
CAGTCGTGCCTGTGGTGGTCGGAGCACTCGGGGCAGTGACCCCCAAACTAGATGAGTGGTTGCAACAGATCCCGGGAACAACATCGGACATCTCAGTCCAGAAATGTGCAGTGCTGGGAACAGCAAGGATACTGCGCAGAACCCTCAAGCTTCCTGGCCTCTGGTAGAGGACCCGAGCTGAATGAGGGACGGACACCACCCGAGGGGTGAGACGAGGATTTTTTTTTTTTTTTTTTTTATATATCATTCCTCCTCAGTGTGACCAAGCCCAATTACTGTCCCCTGAAACGTTTGAGCCAATACATGCGTGAGTGATGCGGCATAAAACGAGGCGGGACAAAGCCGGTTAACCAGCTGGGAGAGCGAGCGGGGCCCGAAGGCTCCTGGTGTCAGGGTCGTGGGATCAGAGCGGGTCACGGAGGTGTGGGAGTGTCTGCTCAGCCCTCTGACCTTTGTCACTGAAGGCTTCCTATAATCGGGGGCCTCAAAGAGCATACGGACACAATGGAGAGCCCGTGAATGGATTTAAATGGTGACCATTAGGCGGATCCGTGTCTCTATTCTTCTTGTTTATTTAGTCCCGGTCAGTCTCACGTTTGAGGTGTAATCGGCCGTGTGATGGAGAGACAGCGCGGCGGGACAACGGATTCTTGGAGATGGATATCCACCTCAACATCATGAATGGCACCGATAGAAGGGGGAGGAGGGCAAAGGGGACGGTAATTGGACATCCACTTCAAATTGAATGAAAAGCGAAGTTCACGAATGCGCTATAGAGAGGCCTTCCTGACCTATTTGGACCAGATCATTATGACAAAACACAAAAACTAGTGATGACATCATCTGGCAACAGTTTCGATTGTTATCAGTGTATCTCAAGGAGTTTCTTCCCTTTATTTTCTTTCATTTTTTACTTCACCCGAAAGACAAAAACTAATGCCAGTAACAATATTGTGATGTTTGCCTATTTGTGTTTGGAATTTCCAGAGGTCACAACATTAGGAACACCTGCACCTGTTGTCGAATGAATTGGTAGTATATGAAATGTAGCAAAAATACAGATCCGAATCATCTTTGTTGGCAAAGTATGTTAAACAGACAAGGTATTTTCTACTTTTCATTGAAGCTACTCTAGTACACTGCAAAATTATATTTTACTATTTTAGTTTTACTATTTTATAATCGCTGCCTGCCCAAAAGGGAAATGCAATTGAACTGTATCCAAAAAAAAAGTGATACTTCACATTTTATTTGATCTTATTCTGGTTTATTCCAACTTATTTTAATATATTTTATTATATATAAAATTATTTTACTAGACTGTCATAATCCCGAATGGTTAATTTATTTCAGTGTTTTAAATCATTTTATTTGTATCTAATTTTTTCAATTTTTATTTTATTTGTACAGATTTTATGCTTCAAGGTACGTTCAGTTGTGCTGTACAATATATTAAAAAAAGTCGCATAAAATGTATAAAACCGTTTCTTTTATTGTATTAATATATTATTCTAGATTATTTTATTCAAGCAAACTATAGCTTGATTTTTAAAAAAATATTTATTGATAAAAAGTGATACAGTATATAACTTTTTATTTTATCAATTTCTTAATCTTATATTAATCTAAATTTATCATATCTATTATTTGATTTAATCATAGATTTTTTCCCTAAAGAGAAAAAAAACAAACTTTATCTTATTTTTTTTAATTGTTTTAAAGTGCAATATATTTTCTGATACAGATTTTACCACAAAAGGGAAATGAAATTAAGCATTATAAAAGTCATATATGACTGAACATTTTATTTTAGTGTTTTTTTTTTTATCCCGTAGAGAAATTTTATTAAAACATTGTTTTTAGTCTTTGTAAAGGCATTTTTTTTTTTTGCACAAACATTCTCAGCGCTGTTCCTCAGCCATAGTCTGGTTGCGTCGAACCGCACTGAATCAAATTAAAAATTTTTCCTAATGTACATTTTAAGAAACAACAACCACAATACTGATCCTATCGAAGCAATGGGAGCTCCAAATTGAGCTTTTAGTTGGCGTATTCAAAGGTTAAATATTCTCCACATATTGTTCCATTCATTGTTTTATGACCTTCATCATTGACATGCTCGGACCAGTTAGCAAGCCTCAAGACAAGTGCAGTTGGACTATACTGCCATCTAGTGCCCAGTAGAGGTAACTGACAACCTGGCTTCCTAAACTCAAAATACAATTGACAAAAAGAAAATACAGTGAAGACTGAAAATGTCACATAAATTGTAAATACATATTGTAAATAAAGAAAATAGTCGAAAAGGTAGTTTGTCGGTCGAGGTACTCGAAAACCTTCCCCTGACTTGGACTTACGAGTGCCCATTTGTTTCTGTCTGAAGTGACAAACAATGCTGCTGGATCTTAAATGATCAGGATCCAAAAAATGTTGTCATGACTGACTCCAGCTCCACGCCCAGCTCCACGACCCACGCCCCCGCTCCGGGCAATCCGCATATCTTCCCGAGCTGTGTGCATGCCGTTGCCGGAGCTTCCTCTTTTTCTTCTCTTTCAGGCTGTGGGCTCTGTGTTGAAATCACCCCCAGCGGATTCAAGTGTTTGTTTACTTGACTGACAGCCATTGACAGCATGGAGGCTTCTTTAGGTTCTTTCCGCAACCCTATTAAATTTAAGGATCAGGACTTTAACAGTCTCCTGGAGAAGTGTCTCAAGTCCGGCGAGATGTTCTCTGATCAGAGCTTTCCAGCCGAGCAGAAGTCTATCGGTATGGCAGAGGATGACGACCCCAGGAAGGCCATCAAGTGGAAGAGACCAAAGGTAGACCAGACAGATTTGACCAGTTCTTATTCCAGTGCGTCCAGCATAACAAATTGATTGCATTGATTCATCTAAGTGATTCTCACAGTGTGGTATGCAGCCTATCTCTCGTGGTATGAAAATAAGATTTACAGCATTTCAAACACGAAATGCATTTAAATATTTCAGAATGAAACTTGTACTGACTGTTTCAACTTGTTCTTTTTTGCACTTTTAAATACAGTTGACTTGGATGTAACTTTCAAATATCTAATGAACTAGGTGTTTTTTTTTTTGCATTTATGTACACATTTTATTTGTCCTTTATGTGCAACACACTATAATTGAACCATTACTTATGTTTTTCCCCTTCTTTTCAGCCAGCTAAGCACAGTGTTAGTGTTCAAACTGCATAATGTTACATCAGCTAACAATAATATTAAATATACTGGACTTTTTAGGCATAATTTGATGAACACTGACACCTACTACACTACTGTATTTAATATTAGTCATGATGGTGCTACTGGGAGAGCGAAGTATTTTTTTAGATGGCAAGTGACGTAAATATTTGAGAACCACTGCGACAGAGCATTCGTTTATCGCAGCCAATTTGACTTATTGCAATTGTCAACAATAACAATTAGAAAACAATGGCAAACATTAGATTTTGTGAGGCACACAAAAATTGTCCTGGGAGTGTACATGTTGCGCAATTTTCTTTCTTGGGACATTCCATGACTTTGGGTGTTCGCTGCCCTCACGTTGTCTTCTTTTCGTCCACCCCTGAAGGACATCAGTGAGAATGCCGTGTTTGTGGAGGGCACCATCGGCACCACTGACATCTGCCAAGGTCAGCTAGGTGAGTATGGAAGGAATGATCGAGGCCTCCTTGATGGGAAAACACTGTCTGCAAGAGGTGAACCTTCGCGTGAGGGACTTTGCACAATGTAGACCAAAAAACAACGCGGAACAGATGATTTCTATTGTAGTGGAATGTGACTTTATTACATATTTTTGTGTTTGTGGTCAGGGATTGACAGTACCGGGAATTGCACTCCATGGAATGCCAGTTGTTTGAAACTATTTCCTGCTGCCTTCCAGCGACATGGTTGGCCGATACACAAAACCCGTGGTTTGTCTCCCCAGGTAACTGTTGGCTGCTGGCGGCGCTGTCCTGTCTCACCATGCACCACAAACTCTTTGTCAAGGTGGTGCCGCCCAACCAAAGCCTGTCCAACTCTTATGCTGGCATCTTTCATTTCAGGGTGAGTAATATATTAAGTGGAGCGACCACACAGGGTGCTAAAATTGAAAAAATTGAATAAAAAAATGGAATTTCTTTTTGGGCTTTTAATCAGGGGTGCCAATTATGGAGGGCGGGCTACTATCAAATAATCAATCATTGAATTGTATAATTAATGTAGTAGCGCTACACTTCAGTTTCATACTGCTTGCAGCTGAAGCTTGCGTGACACCTTCACATGCTTCACATAGGTATGAAACGTGTCATCATGGCTTTCAAAAAAATAGAAATAATGCATTCAATGAGGGGCAACTTACTGCTCGAAGACGAGGCACGTTCATATTCTTATGGAAGATTATTGAAGAATTTAGCGGTATGAGCTGTTCGGTGTGTTTTCCCCGGGGGCCAGAGCTCCCTTTGGAGACTCCTAACAAGAATGCGACATGACTCAACTTGCAGGACGTAGGGACTGTAAACTCATTTTGCCCTGTCATGGTGATTTACAATGTAGACCAAAAAACAACGCGGAACAGATGATTTCTATTGTAGTGGAATGTGACTTTATTACATATTTTTGTGTTTGTGGTCAGGGATTGACAGTACCGGGAATTGCACTCCATGGAATGCCAGTTGTTTGAAACTATTTCCTGCTGCCTTCCAGCAACATGGTTGGCCGATACACAAAACCCGTGGTTTGTCTCCCCAGGTAACTGTTGGCTGCTGGCGGCGCTGTCCTGTCTCACCATGCACCACAAACTCTTTGTCAAGGTGGTGCCGCCCAACCAAAGCCTGTCCAACTCTTATGCTGGCATCTTTCATTTCAGGGTGAGTAATATATTAAGTGGAGCGACCACACAGGGTGCTAAAATTGAAAAAATTGAATAAAAAAATGGAATTTCTTTTTGGGCTTTTAATCAGGGGTGCCAATTATGGAGGGCGGGCTACTATCAAATAATCAATCATTGAATTGTATAATTAATGTAGTAGCGCTACACTTCAGTTTCATACTGCTTGCAGCTGAAGCTTGCGTGACACCTTCACATGCTTCACATAGGTATGAAACGTGTCATCATGGCTTTCAAAAAAATAGAAATAATGCATTCAATGAGGGGCAACTTACTGCTCGAAGACGAGGCACGTTCATATTCTTATGGAAGATTATTGAAGAATTTAGCGGTATGAGCTGTTCGGTGTGTTTTCCCCGGGGGCCAGAGCTCCCTTTGGAGACTCCTAACAAGAATGCGACATGACTCAACTTGCAGGACGTAGGGACTGTAAACTCATTTTGCCCTGTCATGGTGATTTGAGAGCGTGCAGGCAGTGAATACCCACTGGAACACACACACACACACACACTTACATCTGCAGGCCTGTCGAGAACACACCCTGCGTCACAACCACCTGGAAAGGGCTGCCTTTAAAAGGACAAGAGAACTGTGCATTTTATCACTTCACTCATTTAACAGCCCATCTTTCCCTGTCAGCCTTGTGCAATTTGACTTTGTTTTGAGACGAAATCAAGATGCAGATTAATGGTGTCTTGCTTTCAATTTGGAGTTTGATGTCTTTTGACACCACTTCCTGCGTGATAATGCAGATTAATGGGTTAAACCCGTGTCTACGGGGTGTCTTGCTTTGCATTTGGTAACAAGAGTTTGATGTCTTTTGACACCACTTCCTGCGTGATTCATCTAATCGATGGCTGTTGTCTGTCCCCCGTGTTCCGTCCAGTTCTGGCAGTATGGCGAGTGGGTGGAGGTGGTTGTGGATGACAGGCTGCCAGTGCGAGAAGGCCGCCTGCTATTCAGCTACTCTCACACCCGCAACGAGTACTGGAGCGCCCTGGTGGAGAAGGCCTACGCCAAGTCAGTGGCGCCGCTTCCGAGCATATGCCGGCGGTGTCAAGTCTGACGCGGCCCCGCCTTTTTCATCGTTGCTTTTCCCGCACGCTGGCAGGTTAATGGGATCGTACGGGTGTCTGAGGGGCGGCAACATTTCGGAGGGGATGGAAGATTTCACGGGTGGCATCGCGTACTCCCTGCCCGTCTCCTCGCACACCCCTCGCGTCTTCTGGAGGTTACTGACGGCCGCCCTCGCCCGTGGCAGTCTGCTCAGCTGCTTTATTGAGGTTTTGTACAGAGGAGATGTCGTGACATGCAAGTTTGCACGCATGGCAGGCCAAGGATTTTTGGCCTTTGTTTTTTGTTTCCACAGGCCAAAAACTACAAGGAAGTGAATAAAATAAATGCAGACGGGCTGATAAAGGGCCACGCCTACGCCATCACCGACACCGACCAGGAAAGTTTATACCCAGGTTCTTAACACATGCAATCTGCCCCATCCCATAAAATGATCATTTTAGCATCTCATGTTGTGAAATATTTTTTTTATATTTTATAATGCACTCACCACATAACATCATTTTAGATCATCTCATATTCTCATTTCATTTCCACCTTGCAAGTCATCATTTTATAACCTAACCATCTCATCTGATAATCTCATTTGAACAGATTATCATTTTAAAATCTCACAAAATACCCACTTTATATTACATTTTATCATTTTACAGTTGAATCATCTCATAACCTCATTTTATTTTGTTTCAACATCGCGTCTCATTTATTATATTTTTTCAACATGTTATCATTTCTCACATGATAACGTCATATTATGACATCTTATCACTTAAAACGTAACCATTCCATAACCTCATTTTATTACATCTCTTCCACTTACATTTTATTCTTCTCATAACCGCATTTGATTTAATTTCAACATCACACCTCATTATTTTATTCACAATCTCATATCCTAATTTCATTTGAACAAATTTCATATTTTTTCATTTGATAATTCTATCACTTTATGATATCATATGATCTCCTCTTATCATCATCTTAAAATGTTCCCCGCTTGCCTCATATTCTCATTCATCACGTCTCATCATGTTTTCATTCATTTATTCATTTCATAAACTCATTTTGTCAAATAACGTCACAATTTTATCACCTCATCTGACAATGTCACATCATTTTATCGTCCCGTCATCTCATTTGAGCTCATCGGGACTTTCAAATTTGACCATCTCGCCACAGAGTCTGACTGCAAATAACAATCTCTGTGTAAACGTGTAAACTTTCCCTCACCCCAAAAATATGATATGACGACAGCGTAGAAACATCCATCCTCTCCTCTTTCATCTATAACTGCTTCTAACGACAAAGAGTATGCAGAAAAGTGGTTCAGATTGAATGACTGTCAGTGTCTGATGTCTTGTATTATTTTGTTATTGTGTTATGATGACTTCAAGATGGCGCCGCGAGAGTGGCTGCCTTTACAGCAGCTCCTGTACTTTTTGTTCTTCTACTTTCTTCCTTTCATAACTTTGCTGCTGTAAATTGGGAATTTCTCCATTGTGAGACGAATAAAGGTTTTCTTATTCTTATTCTTGTTGTTTTCAGGTGAGGCATGAGGGGGATGAGATTTTGCTCCTTAGGGTGAGGAATCCGTGGGGCTTTGTTGAGTACCGTGGGCCCTGGAGTGACAAGTGAGAACACACAGTGTGTGTGTGTTGTGATTGAGTTCAAATTAAAATCAAATTCAAATTGATATTGCATTGCAGGAGAATGTGATTTTCAAAAACCTTTACACAGTATTTGGGTCAATTTTTGTTTTATATGGACAATCTGTATATTTATTTATTTCATGTCTAGATAAGTGCTAAGAAAGTGCTGTCCAAATGTTTCCATATTTTTGTTTCATGAAATATAAAAAGCAATAACGCTTCTATTATTGTTATGACCCAGTTTATGTAGAATGTGATTTTCAAAAACCTTTACAGTATTTGGGTCACTTTTTATTTATTTATTTATTTTTTTTAACATCGACAATATGTATACAATATTTATTTATTTCGTGTCTTGATAAGTGCTAAGAAAGCGCAGTCCAAATGTTTCCATATATGTGTTTCATGAAATATAAAAAGTAATAACGCTTCTATTATTGTTATGACCCAGTTTATGATTCGCTGAATTATTTTCAAGCCACATTTGTTCGGCCACATTTTGCGGATGTTGTCAGAGTGAAGACTTTAGACTGCAAGTCAACGAGTTTAAATAAACTGTCTTTCATATAAATGGATAAATTGAGGGTTCATGTACCTTTATTTTAGCGTAAGGCTCACCTAAAATAACCATCTATGTTTCATAAATGCGATATTGTTTATTGTCATACGGATTAATTGATTGCTTGTGTTTGTTGAAAAATACATGGGGAGAGTACCTTGAAAAAAATGGTTGTATCTTAAATCGCAATCGCAATATTAATGGGGGCGGGGTTGCAATTAGATTATTTTTCACAATCGTTTCGTAATAAATGTGATATTGTTTATTGTCATACGGATTAATTTATTGCTTGTGTTTGTTGAAAAATACATGGGAAGAGTACCTTGAAAAAAATGGTTGTATCTTAAATCGCAATCGCAATATTAATGGGGGCGGGGTTGCAATTAGATTATTTTTCACAATCGTTTCGTCCTAGTTTATGTGTGTACGTTTGCATGTCATCTGACTACACGTCGAGCTTGTCTCCTCGTGTGCGTCTGCAGGAGCAAAGAATGGGATGCCATATCCAAAGAAGAGAAAGAGAGACTTGAAATGAAACGTCGGGAGGATGGAGAGTTCTGGTGAGCACGAGAAACCAAAAGAAACACTTTATTCTTGATCCACTTGCTGGAATTTCAACACCCTCTCTTTTGTGTGATCCGGAACAGGATGAGCACTGATGATTTTTGCAAGAAGTTTGATTTTGTGGAGCTCTGCAGTATCAATCCTGACAGCCTTGTGGAGGGAAAAACTACTGAGGCCCTTAGCCCCACCACCTCCACTTCCAAATGGACCATCAACGAGCATGAAGGGTTGTGGCTGAAAGGGAGCTCTGCCGGCGGAAGCCGAAAATACAACCGTATGAACTCTATGTCAAGTGTACAGCTCTGGAAAAAAAAAAATACATATATATATATATATATATTTTTTTTTTTCTTAATGTTTTATTATTTCTTTTTATTTAGTGACTATCTGAGTTTCACCATTCCTCATGGGTATTCTAACAACTGTTTATATGTTCAAAACACACACTAAAAAAACACCTTGACACTTTTGGGTACAATGGTGTTTTGAGAAACAAGATTAATTTGCTGCGTGACCACCTCGTCACTCAAAACACATGTCTTAATTTGTTTTTCCCCTTTGAAATGAATGGACATGCTACTAGTCCATTCCAGCCTCTGTTTGTTTTTTTTAACATAAAAATCGCACTCTATCAATTTGCAGTTTATAAAAACCTACAATCACTTCATACTTAATTGTAAATCATTGAACAGTTTTTGCTTCTATTCATTGGACATTGTGCTGCTCCTTTTGGTCTGCGCACCTTCGCCTCCTGGGGCTATTAATAATACAGAAAATGAGATACACACCCAAAGAAGTGTTTTACAAATGACACAGTAAGGTGATATAATATTAGTTCCGTACTAGTTAGTGAAAATTTTTTCACCAAGGAGAATGAATATCAGCATGTGAGTATTGTTACATTGTAGGTCTGCAAGTGCTGCTCCACCATTTGTGTTTAAACAGGTTATAACACAGTGACTCGATGCTATTCATTAGCCTATCTAAGGCGTTTTGCATTGTTTGTTCAGCTAAAATGACTCTTAAAGCTAACTATACAATTAATTCTCTTTGTTTTATGTTTAGTTTGGCAATAAACTACCTAAAAGTGGCGATAAATCACGTAAAGGCTGTTTTTAGATACGTTCTTCAACATTTGCCAAACTTTGGACCATTTTTCCGCCTTTAAATAAATGCTTTAAATCAGGGGGTCGGTGGGGGGGGGGGCATTTTTCTGTAATATATACCTATACTGCAAATTGAAAAATCTGATCATTTTGCAGTGGTCTCGTAGTTTATTTTATTTATTTTTTTTTTTTTATGGATGAAGCTTTCAACCATCACACGTTTCTCTTGTCATCACTTGATTCTCCTCAGGCTCCTTTTGGAAGAACCCTCAATTTGAGCTGGTTCTCACCGAGCAGGACCAGCCGGATGAGGAAGATGAGGAGGACGAGGAAGATGGCGATGAGGATGAGGAGAGCGGCCCCAACGAGGGCAAGAAGACCGAGAAGCAGAAGATGAAAGGCAAAAAGTGCACGGTGCTGGTGGAAATCCTGCAGAAAGACCGCAGGTGCAAGAACAGTGTCCACTTCCTCTACATGGGCTTCCACATCTACAAGGTCCTCCGTCACGTCCTTTCGAAAGAACATGCCGGCATCCGACTTTCATTTGGGAAACTTACACTTTTCTTTTTTTTTTTGTTTTGTTTTTCAGGTTCCCTTGGAGGTTGGTTGCCAAAGAATGAACTTTTTTTTTTCTCCCCCCATTGGTTGGCATGATATAATTTAATTCGATTTATCATTCCATACAGCTTCAGGGCATGTGTCTGGACCGTAACTTCTTCATGAAAAATCGTCCAGTTGGTCGTTCAGGGAAATATAGGGCTCAAAGGTAAAAGGTTTACATGTTGAAATACTTTGAAAGACCATCACATTGTCCCAAAAAAAAAAAAAATGAATGCTGGGTTATTTTCCTAACGCTCTCGCTGGCTGGGGAGCTAAGGATTTGGAGTAGATTAAGTTAATTTTACCCAAGGTTGGGTTAATTATTTTTCTCCATCAGATTGGGTTGAGGATTGGATTTGTGCAGGTTGAAGTGCTAAGAGTGGTCGCCGTTGACAGTTTTGTAACTTTCTAAGACAACAGTGGTGGTGGATGCATGGCTCAGTCTGTAAAAAGAGTGACTTTGGGCCTTGGGTTTGAGGTTCAAATCCAGGTCCGGGCTGACAGTCCACCCAAGGAAAATGGGTGGGTTGTAGCAGGAAATATGTATTGCGCCAAATGTATCATGCTTGCTGTGGCGACACCTGACAGGTTAAAGTCGCTTCTTTCAGAAAATGTTGGTAATAAAATCAGTGGCGTTTGTAACCACAGCTAGATGGATAAGATGGTAAACCATTTCTTGGTAGTTTTCAGCCCTTGTTGGCATAAACTCTTGACCCAACATGCTGGGTCAAACCCTCAACCTGATGCGCTGGCTATCAATAACCCAGCATTGGCTGGGTCCCCTTTGGACCTAGCATTGGGTTAGCAATTTCACCCAATTTGGGTTACTTTTGACCCAGCAGGAGTGCAAGTATGCCATGTGCTATCCCATTTCACATAATTGGTCCGACCATGTGTTATTTACTACAAAGAATGTGTATTTTCTTCAACTATGTACGCCAGTAAAAAAAAACAAAAAAAAAACTCACAGGCAGAACTATTAAATGTTCTTCCACTAGATGGACGGAGGTACGGAATATAATAAGGTCCCTTGTCTTATAAAAGGCTATACTGTATTCCTACCTCAAATGTGAACCACCATGCTTGGAAAAAAAAAACCCTGCAAGCAAGTGCTCGAAATTCACTCTTTTCATTTCAACTGTGTAAAAAGCAGTATCTAAACATTTATTTCATTGCCTTGATCAGGCAGAGGACGCATATTTACAGCACCTGTCAATGTCCCGCAGGGCTGTGTGGAGAAAAGTGCACCTGGACCCGGGTTATTACGTCCTTGTGGCATCCACCTATCGGCCCAACCAGCCCGGAGAGTTTTTTGTCCGCATCTTCTCCAAGACTGCCAACAGTTTGGGGTGAGAGCGAGAAAGCTGAAAGTTGGAAAATAGAAATTGCATCAAAAGTTGATAATAATTCTCACTTTTGACTGACACTGTCAGAGAGGTGTTAATTTCAGCAGAAATACTTATGGGGGGGAAAAAAAGTGTCACACTGACTCACAGACCAAATTCAAAATTATAATTTGCTGGCTTGGTATTGAAGCCTCAATGCGTTAAAATACAGTCCATGCGGTACTTGCTTCTTTTTGTGCTTTTCATTACTGCGGGGCTTTGGCCCCTGGGAAGTTTTTTCTTTTTAAATTGTGTAAACAATGCACGAGATGTTTCCTTTAAATTGTACGCTGGGAGTTAGTAGCGGTGAAGGACAGCACTGCATCATACAGGGAGCTAGTTCGAATACCGTGCTTTGCCTCTCATGTCGCTAAATAACTGTTCAATGCCACTGCAAGCTACACCATAATCATCTTTGGAAAGACAGAATCGTCTCTTTGAAAATATAATGTCTAATATTGTGGCTTATTATTAGAGAGCGGATACGACTGAAGAAGAGTTCAGTTGCCTCAATTCAACCTTTGGGGATGACCATGACTTGGTTGGCTAAGAATCTACACAGACATTATTGATGACCCGATATTGTGTTACCTTTCAGGACTCCGGATTTCACATGCACTTCAACTTATCTCCCAGTGAGAAACTCTTTCCTTCATATTGTATATATAGTGTAGTGGTGCGTGGAACAGACTAATGGTATCTGTCAAATAGGTGATGGCCGCTCCTGTTGCACCGGAGGATAAAATGAGAGTTCTGAGGACTTTTGATGAAGAGGCTGGACCAGTAAGTAACGATTAGATGCCAGACATATGCATTTCATTACTGACAAAAAAAAAAAAAAAAAAGATACAGTATATCAGCTGTCTTAACATGTCTGACATACCCCAAGGATCAAGAATGACATCAAACTTTATTCAGCAAAATTCTTGCACTGTCTGATGCAATGGAGCTGGCTATCACTGCAGCTCTGCTTACCCATGGGCTTTGATACTGATTGATACACACGTGTCTGGTGTGTCAAGATATATTTTATTGGATGTTTATCCATTTATTTTGTTGGGGGGGGGGCGGGGATGGGGCAGCGGGTTCCCCCTGACCCTTTGTGCGCCCTTGGCAGGCACACAAACAAGAGAAAAGAGAATTTTTGGTGTACAAATAATAAAAACAAGATTTCCAAAATATGACCCCTCTTAGTATGCTACCATATACTGTCTTACCTTAAGAAAATGCCCTTTTAGACTAATAATACTGTTTTTGTCACGTAGGACAACAGGCTGAACCCCAGGGAGCTGATGACGCTTTTCAACGCAGGTGACTTTTGCGATTTTGCTGCCATCCGGTACAACCTCGGTCACCACTAGGTGGCGATGTAGTGCTTAAGTCTCAGAGAAATGACAGAGGTCACCAGTCTAGAGCAGTGGTTCTTAACCTTGTTAGAGGTACCGAACCCAACCAGTTCATATGCACGTTCACCGAACCCTTCATCAGTGAAAAATAAAAATTAGATTTTTTTGACAAATTCAAGACATTAAAAAAGCACACACATTTATTAAAAACAGAAAAAAAGTAAATAAAATTACATGGCCTTAGTTTTTTTTTTTTTTAAATTGTATGTCGTACTACCATGACAGTCACACGGTGACTACTGAGCAGCACTGATTGGACAAGCAATGTCATGTGATCATCTGCAGCCAGTGATGGCCAAGCGGGCGTGTCATAACTAATTGACAGGTTGAGTCGGGTGTGTCTTAACCTCCATGGCAGAGGCTCCGTGGAACCCCTGAGACCGATTCAAGGAGCCCCTGGGGTTCGATCGAAGGTTAAGAACCACTGGTCTAGACGAAGCTTATCAGTGGCGTAACTCAGGGTTAGGGAACTCCGGTTCTTTGAAAGCCGTATCCTGCCTGTTTTAGATCCCTCCCAACTCCAACACACCTGCCTCAATTGTTCATGATCATTTCAGGCCTCGACAGAGCTTGCTGATGAGCTGATCATTTCAATCAGGTGTCTTGGAGTAGGGAGGGGTCTAAATCAGGCAGGATCTGGCATCATTGAAGATTACTTTCAGAGTCATAACAGTGGCCAGACTTGCCCTTATCCTCAAGTCATCCTGCACTGGTGATTTTGTTTTCTCCTCTTTCTTGTCTTTTTTTTTTCCCCTCCTCAATGTCAGTCCTGGACAAAGATTATCACCTGCCGCTGGACACATGCAGGCAGCTCATTTTTGGAGAGGATGTATCCTTTTCACCCAGTGATGCTGCTTAATCCTGCTTAGTCCAAGTTGCAAATTACTTTTACGGTTAGCGTTTTGGCCCTGAACGCCACGCGAGTGCCGTTCATGGTGGCCGACACACACCAGCAAACGTCCTTTGTATATACGCTATTAATAGCCACTTTAGTCACACAACATCAGCCGTTCACGGCTATGGGAGGACACACTCTTTCCCCTGGCAACCGTCTATCTACTCCGTGATGGAGGCAAGCTATGACGCAGGGAGTGTGTGCACCACGCTCTGCCATCCACCCACATTCAGCCCGAGTCTTCTCGGTTCTTCTTGAACCTTCAACCATCACATCACCCCATTTTTATCACCGGCACTTCTCATTAGGGTGAGCTGCAGCCTGTGCCAGCTAACTTTGTACACCCTGTGGCAATCGTAGGAGCAATGCGATAGGCAGACCTTTTCAGTCACATTTTTGCCCTCATTTGTCCTCCTTTCTCCCATTGAAACATTCTTAAAAGTGCTGATAAGATCAAAGGACGAGCCAGCCTCAACCGTCAGCAAACAGAGGCCTTGCTGTCTGATCTACGCCACTTGCAGGTAACAACCGCTTTGTGTGTGTCTGACACATTTGATTGAAACATGTTGTTGCACTCCAGTCCTGCAGGGGGTGGTAACTGCACCAACAGCAGTTTGCACCAACACGTTTCACTGCACTGAAATTTAAAGAGCTCACTTACAGTACTGTACTGCCATTCCCCCAACCCTCCTCCGCTTAACTATCCATGCATTTTCTAAAGCACTTGTCCTCATTTCAGTTTCAATATTTACCACTACACTTAGAACCACCATTGACAGTAGATTCAAAATGACTGAAAATAGCTGATATTAGCTTAAAATTATGTCAACAACAGTTAAGTAAAGAGAGAGTAAAGGCTAATTTAAAAGCATCAATAAATGTTGGCATCTCAGAAAAAAACATGCAATAATCAGATGATTACTGTAATTATGGCAACAAACTAACTACTAATACCTGCATTTTTTTTTACCAGGTTTCCTGATCAAAATTTTGAATATATGTACTTCGGATTTATTTTTGCTATTAAGAATTTTAATTACTGAGGGGCATGAATGGAGAATTGTTCTCGAGCGCACAAACACCTTGAAAACCTGTAAGGACTGATTTATTGCTTCCATTTTGGAACTATGCAATTAAGACCATTTTGTACTGTTTTGATATAATATTGTACATGAAATAAATACGAAACGTAATTAAGAACCCTGTTTCTCTTTTTAGGCTATCTTTTTCCAATTTGATGAGGACTCTTCTGGCACCATGAGTCCTTTTGAACTCAGTGCCGCTCTGCAAGCCGTGGGTATGCGTGCACGCACACACACACACACACACACACACACACACACACACACACACACACACACACACACACAGTTATAGAGTATGTACAGCTGCAATTCTGCTCTCTCTGTCAGGGATGAAGTGTGATGCGAAAGTAGTCCAGCTGCTGTATGAGCGCTTCTCATCTGGAGACCTTCACCTGCCCTTCCACAACTTTGTGGCCGGCGTCACCCGACTGCGCAAGCTTTTTGGTAACATACCTATTTTTGAACATTTTCCTAAAACAAAGAAAAAATTAGCAATCGTGTTTTTCATGGCGTAAAGCTGTAGTGTGTACACTGTACATTGTATCATTTGTGAAGCAATACCCCATACATAGTGGTATATTAAAACACTTGTGTGATGACATTTTTACTTACTTGGTGAAATTTATAATTACCGGTACATTAAAAAAAGAAAATCCTCTATCCACTCCAGACCTTTATCTGTGGCAACATAATTTGAATTAATCCAAACTCCTTTTGTGGGCATTAATTATGTACAGATCTGCTCATAAGTTTGCACACCTTGGCAGATTTTGTAAGACACAGACCATTTTTTAAAAAAAGAAAACGTGTCAAATTGATTTCATTTAAATTAAACCATCGCATTACAGTGTAGCACAACCATTAAACATTGATTACATTAGTATTAAAAATTCTTTAAAGGGAACAGCAATAAGGAGAATCATGAGATGGTTCCCAGTCATCAGTCAGTTTCCAAAAAAAACAAACAAACAAAAGCCAATATTTCACTTTTGCAAGTGTATGTAAAATTATTGGGGGCTTTTATCCAAGCTCATTGAACTTTTTCCACGAAACCTCTGCGAGGCGGGCAGACATTTCAAGAGGGTTGACAACTATGTGAGAAGTCATTTCCTGCTGCTTCTCTCCTCAGCGCTGTATGAATCAGAGAACAGCTGCGAACTGAAAGACAGAGGCATCAATGCTGTGAGTATCGGTTGCGCGCATCTTCCAGCAAAGTCAACTTCTGTGTGATCTCATTCTCTGTGGGACTTTTGTGTCCATCATAGTGGCTCATTCGGTTTCTGCTGCTGTGACGAGCATCTCCGTGTGGACCAAGCGGAGCGTCATTGATTTGACACACTGACACTATCACGTACGCGCATGCACTCACGCAAATCTTTTTCCAACATTTCCTATGTCCTGCGCCTCCAGAAAACTTTAAGTAGGTTCTTAAACCCCCCTGAAACTTACTACAGTAGATAGAAAAAGTCTACACACCCTTGTTAAAATGCCAGGTTTTTGTAAAAAACAACAACCTAACATACAAAAAAAAAAGACTCCAAGATAGATCATTTCAAACCTTTTTCCCCCCATTAATGTGACTTTTAGTCTGAGAAATATTTTAGATGGAGCTGAGTTCAGCACGTGTTTCCACAAGTGTGCTCTGTTCAGAATTAAACAATCTCAAGTGGGAGTCAGCACAAAACTATCACCGTTTTAAGCGCCTGTGATTTACCCCAACTAAAGTCTAGATGCTGTAGTGGGCTTTTCCTGACATTTTTGGCTCTCTAGCAGAAGGCTATCCAAACCAATCAGAGACACTTTAAATGGTCGCAGATGTCTGTAGACTCCCATTTATTTTGCATTTGAATGTTGATTAGTTAATTTTAAAAAACACAACATCCCCATGTGCACACGCTTGGGTTGTTCAGAAAAAAACATTTATCATGGTCTACTTTTTATTTCACAGAAACCTGGCATTTGGACACGGGTATGTAGAATTTTTATATCCACCGTAGCTGTCATCACACAGCTCGTAACAAGCAGCTCCACGGCCCCAACAGTTTACTCATCATGTACTGAAGAGCATAGCCAGGCTAATATCTTCAAACTCACCGATTGAGTGACACACACACACATACATACATACACACACACACACACACACACACACACACACACACACACACACACACACACACACATACATACATACATACATACATACATACATACATACATACACACACACACACACACACACACAGGGCACCGGTTGTCTTAGTGTGAGTGTGAGGGTGATGTCTCAG
>NW_017805833.1:385466-414585 GCF_001891065.2 Hippocampus comes
TACAGATGGCTAGATTAAATTTAGCAGCTTTCGACATAGCGGTGGGGGACTCCAGTGAATGCTGGCCCGCTGTCAAACCGTCACGAGCTGCTGGGACTATTCATGACAGTAGCGCTTTTGCCCCCAAACGTGACAGGTCTGAATGTCAGCTGTCAAAAACATGCCATAGGGAGGGCCAAATATGGATTTTGGTTCCTTCGTAAGGAGATAGCTGTGAGTCTGTGACCCAACAATGCTTTAGCCAAATGTACACACCGGTTTCCAGCTCTGATCTCCTTCTCTCTTTCGCTCTCTCTCTTTCTCTCTCTCTCTCTTGCTTGAAGGGAGCCTCTGAAAACTAGGCTAGGATTGACGTGCTGCTTGTGCCTGAGTCATGAGGGCAGCGGAACACTGAAACCCACTGACTGCATTTAACTTGAGGCGTTCGACTCCCATGCACGGTGCATGGTAATGCGAGGTTGTCCACCAAGGCACACTGCACCTCATTGCTGATGATCACAGCAGGAATGAAAAACCCACACTGATTGTTTTGATGCTGTATTGCTCTGGTAACTGAGAGGCTATTGCCAACATTTTAAGTACTCTGCATTAAAGCCAACTGGGTAATAACTAAGTAGCTGTAATTAAAATGATTTCACATGACCTAAATAATCAGACTCGGTTCAGAACATCATTGTCTAAACTTCCACAATCCAACTGTATAAAAGTTTTCGCTACAAGGAAAGTCTGCTCAATTAACTCGTAGATATGGGGAAAATTAATTGCTTCTCTAAGTATTAGCCATTTTAAAAAAAGAGAACCTATTGAGTGCCAACCAATTAAGGGCATACCGACTGATCTATTTTATGACTCTGTAAACACAGAACCTGATGAAAGATGATAATTTTTGCTTTAGAGACATCTCAACCATCTCAACAGGCCTTTTCTTCAATACAATACCAACAACAATGAAATTGTGCCTTTGATCACAAATATTCACCAGTGTAACAATTGTACATTTGGCAAACTATACAATGTATTTCCATGCTGTTTAGTAGTAGTAGTATTTAGAAGTGTGCGCATGTCCGTGCATCTTGCATGTGGGTGTGTGCGTATGTGTGTATGTATGTATGTATGTATGTACATTATGTTATTGCTTCCACTCCTAAATTTAAATGATCTCCGTCAACTTTTCTCTCTTTGTGATACTCTTTACAGCAGATTGAATGTGACAAACACAATTACAAGCTGCTTGTGGTCAACTTTCCAGAGGTCCTCCATGTTCACAAGCGTCAAGCATTGTTTACATACATGGTGATCTCCTCTAAAAAAGACCCACTGCCGCCCATAGTGTTTTTTTTTTGTTTTTTTTAACTTTCCCATCTTAAAGAGTAAAAAAATGCTGTGAAATATTTACTATACCGTCTCCCATGAAATTGGGGTTGAGGGTGGCTTCTGGTGCGGCAGGGGTTACACAAACACACACATTCACAAAACCTGCAGCTGTAACAAAGTGCTGTACATAACATTCAACATTAAAGAAGACAAAAATAATACAACAGAACAGATAACATAAAATTGGTTGCAATGCCTCTTACACAATCATTCACTAAGTGCCGTAGCAGTCTTTTATCAGGTCTGCAAGAAAGATTCGTTCTAGGAACAATCAAGTGTACTGAACTGAAGTGCAAGCTTTCCAAAAACATCAATCATTTCTAATACCCCTTCCAGGTATCTCAGAGGGTTTTTTTTTGTCTGATGTCGAAGGCTATGACGCATGCACATTTTGATGTTCTAACCACTCTATGGGTCATTGTGCACCGATTGTCCGGTGTGTCTGTGTGCTCACAAGCTAATTTTTAGCTGTAGCTCCATTTTAGGGTGACGCCATATAAACACCAGCAGGTTAGCCTAAACAGTGCACGAGTAAACTTCATAAGGAGCAGAGTGCCTCAGAGGAGAATGAGAAAAACTGGAAAGTCTAACAAGTCTGTGTGATGCAAACAGCTTCTTTTCCCTCACGACAATGCCAAAGCAGGCCATGAGAATGTTTTTGTGTCAGTCAGTGTGGATCTGTCGGCGATTTATCTGTTCTTACTGAGTGATCCTGGAGCGGCTGTGGGAGTTTGGGATGCCTGAGCATCTGGGCCTTGTAAAATATAAGCAAAATGTCTCTATTCATCCAAGCTGAACGCAAGCTCGGGAACTTGTGCTTCTTCAAACAGATTGAGTAACAATATCAGAACAATATCCACAGGGGTGGGGTACAGTGCTGGCCAATCAGAGCAGTCATGTAATAATTTGGGCAGCAGAGCGGACTGGCGGTTAGCACATCTGACTCAAAGTTGCGAGGTTCGAAACTCAGTATGTGTGCGTTTCCAATTCTTGTGTGGATTTTCTCCAGGTATTCGGGCTACCTCCCACATTCCAAGCATGTAAAGCTACGTTTACACGGCGTTCCCAGTGGCCACCGCAGCCCCGATTCGCGATTTTGGGATGGGTTAAACTTATAGGCCATGATTGACGTGGATGCCTGGTGAGATGTTGCATTTGCCACAGCAACCACGATGCAAATCAGAGAGCTAGTCGGCCGTAGTAGAACTGAGTGTACATAACAAAACCTAAGTGTATGTAATTGGGTGTAACACTACCTGGAGGCGGTCCGTCGCTGGACCGGTAGCATTTGTATATACAGTATTGCCATCTTACGGTGTCTTCCACTCACCGCCTACAAACCTTCTTAACATGTGTAGTTTGTATGTGACTAATAGGCTCTTTTGCATGTTTGGTACAAGCGGTGGATTACATTAGAGTAGTGAATTAGCTGTTTTTAGAAAAGGAATATGATCAAACATTTATGAGCGGCAGTACACTTGTACCTCACCGTGCTGATGCCGACTCAGCAGTCAGGCCAGGCAGAAGCTTTTTCTAAACTGTGCCAGGGCTGCACAAGTGCTCCAAAGCTGCCCGGCATCCATGTTTCATCTGTTGGAAACCATGAAAGAATGTAAGAAACATGTAAGACCACATCAGAACGTGATGGGCTAGAAGGCAACTTACTGCTGGCATCTGTGGTAAACTGTTGGCCGAAACGCAGTATGCCTCTGAGCCTCCAGGACACAACAACCCTGCTCGCCCTAGGTCATAACAGATACTGAGGTTTACCGTGAGAAAACTTACCGATACTGAAACACACAGTAAAAAATGCTGCACCGCACTATGTTTTCGGCAAATGATGTTCCTGTTGCTGTTGGGAAGTGTGTAAATTCACTATTGATGCTAAAATGATGACAATTTCCGCATTTTGGTACTAATGTAAGTCACTTTAAACTTGCTACTGCTAAAACATTACAAAAATCTTAATGTTCTTCCCTGTTTGTGTCATCTTTCTCCACGGTGACTTATAAAATACTTGTCCATCAGTGACTATTGTTTTCACTGCAATAGAACGGGTAAAGTTACCACCCGCTTACACAAAGATGTTGTTTGGCCTCTGTGATGCATCTAGTTCTAGCGCGAAAAGTGGAAAATTTCTTGATTTACTGCAGAAGCCGAAAATAATAAGATCCTATTATATTGTTTTAACTGGAGTGTGTCAATGGACGTTTTAGATCTCGTGCTAATGGTTTTTATTCCCCGAACAGGAAAATTACTGCTTCTTGGTACACAAACCCAATTACTTTGCCCTCTGCACACAATTATGTCACAACTCTTTACACATAGGATTGTTTAACAGTGAAAGGCTTTTTATAGCAGAAACAGTTTCTCCGGCCGTACCTTGACAACTACAGTACTTGTATATGGACAGCTTTATATAAGTGGACTGTACAAAACATTTTGTGATGAACATACTGCAAACGGAAATAAACCCTAACTGGATAGTGGCTGCAAATACACAAACTGCGTGTTCTTGTGAATTTTTAGCCCCCACGGATCATGTTGCAATGGGACATTTAATGAAAGGCTGACTTCAAAGTCGAGCTTTCTTGTAAACAGTCTTCTTCATGCTAAGATCATAACCGCAGCTTGAGTGGAACTCATGAAAAACGCTGAGTGAATACAGCAGTGGGGGGGGGGGGGGAAAGAGGGGGATGGGGACATTTTGGTTGGCTGAAGAGTCTGGGACGATCATATTTCTTTCGCAGAGGTGGGGAGGGGAAGCCTTAAGGGGTTATGTAACATTGTTAAGAGCCAGAAAGGGTGTAAACAAAACCACTGTGAAGTGGGACAGGCCTCGCCGTCGCATGGCAACGCATATTTTGGGCAGGGAAAGCAGACAAACACGGCCTGGGCTTCCAATGGGAAGCCATGGGGCTGGCCTTGTGAGCGTGGAACAGGCTAATAACTTCCCAAAAGTATGCTAAGAGACAGGGAAGCAAGCAAAACAAAAGCATGTAAGGAGGGGGAATCAAGACAACACTGCTGGGTCTGTTTGAACCTGGCGTGTCCTGCCTGGCTGGAGTCTAGACTACCACCGCTTGCAAACAAACAACAAAAACATGTGTGGCTTACACTCCAGAGAAAATAGTGTATTTAACTATTATTGATGAAGTAATGTAATAACAAGTAAATTTTTTTTTCATACACTACTGGGTGCAATATAATGCATCATTCATAATTATACTGCCCCTTTATACAATTGTACATTAGATAAATATGCAACAGAGTCACTGATGGTGCAGTGGTCCACTCGTCTGACTTGTGTGGGGACCATGTGTGATGGTTCCCACTCAGTGACAGTGACAGTGACAGTGTGGATGTGGGTGTGAATAGTTATTTGTCTCTATATGTGCCCTGTGACTGACTGGACACCACGTTAGGGTGGAGTCTGCATTGCGACCCTGTTCAGGGTAAGCGGTGATGAAAACGGATGGATGCACAAACATGCAACACCTGCATCATGTTTCTTGCTTACATTTAAATGTAGTTAATTCGTCACATTTGCTGCTCTTGCATTTGGTTTTCACTGGTTTGACTGTTCCTCTATTAATATGGTATCTATCTATCCATCTATCGATCTATCTGTCTGTCTGTTCTATTTTTTTTAGCTGCGCTTTCGTGTAAGTGGAGTGGAGTAGCTTGCTAATAGCCTCGGGCTAAGTTAGCTCCGTCTGTTAGCCACCTAGCTTCGCGTGTGCCTGCTTAAATAGAGCACGGAAACGTTTCCAGTAACAACAAAAATCACATTGACACAACGTGGAGGGTAAAAAAAATAAAAGCGTTGTCGATGACTATTGATTGGGTCGTTAAAAAAATATATATCGAGGCGCTCAGCTCACCGACGAGAACCAGGAAGTGGCGTCGTGTGCCACGCAGTTGCCATAGAAACCGTTTCTGGCCGCCACAACACACGAGGCGGCGGCAACAGCGGTGTTGCCATGGAGTCAGTACACTACACACACACACACACACACACACACACACACACACACACACACACACGCACACACACGCACACACACACACAGAACAGCACATGTTTCTACCGATTTAACCTAATAAAACGAACTATTTGGAATTTTTTTTGTGTAAACAGTTAGTGTGGTTGTTGGTCATATTGTACTCTTTTTTTTTCTCTAGTCGGAACCACCATCACGAGGTGATTCACGAGGAGTCACTCCGGTACCCGCGGCTCAGACGGGGCTCAATCACGTCCTCCGTTGTTCTCTGACGTTGTTCGACCGGTGACTACTCTCTCTCTCTCTCTCTCTGTCTCTCTGTCTCTCTCTCTCTCTCTCTCTCTCTCTCTCTCTTTCGCACACGCACACACACACACACACATACACACACATACACACACACACACACACACACACACACACACACACAGCGCGCGCCTGAAAACCCACTATGTTTGACATCACTTGTACCTTTTTGATTCCCATTCATGAATTGCCACCTCCAATTCCCCAGATGGAGCCCCAACCCACACTTCCCACCCAACCACCCCTTATGCATTCCCACTGGCGTCCGCATGTAGGCCACCATCATGAATCACTTTTGCGTTTTTCACTGTGACAGGATCTGATTTCCGTCATTGCTGCCCACCGCACAAGTCTTAATTAGCATACACTGTTGTTTATCCATGTGTATGTGTTTGAGTGTGTGTGCTGCAGGACTAGACACATGAGATTAAAAATAATTATCAGATTTCTTTTCCACCAAAATATCTTTATTCCACTTTTACGAATCACTTGCCTATCAAAAAAGGAAATGGCAATCACATTACTCCTATTTTTTTTTTGCTCCATTTCTCCAGATACCGAGCAAGCTTTAAAGCAGTTTTTTTTTCTCAGCATGAACTTGCATCGACTTCCACAGAAATAATGGGAATATTTTTTCTTTACAGATAATGTGAAAGTAATGCTCAATTCAACTTTATAAAAAGAGCACACCCCCCCCACACACACACATCTCAAAGTCTACATAAATAACAATTGAAAAAAAATAATACAACCAGAAACAATAATACAAAACAATACAATACATCTTTATTTATTTAGCACTATTCACATAAAACAAACAGCATACCAAAACAAAGACATAGTCTCATGCTGTATTGGAAGTCAAGTAATAATAATGGACACTGAGGGGGTCTGTGTAATGTGCACAGGGAGGTCGTTTCTTCATTTGGGACCAGCAATAGAAAAAGCTCTATCCCATTCCCCTCTCAGCTTTCGCTTAGAATTTGGTACCTGGCTGAGCAGCTGGTCAGATGAGCTGAGTTACCGGGCAGGAGCATGGGGATGGAGCATCTCAGGTGGGGTGAGACCATTAAGAAATTCGAAAACAAACAGAAAGACCTTAAAAATCAACTGTAAAATGCATAAGCAGCGCACTGGAGGGAGGCCACAATAGCAATATGTGCTTCCTCTTACGTGTTCCAGTTAAGAGGCGAGCAGCAGCATGTTAAAACAACTAGAGATGTGAGCAGACGTCTTCCTTGGCCTGTCGAAATTTGTTGCTAGATAAATTCTACATGCTTGAAGATAACCGCTGAAAACATGTGCCACGACAGAGAGCCGTGTAGTACTGAATTGTGGAGATATTGTGTTGAACTGTTTATCACCATTTCAATTTTCCTGATATCTTGGGCGTGCTTTAAACGACAACATGACATTGATATAAAAACTCAAGCGCTTTTGTTCACATTAACAATTATCTATGCAATTGTGATGTGCAGTTAGCTCGCTAGCTATGCTTATGCCTTGAAATTCAATACATCTTCCGATTGGATAGCTTGCTGATTTGGTTGCTTTAAAGCACCTTGTAGTGTGCCCATGTCACAGAGAGAAGGCAGAAAAGCAAGGCAGGGGAGAAAAAGACAGCCAGTGTGCGGACCGGGGTTTCGAGCTGGCAAGACAGCTTTAGAGTGCCGCCTTGAGCATGCACACTTTATGTCGAGAAGGCGGGAAAGCAAGGTGAAAACAATGTTTAAGTCCGACGTGACAGCCAACATGAGGACTGGTAATTTACGCTGGCGTGACTGCGTTAGAGCAACTCATTGTTATGGCCTGGAAAAGTCCAGCACTTGTCAATGGATATATTGTATTTTCATGGCTCAAACATGTAGTTATGGGTAGGCATAAGAAAGATGCTGGACAAAGTAGCATATTTTTCCAAGTCATAGATGTAGTATGTGATTGACAATTGAGCTGAGTGTGGGTTCAGCACATTCAGCAGGCACGCCCTCACCGTCTGAGAGCAGAGAGAATGACTTGATTTTCTCGAATTTTGAAGCCTCATTTCATAAACTTCCTGATTTTATTTTTTATGCATTCAAATTTCACAGGGTTGTAACCAATACTTTGCTCTGTAGTGAGTCAACCTTAGAAGAAATTTGTACATCCATTTTTAAGCTGCTAGTCCCTTTTGGGAAAAATAGTCATGAGAGCGGTAGGAAAAGTCACAAATTTTGCAACACTGACTGCACTTTTGTGAACAAGCTCCTCTGCTCGCAACCATGTTATGAGTGCAAGCATCACATTGAATAACAGAAGCATCTAAAAAAAAATCCACAAAAAATGTTCGAAGCAAAAAACTTGAATTAATCAAAAAAAGAAATTCTGTATGTGCCGTATACCCTGTAGTGCTTGTTAGCTCTGTGTTTAATCCATTTCCAATCCTTAACAAGGGAAGAACCTGATTCATGAAAAACATTTTTTTTTCACTTAGTGGATTTCATTGGCTTGGAGCCATCCAGGTCAACGGAATACGTCAATGAAAAGGATATCCCTTTGTGACGGTTGCAAGCTCTCAGGATTCCCGTGGGTGTGTCCTGAGAATGACTACAATAGGGATTTAAGTGGCATACAAAAATTGTCAAGAGAGCATTTTGCAAATTCACACACGTCCTTCATCAAAAGCTAAAAAAAAAAAAAAAAAGGAAAATTGGCTTTCATCCTTCATTAGGGGTCCTACAAGGGCCAGACCGTGATGTTTATCGTTATCATAATTATGATCGTTTGTGGGTCAGGCCATATATGGTCCACAGGCCATAGGTTGACCAAGTCTGGTGTCTTTTAAATTATTGTGAAAAAGACTTTATTCGTTTTGGGGGGGAAAAAATACAAAATGTGGGTCATTCATTTGACCCAACTGGTGGTCGGTTCCTTTTCAACCCATAATTGGGTTATTTTCCACCCAAATGTTTTCATAATGTATTTTGTAACACAGTGACAAAGTGGTTAGGACATCCACAGCACATTTTTGAAGTTCTCGCTTCAAATCTCAGCTCGGGGCTTCCTGTATTGAATTTGCATTTTTTCCACGTGCCTGTGTGCTCACACAAGGCCCGTATGAAGACAAGTAGTATAGAAAATGATAAACTAGTGAACATGGGCAAATGACTTAAAAATCACTCTAAGTTTATGACATGTTTTTCATAGCTGTCATTTTGACACGAAGTGAAATAATACCCTTTTTTCAACCTTTATTTAACCAGAAAAAAGTTTATAGCAGTTTATACCATGGTCTCATTTAAAATGGTGGCCTGGCCAAGCCATAAGCAGCATAGCTAGTATTAACAATGACAATAAGTAGGGAAAAAGTAACATTTTAAATGATATACTGTATTTAAAAACATATATTTATATTTACTCATTTTGAGTATATATTTGTAGCATTCATCCTTTGCTTTTTGTTTGTGAAATTTGAATTGTGACGTAATTGAAATGACAAATGACTGATTGAAAGCTAATCGAATGCTTCGACTACAACTAATACTCGTATATTAATGAATGTATTTTTACATTATTACTGTATTTTTACATTTTCCCTGTATTTAAAAATAGGTTTAAGTAAATAAAACATTAAATATATTTGTGCTTTATGCCCCTCCCATTCTTTTTTAAAAATAGTCATCCATAAACACAAATATCACTATTCAAATATTGTTAGAGCAAAATGGTAAACTCCGATAGTGGTCTGCCCCAGTATTTCTTAGTGTATGATAGTACCACTAGGGTTACTCGCGGTCCCTCTGAGACTGGGAGGTGAAAGAATTGAATAGAATAATAATTTAAGTACTTTTCTTCACTTTTTTATTAATTATTATTAGTCATGATGGTGGCACTTTGAGAGTGAAGCGTTCCTTTCAGTGCAAATGCACTGACCCAAATTTTTCCCTTTAAAAATAGTCAAATTTTAAACAGAAATGTCACTTTTCAAGTATTGTAAGAATAAAACTCAACTAGTGATCAATATAACCTCAGCTGTGTACCGTGGTGTATGTATTATGTTGTATTATGTTGCTGACCTAGTTTTTGTCTCCAAATATATGACTCTTTCCATACTTATAACACTTAAAATCCACAAGTTTCCTCCCCGAAATAGTCAGACGGTGAGAAACACCCCCCTTACGTTGGAAATTATTCAAAAAAAGAGAATAGCGTCTATGATTACCCGTCAGCGAGGTAAGCTTTGGCTTATTCCAGTGCGAGAGGGAATCCCTCGACGTCACCAAGGATACCAAACACAACAGCGGTGCACAAATATGGGCATGTACGTCAGCGGAACCCCGAGGCGGGACTTAAATGCCTCGGTTGTAGGCTACTCAAGGAGGATTCATTCATAAGACAAAATCTGCTTGTTTGTACCGTAATTCCGTCGTGCATTCGCCGGGTCGTGCCGCCAATCGGAGTTTATGGATCTATCAAGCTTCGGATCGAAGAAGTAGTTTGAACCCGGGAAGTGGAAGGACAACACATCTACGGGGCAATTTCCCCCCGCTTTCTGGTTGCGGGGAAGTGGATTAAAGCTTCTTCATGCAACTTTTTTGGGAAGACACCAGGAGCGCCTCAACGGAAAACAGCAATAAGACGAGTAACGGTGAGTTTGCCGGTTTGTTGGCACACTATAACCACTCATATGGGAGCTTTTTGTTGTTGTTTGGTTTGTTTGTAATTGTGTGCGTTTATTCTAATGACAAACAATATTGATACCCCCAAATATGTTTTTTCTATACACAAAAACGAAATATTTTGCAGGTGCCAAGCTCTCTCTCAGCCCTCGCGGGGAGATGTACCAAGGGTTCCCCGGCGACCCCGACAGCGGATCCCGTAGTAGCTCGTCCCCGTCCATAGAGTCCCAGTACCTTTCCTCCGTGGACTCATTCGGCAGCCCGCCGACCACCAGTGCTCCACAAGTAAATCGAAACGAACACACTAAAAAGTGCCTAAATGTTCTCTTAATGCATATGTTCATTGAGCTACCCGGAAATAGCGAGGAGCTCGCTCGCTACCTACCGACAATTTTTATCCAAACGTAAAAAAAAAAAAATATTCGTTTTCGGCCTTAGTCGTGTTATGTAAACATATCTCTGAGTGTGTACACGGTGCAAAAAAAAAAGCTGTACGGCTCCAGGCTCGGAAAACGTGCTCGCTTCTTGTTGCCGGTGACACATACACAGTTGCTAGCTTCCTCCGTCACAGGCGAAGCCCCTCCCCTCACGAAGATCCTCCACTCAGCTCGTTTGCGCGCGCTCTCTCTCTCTCTCTCTCTCTCTCTCTCTCTCTCTCTCTCTCTCTCTCTCTCTCTCGCTCTCTCGCTCTCTCGCTCTCTCGCTCTCTCTCTCGCTCTCTGTCTCTTTTCGAGGCAGTGACGTAAATGGACGTTCTATTTTGGAATGCTACGTCGCGTTGTCAAGGGGAACACCAGCCGGGGGTGTGACGGGAGGAGGAAAGAGGAGGAGGGACTTTGGGGTTCTCTCTGTTAAAGCGGCAGGCCGTCTGGTCGACGTTGCATAAAAAAGTAATTAATTTAAAAAATGATATAGGTTCGTCAGATTTGTAGTATTATATATGCAGTACTACATGTCTGTATTCAAAAATCACTTTGCACGCCTTATTATTAACAGTATACATATTAAACTTTAGTGACACTGTCCATCCATCCATCCATTTTCTGGTGCGGTTTATCCTCATAAGGGTCGTGGGGCGTGCTGGATCCTATCCCAACTCATTTCGGGCATTCAAATTCAAATTCAGTGCTACTTTTTAAATGAACCTAACATGCATGTATTTGAAATGTCGGTGAAAGCCAGAGTTCCCGGAGAACACAAACACAAGAGAAGGGAGAACATGCAAACTGAGAATCGAAGCATGAACCTTAGAACTGTAGGAAGGTAGGGTAACCACTGTGCTTTTTATAGTTACCAGCCCTCATTTCCAAATCTGATGAATAATAGATTAAAGGACATTAGGGTTTCAGCCCCAAAATAACAGAACATCAGGAGAAAAAATAAAAATAAAAAACAACTAGGTGGCAACTGTTTAGCATGGCAGCCTCACAGTGCAGAGGTGCAGGGTTCAATTCCAGGCCTCGGCCTTCCTGTATGGAGTTTGCATGTTCTCCCCGTGCCTGCACGGGTTTTCTCCGGGTACTCTGGTTTCCTCCCACATTACAAAAACATGCATGGCTGATTAATGGAGCACTCTAAATTTGTCTTAAGTGTGATTATGAGGGCGAATGATTGTTTGTCTATGTGTGCCTTGCGATTGGCTGGCAACCGGTTCAGGGTGTACGCTGCCTACTGCTCGAAGACAACTGGGATAGGCTCCAGCACACCCGTGACCCTTGTGTGGACAAGTGGATTAGAAAATGGATGGATGGATAAAAAAGCAACCAAGTTATTTTATTGATATTTTGTCAATTTATGCCAAATGTCCATCCATCCATTTAATCTACCGCTTATGCATGGTCAGGGTGGCTGGAGCCTCTCCCAGCTGACAACACCCTGAACTGGTCGCCGGTCAATTACAGGGTATAACATTTATTCACCCTCACATTCACATGGTCAATGAGTGAGAACTGAATCCACGCCACCTGTACAGAAATTAGGCCAGTGAATCACCACACCATCAGTACCCCTGTGCCTACTATATTAAAATTATTTACAGTACTTGGGAATAGTTTATTAAACCCTAGCTGTTAAATTGACTCAGGTTACTGGGATCATTAATTCTGCCTCTGAGTTTCCAAGTTTTCTCTAAGATTCCATAGTTTCCCGAATGCGTGTAAGACTTCCTGTCCATGTCTCCCTTGCCCCAGGAGTGTGTGTCAGCCGCAGCTGGCTTGAGCATTGTGGGTAGCGGGCCAGGATCCAGCGGCGGAGGGGAAATGCCCGGTTCGTTCGTGCCAACCGTCACTGCCATCACCACCAGTCAGGACCTGCAGTGGATGGTCCAGTCCACCCTCATCTCCTCCCAGGCCTCGGGGCAGAGCGGCACCACCGGCACCTCCTCCATGACCCGGCCAGTGCCACTGATTGATCCCTATGACATGCCAGGCACTAGCTACTCCTCCGGGTCCGCATTCTCTCCTCCGAGTTCGGACACCCCTGGCCCAGCACCGGGCCCCATCCGCCAGTCCAGAGCCCGTAGCCGCCGCACTCGAGAAGAGTCTGTGAGTGAAGACGGAGATGTTGGTGTGTTAGTAAGTGTGTGTGCATGGACGGTGTGTTTGTTGGCATTCACATTTTACACATTTCTCTATCACATGAATTTTGCTTACCGGTACACTTGTTGGGTTCGACCATGTGCACATGTTCTTTGGGGAACAAACCATCCATTCAACTCAACATTTTCTGTAGTTGAAATTAGAATGGAAGACGAGCCTACAAAATATTTTTAATTGACTAAATGTAATGCTTATTTGTGTGCAAATTAGAATATTAAGTAATGACAATACTTTTGCAAAAGTAATTTTCAGTGAAGTGGATTCAATTCTGACTATTAACTTTTCCTAGTCAGAGGTCCCCACTGCAAGGCACTCACATGATTTGAATTGTTTCCACAACCACCAATTTTTATCCAGGTTAAGTGACCTGGATATTCATTTTTCTTGCCTAAGGTGAATGTTACCATTTGCCCTGGCCGGGTTTTGTACCTTAGTCCTTGTGTCCAAAGTCAGCTGTGTTACCCGCCAAGCCCTCCAGCCACCGAACGCCGTTTGAACCATGTTACAAAAAATGGGTCTGCTGGTTAGCTGTGTTTTTAACTGAATCAACAAATACGATCGAAAAGCAAGAGAAACATATTAAAGCGGTATCTCACCGAGGGGCGAATGCTTGTGAATGTTGACGAATGTAGAGAATGTTGGGTTTTCATCAGGGCTCATTAAAGTTTGCAAAAGGTTGCAAAGACGTTCGCAAACAGTTTCTCTTGATGCCAAGAAATTTCGAACATCTTCAAAATGTTCTTAAACTGAGCATCCTTCGCTGTCACAGCATTTTGCGACCTTAGTGTTTCACACAGTTAACAAGACTGTCAACCATCCAAAAATAAATTTCTTCAAATTCACAACACTGCGTGACCAGCAGAAAATCACACGAACTACTCCTGTGGGGGCGATCAATTATAGCAATCACCAGTGAGTCCAGGTCTTGGGTTGCCCATCCTGCCAGCCAATCACTGAGCCCTACTTCCTTTTAAATTAGAATAGGGGTGTGGTTAAGACTAAAAGTAGACCTTTGTAAGTGGAAATAAAATGGTTTACAGTGTAGAGAAAGGGTGGGTGGCATTTCATCTGCCATTTTCTATACCATTTATCCAGTATTGGGTCACAGCTGACTTAGGCGAAAGGCAGACTATATCCTAGAGTGGGCGCCAGAGAAAGACACATTCACACCATCACTGAGTGGGAACTGAATCCTGAACACTGCACAGACCAAAGTAGGGCAATAATACCACTGTGCCATCAGTAATCCTCAGAGGAACTGCTGTAACGGAAACATTTCACCCACCAATGTTCTTTTTTATATATACATTAGGAAAAAGAATCCCCACCCCTGCTCTGGAGGCGCTTGTAGAGAAAGTAACATGAGACAAAAAGCTTGATGGAAAGATATCATATATCACTGGAGACAATTTGGTATGACTCCTTCCGAGTCAAAGCAACGCACTTAAGCACTTCTTCTTTTCACCCTAGCTGACTCCCGAAGAGGAGGAGAAGCGACGTGTCCGTCGAGAGAGGAACAAGCTGGCCGCCGCCAAGTGCAGAAACCGCCGACGGGAACTCACGGACAGACTGCAATCGGTAAGCTTGGCTTATGCTCTAACGTAATGAATGCATAAAACTCATATATCTTCACAATCTAATGAGATCCAGTACAAAATTTGTTTCAAAAAAAGAATATTTTCATTACCACACGCTGTTGTATGGGGGTGTGTTACATTTTATACACAGCATTCTTCTTCTTTCTTTTTAGCATAATGGAGAATTAATTCCTCAATATCCATCTGACCATCTGTTCCTGTCTGCTCTCTGTCCATAGTTTGTCATTTAAACGTGTATAAAAACACCTAAAGGGCATTTTTTGACTGGTCTATGGGTCAAGAATTTTACATAGCAGCAAGGGACTGGGCCAGTGGTTCTTAACCTTGTTCGAGGTACCGAACCCAACCAGTTCATATGCACATTCACCGAACCCTTCATTAGTGAAAAATAAAAATATGATTCAAGAAGTGCTCCTTCAGTTTTGAGTTGCTCAACTTGGCGCTGACTCCCATCACTTTCCGTGATGCATGTGAATCCATGTTGTAAATATTCGTCCGACCTTTTTTTTTTTTTTGCTCGCCATAGTTAGCATGTATTAAAAGAATTCTAAAAAAAAAAAAAAATTCACACGACGTACTATCACGACAGTCACTCATTGACGACTGAGCGAACTAAATTTCCTGCAGCACTGATTGGACAAGCGATGCAATGTGATCATCTGCCGCCGGCGTGTCATAACTAACTGACACGTTGAGTTGGGTGTGGCTTGACCTCCAAGGCAAAGGCTCAGTCGAAACCCAAAGGCTCGTTCATGGGATCATGGTCAGACACTCATCCATTCACATTCAGATATCTTAATTCCCTTGCAGACCGTTGGAACTCTAACACTGATTCATGTAACACAACTACAGGCTTGCGACTCCCCAATATACTCTATTTCATTGTTACAGGAGGGCGTGCGTTGAGTTTACTAATGGCCGATGTGAAGATTGAGGCTGTTAGGATAGCGTGAGCAGATGTCTTTTCAGATAGGCGTTCGTAGAACTTTTGTTTTATTTATTTGCATATTTTGCAATTGATCGTGCGACCAGGCTCAGTTTTAATGAAATGTTTACTTGAGGCATCACTGCTAGATTGCCTGTTTCCAGTGATGCGTCTGTGTTGAGCCAAAACAAGTGACTGGCAATTAATCTACTTCAAGCTATAGTTGTCACTAGTTGACTTGAACCAATGAATCGAACGGCCACCTCATTTTAACCGTTAGTACGTCATAAAGTATCAATCCTAAAGCCAGGGTAAAATACTAATGACGGTGCTTAATACACACTATCTTTAGTAGACCCCTCATCTTCCATGACCTTTCTCACCCTTTGTTCCTCCCTCCGCCCACACAGGAGACGGACATTCTGGAGGAGGAGAAGGCTGAGCTGGAGGCGGAGATTTCTGAGCTGCAGAAAGAGAAGGAGCGCCTGGAATTTGTCCTGGTGGCCCACCAGCCCAACTGCAAGATCCTATACCAGGAACAGCCTCAGCCAAGCTCGGCACAGCTCCCCATGCAGAACTTACAAGCTCCCCCCACCATTGCGGGCTTGGCTGTGAAGGATGACTCTTTCTATTTGGCTCCTGCCTACTCAGGCCACGCAGCCTCCACACAGTCGCAGATTCCGCCTCAACCGCAGCAGCAGCAACATGTCCAGCAGCCTCAGCCAGGAATGATACAGGAGGTAGAGTTTTCTCGTTCTTTCTATGGCCCGAATGAGGCGGCGGCACCTGGCGGGCCGTGCCTCATGGCCGGCGACGGTGGTGGTGGTGGTGGTGGTGGTAACCATGACGATGCGGGCATTGCCAGCCACAGCACTTCATACACATCTTCATTTGTGTTCACCTACCCAGAGGGAGCCTGCGGGGTCAGTGCCAACCATCGGAACAGCAGTAGCGAGCAGTCATCCGATTCCTTGAACTCGCCTTCCCTGCTGGCGCTCTGACTGCCCGACAAAACTCGCGCATACCTTAATGCTCGCTGAATAGTGGCTGACTGCCGCCCATTTAAGTTAAAGAACAAAATTAACGTGCATTCCAAGAGAGAGACGGATTCAAATTGCAAACGTCAATCAGTCAGCGTGCATGTAAAATACAGCTTAAACTAAACTCGGTCTCCAGTGAGCGGCCACAACTGCAACCGGTGCCCCCCACCTTGTTCCCTCTGAGGGTCTATCATCCTCTCCTCCATCCTTGCCCTTCCACCCTCCTCTTTTGCCCAGTGCCCAGAGGTGAGACACTTACCGCTCACCCTTCATCCGCCCAACCCTCCCTCAGCTTCCTCATGCTTGGAAGTCGGCGATCACCGCGTTGTTACAATTCCTCTGCCGTGCCAGCATCTGTTTCTCCTCTTCTGTCTCTTGTGTTTCTCCCCCTCTCTCTGCCTCAAGTCCTCCACGCCCAAGAGCCCGAAGACCCCCTCCAGTCCCTGGGACCTTGAGTGAATCGCCCGGCCCCCAACCTAATACTTACACACACCTTAACTGCTCCATGTCGACTTGGATCGAGATTCTGCAGCGTGTTCCAAACAAGCGCACACTTCACTGGGAGCTCCAGTTCGACATTTGGATGCACAGTTGATGCAAAAAAAAAAAGCAAGGCGGAGGTCTTTGGTTGAGCCACAAGTCGACAAGATGAACACAAGGCATGTTGAGTGGCTCTGGGGGGGATGCTTTTGTTGACGTGAGCCAAATGCAAAACAAGCAAAAAAAAAAAAAAAAAAAATTGTAAGTTAAAGCTCTGCCCGTGTAGATTCTCAGTCATCATGGTAATCCGGAAGGGGTGAATCGAGGCAACCGGATTTGTCTTGTTTGTTGAAGGTATTCCAATCTTTAATCCAAAAGGCTTCTTCGGTTCTCAATTTGTCAGATGATATGTGATATCTCGAACCTTCACCGAAAAATTCAGAACTGCAGAAGACTTTGGATTGAAGGCGAAATGCCATCAACAAACGCAAAGAGTGCGGCTACCTCGATTCAACCTTTTTAAAAGATGTCACTCTTGCCAACTGTGTGGAGGGTTTCTCTCTCAGTCAGAAGCTTCACCACACCACCATGGCTTTTGAGTCTCCGGATGATGCTTTTTTTCTTGCCTGTTTGCCTTTAACGGGAAATGCAGACAACCTCTCAACATGGGGCGTGCATACGACTGCACCTGGCCTGTTTATTTCTTTCTTGAGTGAGGTTGTCACGGAGGCTGACCCGGAAACAAAAAGAGGAGATTATCCGGGCCGATGTTAGGGCGCCAGCGTCCTCTCCTGCCTGTGAATTTGTGCCATTTGTTTTTTTGCTCATACGTTCCAGTGACACTTGTTGCATATTTTGTCTTTTTTATGTATTTGATTGTTCTGCTTTTACTTGTACGCCACACTGCAGCCCACCTCCAACTCTGTTGTTGTTGCATTGTTAAGTATATTTTTTTCCCTTGATTTGTTTGTTTTTATGTGGCAACTTTGGAGGTATGCTGTGCACTTAAAGGTTTTGTGTGTTGAAAGTAAAAAAAAAAAATCTTGTTCCATGTCTCATGTAAAAAGATTTATATATATATATATAACAGCATATATATTATATAATGTCTGTATGTATAAATAAGTGTTATGCGCTATGATTGTCAAGTATGAATGTGTTGCAGCTCTAGAGGGGATATTTTTGTCAATGAAGAAATTTGAAAGATGTTCTTGAGATTTACTTTTAAAATGAATATTTTTGTAAGAGAATGAAAAAAATTATAGAAATATATACTGTATGATAGGTTTTAAAAAAATGGCCCTGTCCTTTAACATAAAGCATGATGTCATTGCCTCTCGCCATGTGTATTTATGTTTTACAAAACAGTATCAAGCTCTATCCAAGACAGTCAATGTATGTATGTAACTATGACAATGTTACAAGGTTGTGATGACACCATTTGTTTTGTCTGATTTTTCTCTGTGAGGTCTGACCCAAAGCTACTGACACCACTTTATCTTCAAAAATTGAAATTAAAAAAAGTACAGTATACTGAAGTCACTGTTACATCTACACAAAACATGTTATCTATTTGTATTTCTGCCCTTATAATAAACAAATAATATTCTTCAAGAATGTGTATTTGAAAGACAAACATATCATTTTACATAAAAGGCTTTATTTTTTTGAATAAAGAAATAAAAATGCAACATCCAAATAATGACAAATTGATGGTATAGTTTTCTGTCTGAGTGGCTCCTGGTGCTCAGGAAATGGGTGGACCTCACTTTTTGAACAGCTGATTAAGAAATATTTTGGGACACCTTTTTGATTTATTTTCTCTCCAAAATGCAAATGTGATGAGAATATGTTTTAGTGTGTCAGAATACGCATAAAACATGTTCACTAGTTCTCATGTACATAGTTTTTTCTTCATTGTGGTGCTACTTTGCAATCCTGATAAAAGAAAAAGGCAGTTATATGGTGTACACAACAGTTTACATTGGCTCTAGACTCCCTTGATGGATAGAGTAGTGAATTCCATGCAGCTGAATCTGTGGAAGCATATCAATCACCTTTTCATTGCATCACGAGAATAATCAATGATGATTAAGAATATTCAATGCATCATTGAATGTGTGAATGACACCTCAGAGGCCCTTGCACTGAACGCACATCCATTCATTTCTTTCCTTTGTGGGTTCCTTTTACTTTCTTTCAAAATGACACAATCAACCTGCTTGTACTGTACAACAGCCATCAACAAGAGTTGCTCCTATTTTTCTATGCTGAGGTGAATGTTGCAATGTATTTGTATTATTCTGCACAAGTCGCATATCCACACATAGTTGTACTTTTTGGGTGTGAAATGCAATACTTATGATGCTCTTGGATGAATATAATGTAGCAAATATTAGTCAGGGATGATAAACTGACTGCTACTGTATGTCCAGTGTGATACTGTATTGCAAGAAAAACTTCAAATATTCCCACAGACTTACTACAACATTTATTTTCTATGGAGAAAAGTTACGAATTATTGTTTTTCCGTCTTTTATTTTAAATTCTTTTTGGGTGCACATTCATTTGTATCAATGTTTCATCTTTTGCCCCATATTTGACATTGTATCTTTTCATTATTTTTTGCTGCAAACTTTATCATTGTCACATAATGACAAACCGTACACATTGAGGTTACAACAGTGAAAGAGCCAAAGATATCTTGTTGGATATGTGACAATAACTTTACTTATATTTACAGTTAAGTTTGACATCAGGGTGCTACGACATTATGATTCTCTGCACAAATAATGTCAGACAGTTTTCAGTTTTGAGACACGCACACACACACACACACACACACACACACACACACACACACACACACACACACACACGTGTATGTGTGTGTTTATATATATATATGACTATTCTCTTTCATCCAGGTCACTTCATTCTCAGTGCATTGAGTCCATCGCACCTAAACTGTTCTGGTTGTCTCAGACACACATATATATGTGTGTGTGTGTGTGTGTGTGTGTGTGTGTGTGTGTGTGTGTGTGTATTTGTAAAAGGGTAATGATAATGGAGCGTGACACTTGTTATGTGTGCTCGTTACGATACAGAAGACGTTTTGTATTCCTTGATGCAGTGGCGGTTGTGTCAAGTGACAAAAGTAGTCAGACAAGATAACCCTGAAGGGCTTAGGACCAGATGCTATCAGTCCCTGGAATGTCAGCTGAACATGTTCAGCCTTTCAATGACACTCATTGACATGAGACACAAGACCCTTTTTGGTTATACTGAAACTCTGTCGTGTAATTTGATTAAACCTAAAAGGTATTTATTTATTTATTTATTTACAATGTATGCACCGAATTGAGCCACCGCTGCCCCACTGCATGTTGCCATGTGCTTGTGTGTCTGCAAAACATTTTCTCGTGTTGATTTGGGGAAAATTGTAACAAACTGGAAGCCTATGTGAATTTGGCAATTGTCAGCTAAATTTTCAATCACATTAACAATAATAATAATAAAAATATATATATCTTGATTTTTTTTGTGTGCTTTTTTGTGTTGATTATTTGTGTATGGGGCAGCATGGTGATCGATTGATTTCAGTTTTGGACGGATGGGTGATTTTTGTCTACAGATGCACTGTGATTGGCTGACCAGCACACTTCCTTGTGCAATGTGTACCACCTCTTACCCAAATTCAGCTGGGATAAACTCAAGATGGTGCGCTAGCGACCTCGAGTGCTCGTCGCCGAAACTTCAATCGGCACTGGAAGTGACGGAAAGGTGAGGAAATGATGTCAGTGGAACAGTGACGTCACCGCACATTTTAGTAAACATGGCGTCCGTGACAACAGGTGAGAGAGACCGAAAAGGCCCGACTTCAAAAGCTTAAGATTTAACACCGCATCTTTCCTTTTTGTTTCCACACTGGAGCCTGTCATGGTTTTACCGCAATGCCAACATGTTAGACCGTTTCCGTCCCATTAATGTCGCCGGTGATCGTAAGCGGTATTTTGTTCGCGACAATAGTCCCTCCTTAGCTAATTGCTATCGCGATGCTAAATGGTTGCTTCTTTACATTGGCGCTTGAATGAATGACGTCCGTTTGCTGGTTAAATGTCGGGATGAGGCAACCGCGTGTTGAATTGCAGAGACAATACGCGTGAGTTAAATGTTGGTATTTTGCAATGGTGTCGTGCTAACCTTCAAAAATCACATCAGCTTCGATTGAAGGGTCATGTGAAATGAAGTCTGTCATTGCATTTAACGCCTCATCCATGTCCGTGTTGATGACTCCAAACGAGTACATGTTGTGTAAAGTGTCGGGATGGGCCATTGTTGTGGCAGCTGCCGCCATCACTTTGCGCCAGCCATGAGCTTGAGTAGTTATAAATAACCTCCAGCTGCTTGTGGTCAGCATGTGTTATACTTAACTTGTGTCCTCTGTCCCACCGTGGCACTTCTGTGCAACGTTTGTTCAAGTGAAAGTCGTGATGATGAGGCCAGTACTGACCGTGTCGATCAAAACTGAACATGAGTATCGTTGTGAAGGCAGATTGTCAAGATGTACTTTTATGGAGGACAGTGTCAATGTACTGTATGTAGTCATACAAAAACAAAACTATAATGCATCATGTTCCCGGTTATGTCTTTGCCTTGTGGGTCACCACAGTGCTCATATCTACTTTCCCCATTGAAATGAATGGAAATGGCATTCATCCCGTTTTTTAAAAAATTGATTTTAAGGTTTGTTTTCTTAACAAGTAAACATAGCACACAATGATATTATACTTTATTTTTCATTTTTTCCATTTCTCCATTGCGAGACTAATAAAGGTTTTCTTATCTTATCTTATCTTATCTTATCTTTATGAAAAGATAAAGTAGTTAAATTGAATGTAAAAAAAGTAAACTGTTTGTGCTGCATGATTTAATGCTGCCCGCCTTGGCTGGGCAAGACAAAACTATCATGCAGACAAAAATAAGAAAATGCTGTGATATTAGTCATTTTTCGTAGGGCATAAATACTCTATGCTTGTGAGTATTAGTGCCAATCCACAGTTGTTGCTCAAGTGTGCGCTGCTTCTAAAATGATGACGATTGATGGTAACCGTTGGCGTGTCAGTGGCCTTTTGCATTGTTTTAGCATTATGCCAAGTGGACTTTACTTTGGAAAAGCTGAGTGGGCGTTTTAAATACACCATTATCTTAGTTTTATGTACAAACATCTTGTTCAATATTTGCCAAACTGCTAATTAATGTGAAGCGAAGTGAGTTCCAATGCCACTATACAAGTGGTCCCAGTGGCCTTTGTACTACATCCTGTAGACATGTCATTTTTCCACATACGTTATTAATTTATTGTTTAAGTCAGCTGGGAAAGGCCAAAACTCACACCCAGCCCTAATGATGACAAGTTTTTTTTTGTTTTTTTTTAAATGGATGGAAGAGCAGGATTTACTAACTTGTTTGTCATTCTTTTTGACATCTTAAGCCACTTCCGAGTGGATCCAGTTTTTCAAGGATGCCGGCATCCCAGCTGGCCTGGCCGTCACCTATGCAGTCTCTTTTGTGGACAACAGGTAGGTACGTTTTGGATGACTCCAGAAACACAACTATCTGTATGGAAGCAATTAAAAACATTAATTTTCCTGAGGGTAAAAAGGCAAATTGAGCTGTGTTCTTCGCACTTGTGGTTTAATGAAATCATTTACAATATTAGTATTCCAGAAAATGTGGCTAAATTTTTTTTTCATCTGTGTTGCTGCAGAATTCAGAAGAACATGCTGATGGACCTGAGCAAGGACATCATGATGGACCTTGGCATCACGGTTGTTGGTGATATCATTGCCATTCTCAAACACGCCAAGGTCGTCCATAGACAGGTCGGGTCCCACTGTGGATTTGTTGGAATGTTGACAACGGGCAGTCCTGAAATCCATGCCATCTTACTTCCCATTTCCACTGCACAGTACCCGCTTGTCTTGACAAGCCTCTACTCAATATTGGACACGTTTCTGTTGGTAAAATCTGGAACTTCTACAAAGTATTTCTGCCTATACCATTTGGATGACGTGAATCACTGCTGGTCGATCAATGGCCATTTGTCACCGATGTAACCTGAAAACAATAAGCAATACCTTTTTTGAAGTAGAATGCACCGTTGCTGCACAGTGGGAAAATGGCATTATTGCTGGACTGTGGAATGTGCCTAAGAGTTAACTCGAGAATTAATGCTCCAGATTGGGGAGGGAGTAGTTGTTGGCATTGTCAGGGGGAAAGATGGAGTTGTTCAACCTCAAGGCACTTAATTTGGAGTGTAAAATAGAATATATTTTGCAATATCTTCCCCATTCAGGACATGTGCAAATTGGCAACAGAAGCCATCTCCTCAGGACAGACCAGCGTCAAAGCTGAGCTCAGAAGAACTGCCAACACTCGTAAGTACCACTCAGGCTTAGCAATAAATACTCGCCACCCACAAAAAAATAGAGGTTATTTTGTGTGAGTGTGGGAAAAAAAAATTGTGACACAATTCATGATTGAACTCATGCCTATTGTCGATCATGCAAATTGTCAAACTTAGTGCTGTTACCTCATGTTAATGCAATCTGTAGCTCTGTTTAGCTTTTGGCTTCTCTTTTTGTATCAAGAGAAAACTTGGTGTCATGACTTCAAACGCTCACTCATTAGATAAGAAAATCTTTATTTGTCTCACAACGGAGAAATCCCCAATTTACAGCAGCAAAATTATGAGGAGCTGCTGTAAAGACAGCCGCTCTCGCGGCGCCATCTTGCACTGTTATCGGACATGAGGTGGCTTTCCAGTCACAAAATGATTTTTTTTTTTCCCCCATCATCCCTTAGCAGCCACTCGTATGATAGCCAACGCCTTGAGCCATGACTCCCCTCCAACCACTCCAGCTCGTCGCCCCGACAACCGCCTCTCGGTCACAGTGTCCAACGTTCAAGCAAGCAAGGGTAGCAAAGCAGGTAAAGCACAACCTGCTCCATATCTTAGGCCTTTTTTTTCCCCCTCACCATCCATGATTCCATTTGTCTGACCGCTTACCTCTCCTTCTCTTGACAGCGGTCAGTCAGCCAGAAGACGAAGGGAACGAGTTGTCAGCTGCGAAGCGCCGACGTGTGACAGCAGAGATGGAAGGCAAGTACATCATCAACATGCCCAAAGGCACCACGCCACGCACACGGCGCATCCTGGCCCAGCAGGCCAAGAAAGGTAGGCCTGAACCAGCGGGGCTGGGCGCCTCGCCACGTTGGCTCCCGACGCGGCTAATCGACTAATCAGTACTAAAAGTTCTCAACCTCCAATCAAGGCATGGTAGAATATGGTTTGCTCGTCATACACTTGATGCCTCTCTTGGATTAATATTTCACACGACACTAATCTCCTGCTGATAGTCATTTTGCTTTTATTTAGTCAGATCCGTCAGCCTTCCTTCTAGGATTTCCTTCATTTTTCCTGATTCAAAACAAGCGTTGATACATTTTGAAAGTGGGTTTTTTTCCCCTCCAAACATCATAAAAATAATGTGAAAATAAGTGCTGCTTCTTGAAAATAATATCCCCTTTGTCAAAACATACATTTGCAGACACGATGCATAAAGGGGAAATAAACCCCAAAATGTTCCTGAAAATGATATGTTTTATGCATCTCCACTAGTCTCAATGCGTCATTCTGATTAATATTGCATTTGTGCAATATGAGTTGAGCAGCAAAATCCACCTGTTTTTAGCCATCTCAGGGGGCAGCCATTTTGCCACTTTCTGACAACTGAAAGTGACGTCATCGTTGCGTGGCTCATCTTCAGAAAACGGGTGAGCAATATTAATCAGAATGCGATGTTTAGACTCGTGGGGTACATCGAACATAATATTACAAAGAAATTTTGCGGATTGACTTCCCCTCTAATAAAGGAACATTTTTAATATAAATTGAGCCATCCATCCTAATGACAAAGTATCTGCACCTCGGAAGCACTTAAACTTGACTCAAAAGTATCCAACCTGTCAACAAATGACGGCTTTTGAGACATGTTGCTCGGCAGTCAGCATGTCTTTGGAAGTGTTCACCACAATTGCCTTTCACCGGGCTCCTTCACTTGTTACAGAACTCAATGTGAAAATGATTCGCTTGGAAAAGTCACAAAGTGACCATAACGCTAAATTGGCAGCCCTAATTGTGCTTTTGTAAACTTTTTTTGTTTGACTCCTCACCTGGCTGTGCTTTGAGCCCTCGTGTAGTTTAGTATATGGTAATCAAAATATTAGAATCAGCTTCCACCCAGTATGATGGTTTTAACAACTGCTGCATTACCTTTTGGCTGTATTTATTCATTCTCCTTAGAATGTGATGTTGTACCTTCCTACGTGGGCCATTGAGTGTGCATTGTGTCAGGCTGACTTCGTGAATTTTGAAATTAGATGGCAAATTCATGCTTCATTAAATCACCATATTTTGTCTCAGAAATTAGACATAACGTTGATTTTATGCCTTTTATTGGGAGTTTTTGTCCTGGCCGTACACAACTGAAGCTCCATTCCTCGCAGTCGGACATAAATCAGAATGAAACCTTAAACGCCGTCTCTTATGTAAAAGGGCAGTGACACATTTGCGCCGCTTGAGATGGTGACTGAACATTTTTTTTTTTCGATTGTTTTTCAACTTGCCGCTGATTCATCAAAATGTGTGAAACTGTCAAATGTTTTCTCTGTGCTTGTGTCAACACAAGGTTTGAAGCGCACATCGGTGTTCGCAAGGCTTGGCGCCGAATCGAAGGCGGACCCAGCAGCCAGCACTAACAAGGTGAGGGCCATCAGTTTGTCTCCTTTATATTGCCAAATTGATACAGACTGTACACTGTAGTCAGCTAATAGGATTATGGAATGCCGGAGGGGTTGACTTGAAACTTCTGAGGCGTGGGAATGGCACAGAATGCAGCAATGTCAATTTTTGTCATTTTAAAAAATGTTTTAATGTTGGGTGGGGGTGGAGCGTTTGATGGGGGGCTTCTTTCATCGAGACGGGTTTGTGACTTGGCATGTCACACATCCTCGCTGGTGGACTTCTGGGTAAGAACAAGCTGGACTAAAAACATCAGGATTTGGACAGATTGTGTCATGAATATAGCTGGAGATCACGTGTGCAAGGAAATGCTCACGGTTCTTGGCTGACGATGGCAAAACAGCAGCCGTCAAATGTGTGAGGATGACTTCCTGACTCGCTTACCACGCTCCTTGTGTTGTCAGCCCACAGGCGTCTTCAGCCGTCTGGACGCAGCAGACGAAGTGGAGGCGGAGCCAAGGTCGGGAAAGTTGAAGTCGACCGAGCAGGAGGACGACAGCGACGGAGAAGGATCCGTCCTCCAGTACGCAGGCGTCCTCAAAAAGTTGCTGCCCTCCCCGAGGAGCGAGCCCATTAAAAAGCCCGCACCCACCACACTGCGGCGCCTGGGCGGCAAATTGAAGCGACCGCCGCCCGACACCTCCACCCCGTCGTCCTCCTCCAATGGTGTCCCAACTAAAATCAGCGTGCTTCAGAGACTGGGTAAGCACCAGCGCGCCGCCGCCCCCTCCTCTGCGGTGTCTCCCCCACCTGCTGACACACAGGACAATAGAGTGACGAGCACTCGGCCCAGGGCCAAGCAGAAAGTGAGCGTGGTGCGCTGCAAAGTCAGCAGCAGCAGCAACAGCACTGGAGCAGGAGCCAGAACAGGAACAGGAGCAGGAGCAGTGGACTGTGCTGGCGCCCAGATGGACTGCAAGGCTGTCAGCGTTTTCAAGAGGCTAGGAAATAAAAACAAGTAACACACGTCCCAAATGTTGTGCAGCAAGGACTGTGGATTCATTTGGGGGGAAATTTAGTTTTTTTATTTTATTTTAATTTTTTATACAGACACTGACCCAAAACAAAATATTTTAGTTTTAACTCTGGTGCCATGGGTAACCTCATTTTTCCAAATTATCATTGCTCCTCCCACCCAACAAATCAACTTTTTTTTAATTGCTTGGACAGAATTATTGCAATGATATCTCACATTTATCATTCTTAAGATTTTAGTATTTAAGCATTAAAAAAAAAAATCCAAATGCATGAGCATGGCATGGACTGAAGTGCTAGTATTATCGTTTTAATAATTTACCCGTGAGCGAGGGCTGCTGCTGCCCAAACCTCCCGTCACAGTATTTATAGTCTGCAACATATCATGACAATTTTCTGAAGTCATTTGTAATTTCAAATCCATAAAGGTAATTTACTTCCCCCTTTTCATTTTATACAAAAGTGAAAACCTATCGTGATTCACCTTTTGGTCAAGCCATAGGAACTTATTAGGAAACTTATTGTCAACTTAACCTAAGCATCCGCACCAAGTTGGAATGATTCCGATACCTCTCAACCTCCCGGTGGACTTTCTTACCTTAGTATAGACCGCATACCTGAAAGGGAGTGTGGGTTGAGTGTTCTTATAACACAGCATGTATAGATTTGAGTCGACTTGATTTCACACCGCACAGAGCATGGTATGCTACATCTTTGTCTTTGTTGGAGAAATTAAAATATCAATCTAATGCCCTTTCTCCATTGTACCGGTTCTACACTGAAACGGCCTGGTTCCACCCTGTGTGTTTCCTTTTTCAATACAGCTATTTGAAGCTGGGTACTTAGAATGGAACTGTTCCTCAGAAGCTCTTCCAACCCAAACGCCGCCGCCGTCGTCGTCATTTGATTGGCTGGGCTGTGGGTCCACAAGGTGTTTAATTTTTTTTTCACCTGCCCGCCATCTCATGGTGGTGTAACAGCTGTAGGTCTTTTATAGACTTAAATTTACACTTGAACTTTGTTACCGTTGTAAATATTTAAAGTGTTGTTTTTTTTTTTTTTAACTTTTATTGTCTTGAGAAACAAAGAAGAAATGCTTAAAAGAAAGAAAACAAAGAAGCTGTGCTTCGTAAGAGAATTAAAACGAAGCGTCCAAATATCTTTTTTGTCTTTATTTATTTTTACTCTTATGGCTTGGATTATAATTCAGATTTCAGCAACAGTGTGATCAAATCCAATTTTATCTCGAGATTTTCATGTTTTATGAAACAATATGGAAATGTGGACTACACTTTAGCACTGAACCGCTCTCGACACTCCATAAAGTTTATGTAGTTTATGTCATAAACAAATGAAACGTACATATTTAAAATAAAGTGTACCAATTGACTGAATTGTAGCTTTTGCAATTTGCAAATTGCATTCCACCCCATTGCGATGTTGATTTGACTTTGATGAAGTGTTCAGCCCAAATTTAATCATTAATGAACCTAACATGCATGTTTTTTTTTTTTTGTCATGTGGATGGAATCCAGAGTACTTGGGGTTTAGTGGATGAACCCCACACAAAAGCAGACCTGTGAGTCGAGCATCCCAACCACCAGCTCACAATGCTGCCAAAATCCACATGCCCCAAATATTCTTCGTTCTTCGTGAACGTTAATTCCCAAACCGTTATTGGCGGTATTTTTGTGGAACAAAGGAATCACACCTTTTTGCATCCAATGCAGACTGCATGGTGGCCTGCAGGCTAAATCTTACGTCATCCAAAAAGGCAGGCGTATGATTGAATCCATGTCCACTAGAGATCGCACTCTCCCTCTGCAAACCTCCCTTGAAATCTCAGCGATGAAGTCATCACGACTTGTGAACTGCTGTGAAACCTCAGTTCACCTTCGTCGCGTGTATATTGGTGATAAAGTAAGAGAAATGTAATGACACACACAAGCGAAGGGTGGGTAGCTGCAAACAAGGCGATAATTGCGTCCTGACCATTTGACATTCATAATAATTCATTCAGGAAAAACACGTTTGTCTTTCCGTGAATTGTGTGCTGCAGTCACGCTTCACGACTCGTTGGGGTGACCCAATCTGATGCGGTATTTGACCGACTGGTACGGCAAATCCACTTGGCCAAACTACTCTGTGGCAACCTTGAGCTGCCTCTACTTGCTTGTCGCGGAGATGGAAAACAATATTTTTTGTGTGTGTGTGTGTGTGGGGGGGGGGCAAAACCAGTGCCCTACGGCATCTTGTGGCATCCTGGGGGCCAGGAATTTTGTTGAAGAGAGTTGAAGAC